>NW_024870972.1:5740000-6102500 GCF_019054845.1 Dipodomys spectabilis | reverse complement strand
TTGTGTTTGGGTGAGGGTTAGTGTTAGGGTGATATTTACGGTGAGGGTGAGGTTTAGGGTGAGGTTTAGGTTGAGGTTTAGTGTTAGGGTTAGGATTAAGGTGAGGGTTAGGTTTAGGGTTAGGATGAGGGTTAGGGTGAGGGTTAGTGATAGGGTTAGGGTTTGGGTGTGGATGAGGGTTAGGGTTAGGGTAAGGGTGAGGTTTAGGTTTAGTGTGAGGGCTCAGGTGAGGGTGAGTGTTATGGTGAGTGTGAGGGTCAGGGTCAGGGTTTGGGTTAGGTATGGGTTTGGATTCGGTTTAGGGAGAGGATTAGGGTGAGTGTGAGTGTTAGGTTGAGGGTTGGTGTTAGTGTTAGTGTTAGGGTTAGGGTTAGGGTTAGGGTTAGGTTTAGGGTGTTGGTTAGGGTTAAGGTGATGTTTAGGGTGAGGGTGAGGTTTAGGGTGACGGTGAGTGTTAGGGTTATGATTAGGGTTAGGGTGAGTTTTAGGATTAGGGTTAGGGTTATGGTGAGGGTTAGGGTTAGGATTAGGGTTACGGTTAGGGTTAGGTTATTGTTAAGGTTAGGGTTAGGGTAAGGGTGAGGGTGAGGGTCAGGGTGAGGGTCAGGTTTAGTGTGAGGTTTAGGTTTAGGGTTAGGGTGAGAGTGATTGTGAGGGTGAGGGTTAGGGTTAGGATTAGGTTTATTTTGAGTTTTAGGGTTAGGGTTAGGTTTAGGGTTATGATGAGTGTTAGGGTTAGGATTAGGGTTAGGGTTAGGGTTAGGGTGAGGGTTAGGGTTAGTGTGAGGGTTATGGTTAGTGTTAGGGTTAGAATGAGTTTTGGGGTTAGGTGTAGGGTTTGGCTGAGAGTGAGGGTGAGGTTGACAGTGAGGGTTAGGCTAAGGGTTAGGGTGAAGGTTAGGTTTAGTGTGAGGGTTAGGGTGAGGGTGAGGTTGAGGGTGTGCGTTAGGCTTAGGGTGACAGTGAGGGTGAGTGTTACGGTTAGAATTAGTGTTAGGGTGATATTTAGGTTTAGGGATAGGGTGAGGGTGAGGGTTAGCATTAGTGTTAGGGTTATGGTTAGGGTGAGGGTGAGGATGCGGTTTTGGTTTAGGATTAGGGTTAGGGTTAGGGATAGGCTGAGGGTGAGGGTGAGGGTGAGGGTGAGGGCTAGGCTGAGGTGTAGGGTTAGGGTTAGGGTGATGGTTCGGGTTAGGGTGAGGTTTAGTGTGATTGTGAGCGTTAGGGTGAGGGCTACTCTGAGGGTTATGGTTAGGGTTCGGGTGAGGCTGAAGGTTAGGGTTAGGGTGAGGGTTAGGGTTAGGGTGAGTGTAAGGGTTAGGATGAGGGTTAGGGTGGGGATTAGGGTTAGGGTTAGGGTTAGGGTGAGGGTTAGGGTGCAGTTGAGGATTAGGCTTAGGGTTTGGGTTAGGGTGAGGGTTAGGGTGAGGTTAAGGGTTAGGGGGAGTTTTAGGGTGAGGGTGAGGGATAAGGTTATGGTGAGGGTAAGGCTTAGGGTTAGGGTTAGGGTTAGGGTGAGGGTTAGGGTTAGGGTGAGGGTTAGGGTTAGGGTTAGGGTGAGGGTAAGGTTTAGGGTTAGGGTTATTGTTAGGTTGAGGGTTAGGGTTAGGGTTAGGATTAGGGTGAGGGTTCGGGTGAGGGTTAGGGTTAGGGTGAGGGTTAGGGTTAGGGTGAGGATTAGGGTGAGGATTCGGCTGAGGGGTAGTGTTAGGGTTAGGGTGAGGGTTAGGTTTACTGTGAGGGTTAGGATTAGGGTTACGGTTAGTGTGAGGGTAAGGGTTAGGCTGAGGGTTATGGTTAGGGTGAGCATGCAGGTTAGCATTAGTGTTAGGGTTAGAGTTAGGTTGAGGGTGAGGTTGAAGGTGAGGTTTAGGATTAGCGTTAGGTTTAGCATTAGGCTGAGGGTGAGTGTGAGGGTGAGAGTGAGTGTTAGGTTAGCATTAGGGTTAGGGTGAGGGTGAGGGTGAGGGTGAGGGTGAGGTTGAGGATGAGGGTTAGGGTTAGGGTTAGGTTGAGGTTGGGGATGAATGTTAGGGTTAGGATTAGGGGTAGGGTTAAGGTTAGGCTGAAGAGGACGGGGAGGGTATGGGTGAGGGTTAGGCTTATGGTTAGGATGAGGATAAGGATTAGGGTTAGGGTTATTGTTAGGGTGAAGGTTAGGGTTAGGGTTAGGATTAGGGTGAGGGTTCAGGTGAGGGTTAGGGTTATTGTTAGGGTTAAGGTTAGGGTGAGTGTGACAGTGAGGGTTAGGGTGAGGGTGACTATGAGGTTGAGGATTAGGGTTAGGGTTAGGATTAGGGAGAATTTTATGTTTAGGCTTAGGTTTAGGGTTAGGGTGAGGGTTCGGGTTGGGATTAGGTTCAGGGTTAGTGTTAGGGTAAGGGTTAGAGTGAGCTTTAGCGTTAGTGTGAGTGTTAGGGTTAGGGTTAGGTTTAGGGTGAGTTTTAGGGTTAGGGTTATGATTATGCTGAGGGTGAGGGTGTGGGTGCGGGTGATGGTTAAGCTTAGGGTTAGAGTGAGGGGAAGGGTTAGTGTGAGGGTTAGGGTGAGGGTGAGTGTGAGAGATAGGATTAGGGTTAGGGTGAGGGTGAGTGTGAGGGTTAGGTTTAGGATTAGGGTGAGGGTTAGTGTGAGGGTTAGGGTGAGGTTTAGGGTTAGGGTGAGGGTTCAGGTGAGGGTGAGGGTTCGGGTGAAGGTGTGGCTGAGGGTTAGGGCTAGGGTTATGGTGAGGTTTAGGTTTAGGGTTAGGGTGAGGGTTAGGGTTAGGGTTATGGTGAGGTTTAGGTTTAGGGTTAGGGTGAGGGTTAGGGTTAGGGTGAGGGTGAGGGTTCGGTTGAGGGTGAGGGTTCGGTTTCGGGTTCGGGTGAGGGTGAGGGTTCGGTTTCCGGTTCGGGTGAGGGTGAGGGTGTGGCTGAGGGTTAGGGTTAGGGTGAGGATTTGTTTGACGGTGAGAGTTACGGTGTGGGTGAGGGTTAGGGTTAGGTTTAGATTTATGGTTCGGGTTAGGGTTAGGGTTACGGTGAGGGTTAGGGTGAGGTGTAGGGTTAGGGTTAGTGTGAGGGTTAGGGTTAGTGTGAGGGTGAGGGTTAGGTTTACGGTTAGGGTTAGTGTGAGGGTTAGGTTTAGGGTGATGTTTTGGGTGAGGGTGAGGGTTAGGGTGAGGGTGAGGGTTTGGGTGAGGGTGAGGGTGAGGGTGTGGGTGACTTTTAGGTTGTCGGTGTGGATTAGGGTTAGAGTGAGATTTAGGGTTAATATTAGGGTTAGGGTGAGAGTTAGGTTTTGGGTTAGGGTGATGGTGAGTGTTATGTTGAGGTTAGGTTTAGGGTTAGGGTGAGGGATAGGGTTAATGTGAGAGTTAGGGTTAGGGTCAGGGTTAGTGTGAGGATAAGGGTTAGGGTGAGGGTTAGGGTGAGGGTGAGGGTTAGGATTAGCGTTAGGGTTAAGGTAAGGGTTAGGGTGAAGTTAAGGGTTAGGTTTAGGGTTGTTGTTAGAGTTAGGGTTAGGGTTAGGGTGAGGGTGAGGGGTAGGGTTAGCGTTAGGGTTAGGGTTAAGGTTAGGGTGAGGGTGAGGATAGGGTTAGGGTTAGGATTAGGGTTAGCATTAGGGATAGGCTGAGGTTGAGGCTGAGGGTGAGGGTGAGAGTTAGGGTTAATGTTTGGGTGAGCGCTAGTGTGAGGGTGAGGTTTAGGGTGAGGGTTAGAGTTATGGTGAGGATTAAGGTGAGAGTGTGGTTTAGGGTGAGGGTTAGTCTTAGGGTGAGGATTAGGGTTAGGGTTAGGGTGATGGTTCGGGTTAGGGTGATGTTTAGGTTGATTGCGAGCGTTAGGGTGAGAGTTAGGCTGAGGGTTAGGTTAGGGTTAGGGTGAGGTTGAGGGTTAGGGTTAGGGTGAGGGTTAGGGTTAGGGTTAGGTTTAGGGTGAGTGTAAGGGTAAGGATGAGGGTTAGGGTGAGGATGAGGGTTAGGGTTAGGGTTAGGGTTGGGTGAGTTTTAGGGTGAGGTTTAGGATTAGAGTGAGGGTTACCGTGAACTTTAGTTTTAGGGTTAGGGTTTGGGTTAGGGTTAGGTTTAGGGTGAGGGTAAAGGTTAAGGGAAGTTTTAGGTTGAGGGTGAGGGATAGGGTAATGTTGAGGGTAAGGGTTAGGGTGAGGGTGAGTGTTAGGGTTAGCATTAGGGTTAGGGTGAGGGTAAGGGTTAGTGTGAGGGTTCAGATTAGGTTTAGGGATAGGCTGAGGATTAGGGATAGGGTTAGGGTTAGGGTTAGGGTGAGGGTTAGGGTGAGGTTTCGGGTGAAGGTGAGGGTGAAGGTTAGGGTTTGGGCGAGGGTTAGGTTTAGGGTGAGGGTTAGGCTGATGGTGAGTGTTATGGTGAGGGTGAGGGTGAGGGTTAGGGTTAAGATTAGGGTTAGGGTTAGCTTTAGGCTGAGGGTGAGGGTCAGGCTGAGATTGAAGTTTAGGGTTTGGGTTAGGGTTAGGGTCAGGGTTTGGGTGAGGGTTAGTTTTAGGGTGATATTTACAGTGAGGGTGAGGTTTAGGGTGAGGTTTAGGTTGAGGTTTAGTGTTAGGGTTATGGTTAGGGTGAGGGTTAGGTTTAGGGTTAGGGTGAGGGTAAGGGATAGGGTTAGGGTTTGGGTGTGGATGAGGGTTAGGGTTAGGGTAAAGGTGAGGTTTAGGGTTAGTGTGAGGGCTCGGGTGAGGGTGAGTGTTAGGGTGAGGGTGATGGTCAGGGTTAGGGTTTCAGTTAGGTAAGGTTTTGGGGTCGGTTTAGGATGAGGATTAGGTTGAGTATGAGTCTTAGGTTGAGGGTTAGTGTTAGGGAAAGGGTTAGGGTTAGGGTTAGGGTGAGGCTTAGGGTTAAGGTGATGTTTACGGTGAGGGTGAGGTTTAGGGTGAGGGTGAGGGTTAGGGTTAGGATTAAGGTTAGGGTGAGTTTTAGGGTTAGGGTTAGGGTTATGGTGAGGGTTAGGGTTAGGATTAGTGTTACGGTTAGGGTAAGGTTATTGTTAAGGTTAGGGTTAGGGTGAGGGTGAGGTTCAGAGTGAGGGTCAGGGTTAGTCTGAGGTTTAGGGTTAGGGTTAGGGTGAGAGTGACTGTGAGGGTGAGGGTTAGGTTTAGGATTAGGTTTAGGGTTAGTTTTAGGGTTAGGTTTAGGTTTAGGTTTAGGGTGAGTGTTAGGGTTGGGATTAGGGTTAGGGTTAGGATAGGGTTAGGGTGAGGGTTAGGATTAGTGTGAGGGTTATGGTTAGTTTTAGGGTTAGGGTGAGTTTTTGGATTAGGTGTAGGGTTAGGCTGAGAGTGAGGGTGAGGGTGACAGTGAGGGTTAGGCTTAAGGTTAGTGTGAAGTTTATTTTTAGTGTGAGGGTTAGGGTGAGGGTGAGGTTGAGGGTGAGTGTTAGGCTTAGGGTGACAGTGAGGGTGAGTGTTAAGGTTATAATTTGGGTTAGGGTGACATTTATGTTTAGGGTTAGGGTTAGGGTGAGGGTTAGGGATAGGTTTAGGGTTAGGGTTAGGCTTAGGGTAATTGTTAGGGTTAGGGTTAGGTTTAGCGTTAGCGTTAGGGTGAGGGTGAGGGTTAGCATTAGTGTTAGGGTTATGGTTAGGGTGAGGGTGAGGGTGGGGGTTAGGGTTAGGATTAGGGTTAGGGTTAGGGATAGGCTGAAGGTGAGGTTAAGGGTAAGGGTGAGGGTTAGGGTGAGGGCTAGGGTGAGGTGTAGTGTGAGGGTTAGGGTGAGGGTTAGTGTGAGGTTGTGGTTTAGTGTAAGGTTTAGGTTTAGGGTGAAGGTTAGAGTTAGGGCTAGGGTGATGGTTCAGGTTAGGTTCATGTTTAGGGTGATTGTGAGCGTTAGGGTGAGGGTTAGTCTGAGGGTTAGGGTTAGGGTTCGGGTGAGGGTGAAGGTTAGGGTTAGGGTTAGGGTTAGGGTGAGTGTAAGGGTTAGGATGAGGGTTAGGGTGAGGATGAGGGGTAGGGTTGGGGTTAGGGTTAGGGTGAGGGTTAGAGTGAGGGTTAGGGTTAGGGTGAGTGTTAGGGTGAAGTTGAGGGTTAGGGTTAGGGTGAAGGTTAGGGTGAGGGTAAGGGTTAGGCTGAGTTTTAGGGTGAGGGTGAGGGATAGGGTTATGGTGAGGGTAAGACTTAGGTTGAGGTTTAGCGTGAGGGTGAGTGTTAGGGTGAGCATTAGGGTTAGGGTGAGGTAAGGGTTAGGGTAAGGGTTCAGGTTCGGGTTAAAGATAGGGTGAGGATTAGGGTTAGGGTTTGGATTAGCGTGAGGTTTAGGCTGAGGGTTATTGTTAGGGTTAGGGTGAGGGTTAGGTTTACTGTGAGGGTTAGTATTAGGGTTAGGTTTAGTGTGAGGGTAAGGGTTAGGCTGAGGGTTAGGGTTACAATGAGTGTGAGGGTTAGCATTAGGGTTAGGGTTAGAGTTAGGTTGAGGGTGAGGGTGAGGGTGAGGGTGAGGGTTAGCGTTAGGTTTAGCATTAGGCTGAGGGTGAGTGTGAGGGTGAGATTGGGGGTTAGGTTAGCATTAGGGTTAGGGTGAGGGTGAGGGTGAGGGTGAAGATGAGGGTTAGGGTTAGGGTTAGGTTGAAGTTGGGGGTGAGTGATAGGGTTAGGATTAGGGGTAGGGTTAAGGTTAGGCTGAAGGGGAGGGGGAGGGTATTGGTGAGGGTTAGGGTTAGGGTTAGAGTAAGGGTAAGGGTTATGGTTAGGGTTATTGTTAGGGTGAGGATTAGGGTGAGGGTGACAGTGAGGGCTAGGGTGAGGGTGACTGTGAGGGTGAGGATTAGGGTTAGTGTTAGGGTTAGGGAGAGTTTTAGGGTTAGGCTTAGGGTTAGGTTAGGGTGAGGGTTCGGGTTGGGATTAGGGTTAGGGTTAGGGTTAGGGTTAGAGTGAGGTTTAGGTTTAGGGTGAGTTTTAGGGTTAGGGTTATGGTTATGCTGAGGGTGTGGGTGCGGGTGATGGTTAGGCTAAGGGTTAGGGTGAGGGTAAGGGTTAGTGTGAGGGTTAGGGTGAAGGTGAGAGTGAGAGATAGGATTAGGGTTAAGGTGAGGGTGAGGGTGAGGGTGAGGTTTGGTTTTGGATTAGGGTGAGGGTGAGGGTTAGGGTTAGGGTGAGGGTTAGGGTTAGGGGGAGGGTTAGGTTGAGGGTGTGTCTGAGGATTAGGGTTAGGGTGAGAATTTGGGTGACAGTGAGAGTTACGGTGTGGGTGAGGGTTAGGGTTAGGTTTAGAGTTAGGGTTAGTGTTAGGGTGAGGGTTAGGGTGAGGTGTAGGATTAGGGTTAGGGTGAGGGTTAGGGTTAGGGTTAGGGTTAGTGTGAGGATAAGGTTTAGGGTGAGGGTTAGGTTTAGGGTTAGTTTTAGGGTGAGGGTTAGGTTTAGGGTGATGTTTTGTGTGAGGGTGAGGGTTAGGGTGAGGGTGAGTGTTTGGGTGAGGGTGAGGGTGAGGTTGTGGGTTAGGTTTAGGGTGTCGGTGTGGGTTAGGGTTAGGGTGAGGTGTAGGGTTAAGATTAGGGTTAGGGTGAGAGTTAGGGTTAGGGTTAGGGTGATGGTGAGTGTTATGGTGAGGTTAGGTTTAGGGTTAGGGTGAGGTTTAGGGTTAATGTGAGGGTTAGGGTTAGGGTTAGTGTGAGGATAAGGGTTAGCGTGAGGGTTAGGGTGAGGGTGAGGGTTAGGGTTAGCTTTAGGGTTAAGGTGAGGGTTAGGTTGTGGGTTAAGGTTAGGGTTATTGTTAGAGTTAGGGTTAGGGTTAGGGTGAGGGTGAGGGGAAGGGTTAGCGTTAGGGTTAGGGTTAAGGTTAGGGTGAGGGTGAGGGTGGGGTTAGGGTTAGGATTAGGGTTAGTGTTGGTGATAGGCTGAGGGTGAGGATGAGGGTGAGAGATAGGGCTTATGTTAGGGTGAGGTCTAGTTTGAGGGTGAGTTTTAGGGAGAGGGTTAGGGTTAGGGTCAGGATTAAGGTGAGGATGTGGTTTAGGGTGAGGGTTAGTGTTAGGGTGAGGGTTAGGGTTAGGGTTAGGGTGATGGATCGGGTTAGGGTGATGTTTAGGGTGATTTTTAGGTTGATTGTGAGCGTTAGGGTGAGGGTTAGGCTGAGGGTTAGGTTAGGGTTAGGGTGAGGTTGAGGGTTAGGGTTAGGGTGAGTGTTAGGGTTAGCGTTAATATTAGGGTGAGGGTTAGGGTGATAGTTAGGGTTAGGCTGATATTTAGGATGAGGGTGTGAGTGAGGGTGAGGGTGAGGGGTAGAGTTAGGGTTAGGGTTAGGCTGAGGGTGAGGGTGAGGTTGAGGGTGAAGTTGAAGTTTAGGGCTATTTTGAGGGTTAGGGTTAGTGTGAACGTTAGGGTGATGGTGAGGGGGAGGGGGAGGGTTAGAGTGAGGTTGAGGGTGAGGGTTAGGGTTAGGGTGAGTTTTAGCATTAGGGTCATGGTTAGGGTTAGGGTGATGGTTATGGTTAGGGTTAGGGTTAGGTTGAGGGAGGGGGTGAGGATTAGGGTTAGGATTATGGTTAGGGTTAATGTTAGGCTTAGGGGGAGGAGGAAGGAAAGGGTGAGGGTTAGGGTGAGGGTGAGAATTTCGGTGAGGTAAGGTTTAGCGTTATTGTTAGGGTGAGGATTAGGTTGAGGGTGAGGGTTAGTTTGAGGGTTAGGGATAGGGTGAGGGTTAGGGTCAGGGTTTGGGTGAGGGTTAGGGTCAGGGTGATATTTACGTTGAGGGTGAGGTTTAGAGTGAGGTTTAGGTTTCCTGTGAGGTTGAGGGTTAGGGTGTGGGTGAGGGTTAGGGTTAGGGTGAGGGTTAGGTTTAGGGTGACGGTTAGGGTGAGGGTGAGGGTTAGGGTTAGGTTTAGGTTGAGTGTTAATGTTAGGATTAGGGTGATGGTTAAGGTGAGGGGTAGGGTTAGGGTTAGGATGAGGGTTAGGGTTAGTGTGAGGGTGAGGGTTAGGGTTAAGGTGAGGGTAAGGGTTAGGGTGAGTGTTAGGGTGAATGTGATGGTTTGGGTTAGCGTTAGGGTTAGGGTGAGGTTTAGGGTGAGGGTTATGTTTAGGGTTAGGGTTAGGTTGAGTATTAGGTTTAGGGTTACGGTGAGGTTTAGGGTCAGGGTTAGGGTTAGGTTTAGGGTGAGGGCTCGGGTGAGGGCTCGGGTGATTCCTCGGGTGAGGGTTTCGGTTAGGTAAGGGTTTGGGTTCAGTTAAGGGTGAGGATTAGGGTGAGGGTGAGTGTTAGGTTGAGGGTTAGTGTTAGGGTGAAGGTTAAGGTTAAGGTTAGGGTTAGGGTGAGGGTTAGGGTTAGGGTGATGTTTAGGGTGAGGGGGAGGTTTATGGTGAAGGTGAGGGTTAGGGTTAGGATTAGGGTTAGGGTTAGGGTGAGGGTGAGTTTTAGGTTTAGGGTTAGGTTTAGGGATAGGGTGAGTGTTAGGGTTAGGATTACGGTTTGGTTTAGGGTTAGGGTTAGGGTGAGGTTTATGGTTAGTGTGAGGGTTAGGTTTAGTGTTAGGTTTAGGGTGAGTTTTAGGGTTAGGTTTAGGGTTAGGCTGAGGGTGAGGGTGAGGGTGAGGATTAGGCTTAGGGTTAGGTTGAAGGTTAGGGTTAATGTGAGGGTTAGGGTGAGGTTGAGGGTGAGTGTTAGGGTTAGAATTAGGGTTAGGGTGACTTTTAGAGTTAGGGTTAGGGTTAGGGTTAGGGTGAGGGTAAGGGTTATGATTAGGGATAGGGTTAGGGTTATTGTTAACGTTAGGGTTAGGGTTACGGTTAAGGTGAGGGTGAGGGTGGGGTTAGGATTAGGATTAGGGTTAGGGTTAGGGATAGGCTGAGGGTGAGGGTGAGGATGAGGGTGATGGTTAGGGTTAATGTTACAGTGAGGGCTAGTTTGAGGGTGAGGTTTAAAGTGAGGGTGAATGTTAGGGTTAGGGTTAGGGTTAGTGTGAGGGTTAGGGTAAGGTGTAGGGTTAAGGTTAGGGTGAGCTTTAGGGTTAGTGTGAGGCTTAGGGTGAGGGTGAGCGTTAGTGTTAGTGTTAGGGTTAGTTTAAGGGTTAGGATTAGGGTGAGGGTTAGGTTTAGGGTGAGGATTAAGGTGAGGTTGTGGTTTAGGGTGAGGTTTAGTGTTAGGGTGAGGGTAGGGTTAGGGTTAGGATGATGGTTTGGGTTTGCGTGATGTTTAGGGGGATTGTGAGCGTTAGGGCGAGGGCTAGGCTGAGGCTTAGGTTAGGGTTAGGGTGAGGGTGAGGGTTATGGTTAGGGTGAGGGTTAGGGTTACAGTTAGGTTTAGGGTGAGTGTAAGGCTTAGGATGAGGGTTAGGGTGAGGATGAGGGTTAGGGTTGGGGTTAGCGTTGGGTGAGAGTTAGGGTGAAGGTTAGGGTTAGTGTAGGGTTTGGGTTAGGGTGAGGTTTAGGGTGACGGTAAGGTTTAGGGGAAGTTTTAGGTTGAGGGTGAGGTATAGGGTTATATTGAGGGTAAGGGTTAGGGTGAGGTTTAGCGTGAGGGTGAGTGTTAGGGTTAGCATTAGGGTTAGTGTGAGAGTAAGGATTAGTGTGAGGGTTCAGATTAGGGTTAGGGATAAGGTGAAGATATGGGATACTGTTAGTGTTAGGGTGAGGGTTAGGCTGAGGGGTAGTGTTAGGGTTAGGGTGAGGGTTAGGTTTACTGTGAGGGTTAGGATTAGGGTTAGGGTTAGTGTGAGGGTAAGAGTTAGGCTGATGGTGAGTGTTAGGGTGAGGGTGAGGGTTAGGGTGAGATTGAGGGTTAGGGTTTGGGTTAAGGTTAGGGTCAGTGTTTGGGTGAGGGCTAGTGTTAGGGTGATATTTACGGCGAGGGTGAGGTTTAGGGTGAGGTTTAGGTTTCAGGTGAGGTTCAGGTTTAGGTTGTGGGTGAAGGATAAGGTTAGGGTGACGATTAGGTTTAGGGGGAGGGTTAGGGTGAGGGTGAGGGCTAGGGTTAGGTTTAGGTTGAGGGTTAGTGTTAGGGTTAGGGTTAGGGTGAGGGTTAGGGTTAGGGTGATGTTTAGGGTGAGGGTGAGGTTTAGGGTGAGGGTGAGGGTTAGGGTTAGGGTGAGAGTTAGGGTTAGGTTTAGAGTTAGGGTTAGGGTTAGGGTTATTGTTAGGGATAGGTTTAGGGTGAGGGTGAGGGTTAGCGTTAGTGTTAGGGTTACGGTTAGGGTGAGGGTGAGGATGCGGGTTAGGGTTAGGATTAGGGTTAGGGGGGATAGGCTGAGGGTGAGGGTGAGGGTGAGGGTTAAGGTCAAGGCTAGGGTGAGGGTGAGGTTGAGTGGTAGGGTGAGGAGTAGGGTTAGGGTTAGGGTGAGGGTTAGGGTGAGGTTGTAGTTTAGGGTGAGGGTTAGGATTAGGGTTAGGGTTAGGGTTAGGGTGATGGTTCGGGTTAGGGTGATGTTTAGGGTGATTGTGAGCGTTAGGGTGAGGGTTAGTCTGAGAGTTATGGTTAGGTTTCGCGTGAGGGTGAAGGTTAGGGTTAGGGTGAGGGTTAGGGTTAGGGTTAGGTTTAGGGTGAGTGTAAGGGTTAGGATGAGGCTTAGGGTGAGGATGAGGGTTAGGCTTGGGGTTAGGGTTAGGGTGATGGTTAGAGTGAGCGTTAAGGTTAGGTTAAGGGTTAGGGTGAAGTTTAAGGTTAGGGTTAGGGTTTGAGTTAAGGTGAGGGTTAGGGTGAGGGTATGGGTTCGGGGGAGTTTTACGGTGAGGGTGAGGGATAGGGTTACGGTGAGGATAAGGCCTAGGGTGAGGTTTAGCATGAGGGTGAGTGTTAGGGTGAGCATTAGGGTTAGGGTGAGGGTTCAGGTTAGGGTTAGAGATAGGTTGAGGATTAGGGTTCGGGTTAGGTTTAGGGTGAGGGTTAGGCTGAGAGGTATTGTAAGGGTTAGGGTGACTGTTAGGTTTACTGTGAGGGTTAGGTTTAGGGTTAGGGTTAGAGTTAGGTTGAGGGTTCGGGTGAGGGTGAGGTTCAGGGTTAGGGTGTGGATGTGGGATAGGGTGAGGGTGAAGGTTAGGGTGACGTTGAGGGTTAGCATGAGGGTGAGGGTTAGCGTTAGAGTAAGAGTGAGGGTTAGGATAAATGTTAGTGTGAGGGTGAGGTTGAAGGTGAGGTTAGGTTTGGGGTTTGGGTGAGGGTTAGTTTTAGTGTGAGGGTTACGGTTAGGGTTAGGTTTAAGGTTAGAGTAAGGATCAGGGTTAGAGTGAGGGTTAGGGTGAGGTTGAGGGTTAGGGTTAGCGTTAGGGTTAAGGTGAAGGTGAGGGTGAGGGTTAGGGTTAGGGTTAGGGTTAGAGTGAGGTTGCGGGTTAGGGTTAGGGTTAGGGTGAGGGTTAGGTTTTGGGTGAGGTTTAGGGTTCGGGACAGGTTTAGGGTGAGGGTGAGGGTTAGGTTTAGCTTTAGGGTTAGTGTTAGGGTGAGGGTGAGGGTTAGGGTGAGGGTTCGGGTGAGGGTTACGGTGTGGATGAGGGTTAGGTTTAGGGAGAGGGTTAGGCTGATGGTGATTGTTAGGGTGAGGGTGAGTGTTAGGGTTAGAATTAAGGTTAGGGTTAGCATTAGGCTGAGGGTGAGGGTGAGGGTGAGGGTGAAATTGAGAGTTAGGGTTAGGGTTAGCGTTATTGTCAGGGTTTGGGTGAGGGTTAGTGTTAGGGTGATATTTACGGTGAGGGTGAGGTTTAGGGTGAGGTTTAGGTTTCGGGTGAAGTTGAGAGTTAGGATGTGGGTGATGGATAGAGTTAGGGTGAGGGTTAGGTTTAGGGTGAGGGTTAGGGTGAGGGTGAGGGTTAGGGTTAGGTTTAGGTTGAGGGTTAGTGTTTGGGTTAGGGTTAGGGTGAGGGTTAGGTTTATGGTTAGGGTGAGGTTTAGGGTTAGGGTTAGGGTTTGGGTGTGGATGAGGATTAGGTTTAGGGTTAGGGTGAAGTTTAGGGTTAGTGTGAGGGCTCGGGTGAGGGTGAGGGTTAGGTTGAGGGTGAGGGTCAGAGTCAAGGTTTCGGTTAGGTACGGGTTTGGGTTCGGTTTAGGGTGAGGATCAGGGTGAGTGTGAGTGTTAGGTTGAGGGTTAGTGTTAGGGTGATGGTTAGGGTTAGGGTTAGGGTGAGGGTTAGGGTTAAGGTGATGTTTAGGGTGAGGGTGAGGTTTAGGGTGAGGGTGAGGGTTAGGGTTAGGATTAGGGTTAGGGTCACTTTTAGGGTTAGTGTTAGGGTGAGAGTTAGGGTTAGGATTAGAGTTAGGGTTAGGGTTATTGTTAGGCATAGGGTTAAGGTGAGGGTGAGGGTTAGCGTTAGTGTTAGGGTTACAGTTAGGGTGAGGGTGAGGATGCGGGTTAGGGTTAGGATTAGGTTTAGGTTTAGAGATAGGCTGAGTGTGATGGTGAGGGTTAAGGTTAGTGCTAGGGTGAGGGTGAGGTTGAGTGGTAGGGTGAGGGGTAGGGTTAGGGTTAGGGTGAGGGTTAGGGTTAGGGTTTGGGTGTGGGTGAGGATTAGGTTTAGGGTTAGGGTGAAGTTTAGGGTTAGTGTGAGGGCTTGGGTGAGGATGAGGGTTAGGGTGAGGGTGAGGGTCAGAGACAGGGTTTCTGTTATGTAAGGGTTTGGGTTCTGTTTAGTATGAGGATTAGGGTGAGTGTGAGTGTTAGGTTGAGTGTTAGTGTTAGGGTTAGGGTGAGGGTTAGGGTTAGGGTAATGTTTAGGGTGAAGCTGAGGTTTAGGGTGAGGGTGAGGGTTAGGGTTAGGATTAGGGTTAGGGTGAGATTTAGGGTTAGGGTTAGGGTTATAGTGAGGGTTAGAATTAGGGTTAGGGTTAGGGTAAGGTTACTGTTAAGGTTAGGGTTAGGTTTAGGGTTAGGGTGAGTGTTAGGGTTAGGATTAGGGTTAGGGTTAGAGTGAGGGTTAGAGTTAGTGTGAGGGTTAGGGTTAGTGTTAGGGTTAGGGTGAGTTTAAGTTTGGGTTTAAGGTTAGGCTGAGAGTGAGGGTGAGGTTTAGGGTTAGGGTGAATGTTAGGGTTAGTGTGAGGGTTAGGCTGAGGGTGAGGTTGAGGGTAAATGTTATGGTTAGGGTGACGGTGAGTGTGAGTGTTAGGGTTAGAATTAGGTTTACGGTGAGTTTTAGGGTTAGGGTGAGGGTTAGGGTGAGGGTTAGGGTTAGAATTAGGGTTAGGGTTAGGATTATTGTTAGGGTTAGGGTTAGGTTTAGGGTGAGGGTGAGGGTTAGCGTTAGTTATAGGGTTACGGTTAGGGTGAGGGTGCGGGCTAGGGTTAGGATTAGGGTTAGGGTTATGGATAGGCTGAGGGTGAGCGTGAGAGTAAGGGTGACGGTTAGGGTTAGGGTGAGGGCTAGGGTGAGGGTGAGGTTTAGGGTGTGGGTGAGGTTGAGGGTGAGGCTTAGGGTTAGGGTTAGGGTGAGGGTGAGGGTTAGGGTGAGGGTTAGGGTTAGGGTTAGGGTGAGGGTTAGAGTGAGGATGTGGTTTAGGGTGAGGCTTAGGGTTAGGGTGAGGGTTAGGGTTAAGGTTAGGGTGATGGTTTGTGTTAGGGTGATGTTTAGAGTTATTGTGAGCGTTTGGGTGAGGGTTAGTCTGAGGGTTAGGGTTAGGTTGAGGGTTAGGATGAAGTTTAAGGTTAGGGTTAGGGTTTATGTTAGGGTGAGTGTTAGGGTGAGGTTAAGGGTTTGGAGAAGTTTTAGGGTGGGGGTGAGGGATAGGGTTATGGTGAGGGTAAGGCTTAGGTTGAGGTTTAGTGTGAGGGTGAGTGTTAGTGTGAGCATTAGGCTTAGGGTGAGGTATAGGTTAGGGTGAGTGTTCAGATTAGGTTTAGGGATAGGCTGAGGATTAGGAATAGGGTTAGGGTTAGGGTTAGGGTGAGGGTTAGGGCGAGGTTTCGGGTGAGGGTTAGGGTGTGGGTGAGGGTGAGGGTTAGGGTGAGGGTTAGGCTGATGGTGAGTGTTAGCGTGAGGGTGAGGGTGAGAGTTAGGGTTAGGATTAGGGTGAGGGTTAGCTTTAGGCTGAGGGTGAGGGTGAGGGTGAGGGTGAGATTTAGGGTTAGGGTTTGGGTTAGGGTTAGGGTCAGGGTTTGGGTGAGATTTAGTGTTAGGGTGATATTTACGGTGAGGGTGAGGTTTAGGGTGAGGTTTAGGTTTTGGGAGAGGTTGAGGGTTAGTGTGTGGGTGAGGGTTAGGGTTAGGGTGAGCGTTAGGTTTAGGGTGAGGGTTAGGTGAGGGTTAGGTTTAGGGTGAGGGTTAGGGTGAAGGTGATTGTAAGGGTTAGGTTTAGCTTGAGGGTTAGTTTTAGGGTTAGGGTTAGGGTGAGGGTTAGGTTTAGGATTAGGGTGAGGTTTGGGTGAGGGTTAGGGATAGGGTTAGGGTTTGGGTGTGGATGAGGGTTAGGGTTAGGTTTAGGGTGAGGTTTAGGGTTAGTGTGAGGGCTCGGCTGAGGGTGAGGGTTAGGGTGAGGGTGAGGGTTAGGGTCAGGGTTTCGGTTAGGTAAGGGTTTTAGTTCGGTTTAGGGTGAGTGTGAGTGTTAGGTTGAGGGTTAGTGTTAGGGTGAGGGTTAGGGTTAGGGTTAGGGTGAGGGTTAGGGTTAAGGTGATGTTTAGGGTGAGGGTGAGGTTTAAGGTGAGGGTGAGGGTTAGGATTAGGGATAGGGTTAGGGTAAGGTTATTGTTAAGGTTAGGGTTAGGGTTAGGGTGAGGGTCAGGGTCAGGGTGAGGGTCAGGTTAGTGTGAGGTTTAGGGTTAGGGTTAGGGTGAGAGTGACTGTGAGGGTGAGGGTTAGTGTTAGGATTAGGTTTAGGGTGATTTTTAGGGTTAGGGTTAGGTTTAGAGTTAGGGTGAGTGTTAGGGTTAGGATTAGGGTTAGGCTTAGGCTTAGGTTTAGGGTGAGGGTTAGGGTTAGTGTTAGGGTTAGGGTTAGTGTTAGGGTTAGGGTGAGTTTTTGGGTTAGGTTTAGGGTTAGGCTGAGAGTGAGGGTGAGGTTTAGGGTTAGGGTGAGGTGTAGGTTTAGTGTGAGGGCTAGGGTGAGGGTGAGGGTTAGGGTGAGGGTGAGGCTGAGGGTTTCAGTTAGGTAAGGGTTAGGGTTATGTTTCGGGTGAGGTGTAGGTTGAGGGTGAGTGTTAGGTTAGGGTTAGTGGTAGGATGAGGGTTAGGGTTAGGGTTAGGGTGAGGGTTAGGGTTAGGGTGATGTTTAGGTTGAGGGTGAGGGTTAGGGTGAGGGTGAGGTTTAGGGTTAGGATTAGGTTTAGGGTGATTTTTAAGGTTAGGGTTAGGGTTAGGGTTAGGGTGATGTTTAGGTTTAGGGTGAGTGTGATGGTTAGTGTTAGGATTAGTGTTCCGGTTAGGGGGAATGTGAGGGTGAGTGTTAGGGGTAGGATTAGGGTTAGTGTAAGGGGTAGGCTGAGGGTGAATGTGAGGGTGAGGGTGAGGGTTAGGGTTAAGGTTAGGGTTAGGGTTAGTGTGAGGGCTAGGGTGAGGGTGAGGTTTACGGTCAGGGTGAGGGTGAGGGTGAGGGTTTCTGTTAGTTAAGGGTTAGGGTTATTGTTAGGGTGAGGATTAGGTTGAGGGTGAGGGTTATTGTGAGGGTTAGTGTTAGGGTGAGGATTAGGGTTAGAATTAGGGTGAGGGTTAGGATTAGGGTGATGTTTAGGGTGAGGGTGAGGTTTAGGGTGAGCGTTA
Source organism: Dipodomys spectabilis (assembly GCF_019054845.1). Taxonomy (NCBI): domain Eukaryota; kingdom Metazoa; phylum Chordata; class Mammalia; order Rodentia; family Heteromyidae; genus Dipodomys; species Dipodomys spectabilis. The sequence continues at coordinate 6,085,889 of NW_024870972.1, read as the reverse complement.
GTGTTCGGGAGAGGGTGAGGTTTAGGGTGTGTGTGAGGGTTAGGTTTAGGGTGAAGGTTAGGGTGATGGTGAGGGTTACAGTGTGGGTGAGTGTTAGCGTTAGGTTTAGAGTGAGCGTTAGGGCTAGGGTTAGGATTAGGGTGAGGGTTAGGGTGAGGGGTAGGGTTAGGGTTAGGGTGAGGGTGAGGTTAGGGTTAGTGTGAGGGTTAGGGTTAGGTTTAGTGTGAGGATAAGGGTTAGGGTGAGGATTAGGGTTAGGGTGAGTGTTAGGGTTAGCGTTAGAGTTAGGGTGAGAGTTTGGGTGACGGTTAGGGTTAGGGTGAGTTTTAGGTTTAGTGTTAATATTTGGGTGAGGGTTAGGGTGAGGGTTAGGGTTAGGGTGAGGGTTAAGTTTAGGGTCAGGGTGAGGGTTAGGGTTATGGTGATGTTTAGGATGAGGGTGTGAGTGAGGGTGAGGGTGAGGGTGAGGGGTAGTGTTAGGGTTAGGGTTAGGCTGAGGGTGAGGGTGAGGATGAGGGTGCGGTTGAGGTTTAGGGCTATTTTGAGGGTTAGGGTTAGTGTGAAAGTTAGGGTGATGGTGAGGGGGAGGGGGAGGGTTAGAGTGAGGTTGAGGGTGAGGGTTAGGGTTAGGGTGATTATTAGGTTTAGGGTGATGGTTAGGGTTAGGGTGATGGTTAGGGTTAGGGTTATTGTTAGGATTAGGGTTAGGGTTAGGGTTAGGTTGTGGGTGAGAGTGAATGTGAGGGTTAGCGTTAGGGTTAGGTTGAGGGAGGGGGTGAGGATTAGGGTTAGGATTATGGTTAAGGTTAATGTTAGGCTGAGGGGGAGGGGGAGGGAGAGGGGGAGGGTTAGGGCTAGGGTTAGGGTGAGGGTTAGGGTAAGGGGTAAAGTTAAGGTTAGTTTGAGCATTAGGGTTAGTGTGAGGCTTAGGGTGAGGGTGAGCGTTAGTGTTAGTGTTAGGGTTAGGGTAGGGGTTAGGATTAGGGTGAAGGTTAGGTTTAGGGTGAGGATTAAGGTGAGGTTGTGGTTTAGGGTGAGGTTTAGTGTTAGGGTGAGGGTTAGGGTTAGGGTTAGGGTGATGGTTCGGGTTTGGGTGATGTTTAGGGGGATTGTGAGCGTTAGGGTGAGGGTTAGGCTGAGGGTTAGGTTAGGGTTAGGGTTAGGGTGAGGGTTAGGTTTAGGTATAGGGTGAGTGTAAGGCTTAAGATGAGGGTTAGGGTGAGTATGAGGGTTAGGGTTGGGGTTAGGATTGGGTGAGGGTTAGGGTGAGGGTTAGGGTTAGGGTGAGAGTTAGGGTGAAGGTTAGGGTTAGGGTTAGGGTGAGGTTTAGGGTGACAGTAAGGTTAAGGGAAGTTTTAGGTTGAGGGTGAGGGATAGGGTTATATTGAGGGTAAGGTTTAGGGTGAGGTTTAGCGTGAGGGTGAGTATAAGGGTTAGCATTAGGGTTAGTGTGAGAGTAAGGATTAGTGTGAGGGTTCAGATTAGGGTTAGGGATAGGGTGAGGATAAGGGATAGGGTTAGGGTTAGGGAGAGGGTTAGGCTGAGGGGTAGTGTTAGGGTTAGGGTGAGGGTTAGGTTTACTGTGAGGGTTAGGATTAGGGTTAGGGTTAGTGTGAGGGTAAGGGTCAGGCTGATGGTGAGTGTTAGGGTGAGGGTGAGGGTGAGGATTAGGGTGAGATTGAGGGTTAGCCTTTGGGTTAGGGTTAGGGTCAGGGTTTGGTGAGGGTTAGTGTTAGGGTGATATTTACGGTGAGGTTGAGGTTTAGGGTGAGGTTTAGGTTTCAGGTGAGGTTGAGGGTTAGGATGTGAGTGAGGGATAGGGTTAGGATGTCGGTTAGGTTTAGAGGGAGGGTTAGGGTGAGGGTGAGGGTTAGGGTTAGGTTTAGGTTGAGGGTTAGTGTTAGGGTTAGGGTTAGGGTGAGGGTTAGGGTTAGGTTTAGGGTTAGGGTGAGGGTTAGGGTGAGCGTTAGGGTTAGTGTTAGGGTTTGGGTGTGGATGAGGGATAGGGTTAGGATTAGTGTGAGATTTAGGGGTAGTGTGAGGGCTCGGGTGAGAGCTCGGGTTAGGGTGAGGGTGAGGGTCAGGTTCAGGGTTTCAGTTAGGTATGAGTTTGGATTCGGTTTAGGTTGAGGTTTAGGGTGAGTGTGAGTTTTAGGTTGAGGATTAGTGTTAGGGTGAGGGTTAGGGTTAGGGTTAGGGTGAGGGTTAGGGTTAGGGTGATGTTTAGGGTGAGGGTGAGCTTTAGGGTGAGGGTGAGGGTTAGGGTTAGGATTAGGGTTAGGGTGACTTTTAGGGTTAGGATTAGGGTTAGGGTTAGGGTGAGGGTTAGTGTTAGGATTGGAGTTAGGGTTAGGGTTAAGTTTATTGGTAGGGATAGGGTTAGGCTGAGGGTGAGGGTTAGCGTTAGTGTTAGGGTTACGGTTAGGGTGAGGTTGAAGATGCGGGTTAAGGTTAGGATTAGGGTTAGGGTTAGGGATAGGCTGAGGCTGAGGGTGAGGGTGAGGGTTAGGGTGAGGGCTAGGGTGAGGGTGAGGTTTAGGGTGCGGTTGAGTGTGAGGTTGAGGGTTAGGGTGAGGGGTAGGGTTAGGGTTAGGCTGAGGGTTTGGGTGAGGTTTTAGTTTAGGGTGAGGGTTAGGGTTAGGGTGAGGGTTAGGTTTAGGGTGATGGTTCGGGTTAGGGTGATGTTTAGGGTGATTGTGAGCATTAGGGTGAGGTTTAGTCTGAGAGTGAGGGTTAGGGTTAGGGTGAGGGTTAGGGTAAAGTTTAGGCTTTAGGATTAGGGTTTGAGTTAAGGTGAGGGTTAGGGTGAGGGTAAGGGTTAGGGGGAGTTTTACGGTGAGGGTGAGGGATAGGGTTATGGTGAGGGTAAGGCTTAGGGTGAGGTTTAGCGTGAGTGTGAGTGTTAGGGTGAGCAATAGGGTAAGGGTGAGTTAAGGGTTAGGGTGAGGGTTCAGGTTAGGGTTAGGGATAGGGTGAGGATTAGGGTTCGGCTTAGGTTTAGGGTGAGGGTTAGGCTGAGGGGTAGTGTAATGGTTAGTGTGAGAGTAAGGGTTAGGTTGAGGGTTAGGTTGAGGGTAAGGGTGAGGGTTAGCTTTAGGGTTAGGGTTAGAGTTAGGTTGAGGGTGAGGGTGAGGGTGAGGGTGAGGGTTAGGGTGTGGATATGGGATAGGGTGAGGGTGAAGGTTAGGGTGACGTTGAGGGTTAGGATGAGGGTGAGGGTTACCTTTAGAGTTAGGGTGAGAGTTAGGATAAGTCTTAGTGTGAGGGTGAGGGTTAGGGTGAGGTTAGGTTTAGGGTTAGGGTGAGGGTTAGGTTTAGTGTGAGGGTTAAGGTTAGGGTTAGGTTTAGGGTTAGTGTGAGGATAAGGGTTAGAGTGAGGGTTAGGGTGAGGTTGAGGGTTAGGGTTAGCGTTAGGGTTACGGTGAAGGTGAGGGTGAGGGTTAGGGTTAGGGTTAGGGTTAGAGTGAGGGTTAGGTTTGGGGTGAGGTTTAGGGTTAGGGACAGGTTTAGGGTGAGGGTGAGGGTTAGGTTTAGCTTTAGGGTTAGTGTTAGGTTTAGGGTGAGGGTTAGGTTTAGTGTGAGGGTTAAGGTTAGGGTTAGGTTTAGGGTTAGTGTGAGGATAAGGGTTAGATTGAGGGTTAGGGTGAGGTTGAGGGTTAGGGTTAGCATTAGGGTTAAGGTGAAGGTGAGGGTGAGGGTTAGGGTTAGGGTGAGGGTTAGGTTTGGGGTGAGGTTTAGGGTTAGGGAAAGGTTTAGGGTGAGGGTGAGGGTTAGGTTTAGCTTTAGGGTTAGTGTTAGGGTTAGGGTGAGGGTTAGGGTGAGGGTTCGGGTGAGGACTCGGGTGAGGGTTAGGGTGTAGATGAGGGTTAGGGTTAGTGTGAGGGTTAGGCTGATGGTGATTGTTAGGGTGAGGGTTAGGGTGAGGGTTAGGGTTAGGGTTAGGATGAGGGCTAGCGTTAGCGTTAGGCTGAGGGTGAGGGTGAGGGTGAGGGTGAGATTGAGGGTTAGCGTTTGGGTTCGATTGAGGGTCAGGGTTTGGGTGAGGGTTAGTGTTAGGGTGATATTTACGTTGAGGGTGAGGTTTAGGGTGAGGTTTAGGTTTCAGGTGAGGTTGAGGGTTAGGCTGTGGGTGAGGGATAGGGTTAGGGTGATGCTTAGGTTTAGGGTGAGTTTTAAGGTGAGGGTGAGGTTTAGGTTTAGGTTTAGGTTGAGGGTTAGTGTTAGGGTTAGAGTTAGGGTGAGGGTTAGCTTTAGGGTTAGGGTGAGGGTTAGGGTTAGGTTTAGGGTTTGGGTGTGGATGAGGGTTAGGGTTAGTGTTAGGGTGAGGTTTTGGGTTAGTGTGAGGGCTCAGGTGAGGGTGAGTGTTAGTGTGACAATGAGGGTCAGAATCAGGATTTCGGTTAGGTAAGAGTTTGGGTTCGGTTTAGGATGAGGATGAGGGTGAGTGTGAGTGTTAAGTTGAGGGTTAGTGTTAGGGTGAGGGTTAGGGTTAGGTTTAGGGTGAGGGTTAGGGTTAGGGTGATGTTTAGGGTGAGGGTGAGGTTTAGGGTGAGGGTGAGGGTTAGGTTTAGGATTAGGGTTAGGGTGAGTTTTAGGGTTAGGGTTAGGGTTATGGTGAGGGTTAGGGTTAGGATTAGGGTTAGGGTTAGCGTAAGGTTATTGTTAAGGTTAGGGTTAGGGTTAGGGTGAGGGTGAGGGTCAGGGTGTGGGTCAGGGTTAGTGTGAGGTTTAGGGTTAGGGTTACTGTGAGACTGATGGTGAGTGTGAGGGTTAGGGTTAGGATTAGTTTTAGGGTTAGGGTTAGGATTAGGGTTAGTGTGTTAGCGTTAGGATTAGGGTGAGGGTGAGGGTTAGGGTGAGGGGTAGGGTTAGAGTTAGTGTGAGGGTTAGGGTGAGGATGTGGTTTAGGGTGAGCAGTAGGGTTAGGGTGAAGGTTAGGGTTAGGGTTAGGGTGATGGTTCGTATTAGGGTGATGTTTAGAGTGATTGTGAGCATTAGGGTGAGGGTTAGTCTGAGGGCTAGGGTTAGGGTAAGGGTTAGGGTGAAGTTTAGGGTTAGAGTTAAGGTTTGGGTTAGGGTGAGGGTAAGGGTTTGGGGGAGTTTTAGGCTGGAGGTGAGGGGTAGGGTTATGGTGAGGATAAGGTTTAAGGTGAGGTTTAGCGTGAGGGTGAGTGTTAGGGTGAGCGTTAGGCTTAGGGTGAGGTAAGGGTTAGGGTGAGGGTTAGGGTGAAGGTGAGGTTTTGGTTTAGCATTAGTTTTAGGGTGAGGGTTAGTGTTAGAGTTAGGGTTAGGGTGAGGGTTAGGTTTAGGTTTACGGTGACTGTTAGGGTGAGGGTTAGGGTTAGGGTCAGGGTTTTGGTGAGGTGAGGGTGAGGGTTAGGGTGAGGGTGAGTGTTAGGTTGAGGGTTATTGTTAGGGTGAGTGTTAGGGTTAGGGTTAGGGTGAGGGTTAGGGTTAAGGTGATGTTTAGGGTGAGGGTGAGTTTTAGGGTGAGGGTGAGGTTTAGGGTTAGGATTAGGGTTAGGGTGAGTTTTAGGGTTAGGGTTAGGGTTATGTTGAGTGTTAGGGTTAGGATTATTGTTCGGGTTAGGGTAAGGATTATTGTTAAGTTTAGCGTTAGGGTCAGGGTGAGGATTAGGGTGACGGTGACGGTAAAGGTGAGGGTTAGTGTTAGGGTTAGGATTAGGTTTAGTGTGAATTTTATGGTTAGGGTTAGGTTTAGGGTTTTTTTGAGTGTTGGGGTTAGGAATAGGGTTAGGGTTAGGGTTAGGGTTATAGTGAGGGTTAGGTTTAGTGTGAGGGTTAGCGTTAGTGTTAGGGTTAGGGTGAGTTTTAGAATTGGGTTTAGGGTTAGGCTGAGGGTGAGGGTGAAGTTGAGGGTGAGGTTTAGCCTTAGGGTTAGGGTGAAGGTTAGGGTTAGTGTGAGAGTTAGGGTGAGGGTGAGGTTGACGGTGAGTGTTAGGGTTTGGGTGATGGTGAGGGTGAGTGTTAGGGTTAGAATTAGGGTTAGGGTGACTTTAGGGTTAGGGTTACGGTTAGGGTGAGGGTTAGGTTTAGGATTAGGGTTAGGGTTAGGGTTAATTTTAGGGTTAGGGTTAGGTTGTGGGTGAGGGTGAAGGTTACCGTTAGTGTTAGGGTTACGGTTAGGGTGAGGGTGAGGGTGTGGGTTATGATTAGGATTAGGGTTAGGGTTAGGGATGGGCTGAGGGTGAGGGTGAGGTTGAGGGTGAAGGTGAGGTTTAGAGTTAGTGTGAGGATAAGGGATAGTGTGATTGTTAGGGTGAGGCTGAGAGTTAGGGTTAGGTTTAGGGTTAGGTTGAGGGTTAGGGTTAGGGTTAGTGTGAGGTTGCGAGTTAGAGTTAGGGTGAGGGTTAGGGTGAAGGTTAGGGTTAGTGTGAGGGTTAGGGTTAGGGTGAGTTTTAGGGTTAGGTTTACGGTTAGGCTGAGGGTGAGGGTGAGGGTGAGGGTGAGGGCTAGGCTTAGGGTTAGGTTGAAGGTTAGGGTTATTGTGAGGGTTAGGGTGAGGGTGAGGTTGAGGGTGAGTGTTAGGGTTAGAATTAGGGTTAGGGTGACTTTTAGGGTTAGGGTTAGGGTGAGGGTGAGGGTGAGGGTGAGGGTTAGCGTTAGGGTTCCTGTTACGGTTAGGGTGAGGGTGAGGTTCGGGTTTAGGGTTAGGAATAGGATTAGTGTTAGGGAAAGGCTGAGGGTGAGGGTGAGGTTAGGTTTAGGGTTAGGGTTAGGGTGATGGCTATGGTGAGTGTGAGGTTTAGGGTGAGGGTGAGGATGAGGTTTAGGATTAAGGTTAGGGTTAGGCTTAGGCTTAGGGTGAGGGTTAGATTGTGTGTGAGGCTGAGGCTCAGGGTTAGGCTGACAGTGAGGGTTGGGGTGAGGTTGAGGGTTAGGTTTAGGGTTAGCGTTAGGTTGAGGGTAAGGGTTAGGGTGAGGGTTAGGTGACAGTGAGGGTTAGGGTTAGGATTAGCGTGAGGGTGATTGTTAGGGTTAGGGTGAGGGTTAGGGTTAGGGTTAGGGATAGGGTTAGTGTTAGTGTTAGGTTGAGGGTGAGGGTGAGGGTTAGGGTGAGTTTGAGAGTTAGGGTTAGGTTTAGGTTGAGGGTTAGTGTTAGGGTTAGGGTTTGGGTGAGGGTTAGGGTGAGGGTTAGGGTTAGGTTTAGGGTAAGGATTAGGGTTAGTTTGAGAGTTAGGGTTAGGGTTAAGGTGAGGGTTAGGGTTAGTGTGAGGGTGAGGGTGAGGGTGTGGCTTATGGTTAGGTTTAGCTTGAGTGTTAGTGTTAGGTTTAGTGTTAGGGTGAAGTTTAGGGTGAGGGGTAGGGTTAGGGTTAGGGTGAGGGTTAGGGTTAGTGTGAGAGTTAGGGTTAGGGTTAGGGTTAAGGTGATGGTAAGGGTTAGGGTGAGGTTTAGTGTGAATGTGAGGATTTGGGTTAGCATTAGTGTTAGGGTGAGGGTTAGGGTGAGGGTTAGGTTTAGGGTGAGGGTTAGGGTGACGTTTAGTTTTAGGGTTTGGGTGAATGTTACGGTGATGGTTAGGGTTAGGATTAGGGTTAGGGTGAGTGTTAGGGTTAAGATTAAGGTTAGGGTTAAGGTTAGGTTTAGGGTGAGGGTTAGGGTTAGTGTGAGGGTTAGGGTTAGTGTTAGGGTTAAGGTGAGTTTTAGGGTTAGGTTTCGGGTTAGGCTGAGGGTGATGGTGAGGGTGAGGGTGAGGGTTACTCTTAGGGTTAGGTTGAAGGTTAGGGTTAGTGTGAGGTTTAGGGTGAGGGTGAGGTTGAGGGTGAGTGTTAGGGTTAGAATTAGGGTTAGGGTGAATTTTAGGTTTAGGTTTCGGGTTAGGGTTAGGGTTCTGGTTCGGGTTAGGATTAAGGTTAGGGTTAGGGTTAGGGTTATTGTTAGGGTTAGGGTTAGGGTTAGGATGAGGGTGAGGTTGAGGGTTAGCGTTAGGGTTAGGGTAACGGTTAGGGTGAGGGTGATGGTGGGAGTTAGGGTTAGGATTCGGGTTAGGGTTAGGGATAGGCAGAGGGTGAGGGTGAGGGTTAGGGTTAGGTTTAGGGTTACGGTGAGGGCGAGGTTGAGTGTGAGGTTTAGGGTGAGAGTGAGGGTAAGTGTGAGCGTAAGGGTTAGGGTTAGGGTGAGGGTTAGGATGAGGGGTAGGTTTAGGGTTAGGGTGAGTGTTAGGGTTAATGTGAGGGTTAAGGTTAGGTTTAGGGTTAGGGTTAGTGTGAGTATAAGGGATTGGGTGAGTGTTAGGGTGAGGGTGAGCGTTAGGGTTAGGGTTAGGGTTAGGGTAAGGGTTAGGGTTAGGGTGAGGTTTAGGTTTAGTGTGAGGTTGTGGTTTAGGGTGAGGGTTAGTGTCAGGTTGAGGGTTAGGGTTAGGGTTAGGGGGATGTTTCGGGTTAGTGTGATATTTAGGATGATTGTGAGCGTTAGGGTGAGGGTTAAGCTGAGAGTTAGGGTTAGGGCAAGGGTGAAGGTGAGGGTTAGTGTTAGGGTGAGGGTTAGGGTTAGGGCTAGGTTTAGGGTAACTGTAAGGGTTAGGATGAGGGTTAGGGTGATGATGAGGGTTAGGTTTGGGGTTAGGGTTGGGTGAGGGTTAGAGTGAGGGTTAGGGTTAGGGTGAAGTTTAGGGTGAAGGTTCGGGTTAGGATTAGGGTTTGGGTTAGGGTGAGGGTTAGAGTGAGGGTAAGGTTTAGGGGGAGTTTTAGGGTGAGGGTGAGGGATAGGGTTATGGTGAGGGTATGGGTTAGAGTGAGGGTTCAGGTTCGTGTTATGGATAGGGTATGGATTAGGGTTAGCGTTAATGTGTGAGTTAGGCTGACGTGTAGTGTTAGGGTTAGGGTGAAAGTTAGGTTTACTGTGAGGGTTACGATTAGAGTTAGCGTTAGTGTGAGGATAAGGGTTAGGTTGAGGGTTAGGGTGAGGGTGAGGGTGAGGGTTAGTGTGAGGGTTACGATTAGGGTTAGGGTTAGTGTGAGGATAAGGGTTAGGTTGAGGGTTAGGGTGAGTTTCAGGGTTAGGGTTTGTGTTAGGGCTAAGGTGAGGCTTAGTGTGAAGGTTTGGGTTAGGGTTATGGTTAGGGTTAGGGTGAGGTTGCGGGTTAGGGTTAGGGTTAGGGAGAGGGTTAGGATTTGGGTGAGGTTTAGGGTTAGGGACAGGTTTAGGGTGAAGGTGATTGTTAGGTTTAGGATTAGGGTTAGGTTTAGTGTTAGGGTGAGGGTTAGGGTGAGGGTTCGGGTGAGGGTGAGGGTGAGGGTTAGGGTATAGGTGAGGGTTAGGTTTAGTTTGAGGGTTAGGGTGATGGTGAGTGTTAGGGTGAGGGTGAGGGTGAGGGTAGGATTAAGATTAGGGTTAGGGTTAGCATTAGGCTGAGGGTGAGGGTGAGGGTGAGGGTGAGACTGAGGGTTAGGTTTTTGGTTAGGGTTAGGGTCAGGGTTTGGGTGAGGTTTAGGGTTAGGGTGATATTTACCGGGAGGGTGAGTTTTATGGTGAGGTTTAGGTTTCGAGTGAGGTTGAGGGTTAGGGTGTAGGTGAGGGTTAGGGTTAGGGTGAGGGTTAGGGTTAGGGTGAGGGTTAGGTTTAGGGTGAGGGTTAGGGTGAGGGTGAGTGTTAGGGTTAGGTTTAGGTTGAGGGTTAGTGTTAGGGTGAGGGTTAGGGTTAGGGTTAGGGTGAGGGTTAGGTTTAGGATTAGGGTGAGGTTTAGGGTTAGTGTGCTGGTTAGGGTTAGGGTTAGGGTTAAGGTGAGGTTAAGGCTTATTGTGAGGGTTAGGGTGAAGTTGAGGGTAAGGGTTAGCATTAGTTTTAGGGTGAGGGTTAGGGTTAGGGTTAGGGTGAGGGTTAGGGTTAGGTTTAGGGTTTGGTTGAGGGTGAGGTTTAGCTTAGGGTTAGGGTGAGTGTGAGGGTGAGGGTCAGGGTTTCGGTTAGGTAAGGGTTTGGGTTTTGTTTATGGTGAGGATTAGGGTGAGGGTTACTTTTAGGTTGAGGGTTATTTTTAGGGTGAGGGTTAGGTTTAGGATTAGGTAAGGTAAGGTTTAGGGTTAGTGTGAGGGCTCAGGTGAGTGTGAGGTTTAGGGTGAGGGTGAGGGTGAGGGTGAGGGTTTCGGTTAGGATTGGGTTTGAGTTCGGTTTAGGGTGAGGATTAAGGTGAGGTTGAGTTTTAGGTTGAGGGTTAGTGTTAGGGTGAGGGTGAGGGTTAGGGTTAGGGTTAGGGTGAGGGTGAGGGTTAGGGTTAGGGTGAAGTTTAGGTTGAGGGTGAGGTTTATGGTGAAGGTGAGAGTTAGGGTTAGGATTAGGGTTAGGGTGAGTTTTAGGGTTAAGGTTAGGGTTATGGTGAGGGTTAGGTTTAGGATTAGGGTTAGGGTTAGGGTAAGGGTTATTGTTAAGTTTAGAGTTAGGGTCAGGGTGAGGGTTAGGGTGACGGTGAGGGTGAGGGTTAGGGTGAGATTTAGGTTTAGGGTGAATTTTAGGGTTAAGGTTAGATTTAGCGTTAGGGTTAGTGTTAGGGTTAGGATTAGGGTTAGGGTTAGGGTTAGGGTTAGTTTTAGGGTGAGGGTTAGGGTAAGTGTGAGGGTTAGGGTTAGTGTCAGGGTTAGGGTGAGTTTTAGGGTTAGGTTTAGGGTTAGGCTAAGGGTGAGGGTGAGGGTGAGGTTGAGGATTAGGCTTAGGGTTAGCGTGAAGTTTAGGGTTAGTGTGAGGGTTAGAGTGAGAGTGAGGTTGAGGGTGAGTGTTAGGGTTAGGGTGATGGTGAAGGTGAGTGTTAGGGTTAGAATTAGGGTTAGGGTGACATTTAGGGTTAGGGTTAGGGTTAGGGTTAGGGTTATGGTTATGGTGAGGGTTAGGATTAGTATTAGCGTTAGGGTTATTGTTAGGGTTAGGGTTAGGGTCACGGTTACGGTTAGGGTGAGGGTTAGAATTAGGATTAGGGTTAGGGTTATTGTTAGGGTTAGCGTGAGGGTGAGAGTGTGGGTTATGGTTAGGATTAGGGTTAGGGATAGGCTGAGGGTGAGGGTGAGGGTGAGGGTGAGGGTGAGGGTTAGGGTTAGTATGAAGATAAGGGATAGGGTGAGTGTTAGGGTGAGGTTGAGGGTGAGGGTTATGGTTAGGGTGAGGTTTATGGTGTAGTTGAGGGTTAGGGTTAGGGTGAGGGTTAAGGTGATGATGAGTGTTAGGGGAAGGGTGAGGGTGAGGGTTAGGATTAGGATTAGGGTTAGGGTTAGCATTAGGCTGAGGGTGAGGGTGAGGGTGAGATTGAGGTTTAGGGTTTAGCTGAGGGTTAGGGTTAGGATGAGGTTTAGGTTTAGGGTGAGTTTTAGGGTGAGGGTGAGGTTTAGGGTTAGGTTTAGGTTGAGGGTTAGTGTTAGGTTTAGAGTTAGGGAGAGGGTTAAGGTGAGGGGTAGGGTTAGGCTTAGGGCCAGGGTTAGGGTTAGTGTGCGGGTTAGGCTTAGCATTAGGGTTAAGGTGAGGGTAAGGCTTAGGGTGAGGGTTAGGGTGAAGGTGAGGGTAAGGGTTAGCATTAGTGTTAGGGTGAGGCTTAGGGTTAGGGTTAGGTTTAGGGTTAGGGCTACATTTAGGGTTAGGATGAGGTTAGGGTTAGGGTTAGGGTTTGGGTGAGGGTTAGGGTTAGGATTAGGGTTAGGGTTAGGGTAAGGGCTATTGTTAAGGTTAGGGTTAGGGTGAGGGTGAGGGTGAGGGTGACGGTGACGGTGAGGGTGAGGGTTAACGTTAGGATTAGGTTTAGGTTGAGTTTTACTGTTAGGTTTATGGTTAGGGTGAGTGTTAGGGTTAGGATTAGGGTTAGGGTTAGGGTTAAGTTTAGGGTGAATGTTAGGGTTAGTGTGAGGGTTAGGTTTAGTGTTAGGGTTAGGGTGACCTTTAGGGTTAGGTTTTGGTTAGTCTGAGGGTGAGGGTGAGGGTGAGGGTTAGGGTTAGGTTTAGTGCCGTGGACCGGGTTCTGTCGGGACGACGGAGGACACCTAGGGGAGTAACTGGAATAGGTGGGGAGATGGCAAACAGACAACTCACACACAAGAGGAGTGGATGCTGAATGCGATTTAATGTAGAGGATAACAAACTTTTATAGCAAAAAGTCTCCATAAGAAAGGGCAAAAGGTTACACAATCTTGCTGCAAGGCTTCGTTCTTGGATGGTCACCAGCTGGTCGCCTGAAAGGCACTTGTTTCCGCCTTATCTCTAAGAAATATAATGGGTTTCGACGTTTGTCACCATCTAACCATTACCTTATTTCTATAGAGGCCTTAATTGTCCCATAAGATCTTTCCTGTTCCTTCTTTAATAGTAAGGTCACGGAAGTGTAGATCTAGCAAGTCTCTTAGTAAATGAAAGAGAGTAACAGGAAGTTCTTTCTCCTAAGTAGTTATCTCAGCAATTGCCATACATTCTTTCTGCTCTAGCCGCCCTACAGCTTCTTGTAAGTCTCTTACAAACAATTCCTTCTGCTCAAATGACTTCGTGAAACCCCCAATACTTTTATATTTACTTATAACTTGTCTACTAACCCCCATAAGAGGGGTTGCAGGGTAGCACTTAACTCTGGTGAGCTCGTCATATTTTTAAGACACTCATCAGATATTGGAGTCGTCAACACTCTTAAGAAAGAGCTTTGAATAAGGGAACGTTGACAATGAGTAAGTACAGAGAGCAGTAGAGCCAGTAAAAGATCAATAGGCACTCTTACGAGGAAAAGAAAGGCAGAAACACATCTTTCCCAGGGGTTTTGCCAGCCTTTTTCCAGGAGTAGGCCTCTTAGAAGCCCTATTCTCCGAGGTAGACTTCGGTGAAGTCCCAAAACTTGGAGATAGGTTTCTGTAAAGCCCCATTCTCTGAGGTAGACTTCGGTGAAGTCTCAAAACTCAGAGATAGGTCTCTGAAGCCCCTATCTTAGGTCTGCTAGATGGTTTCCCATGCAAAGCAGACTCCACTGTAGTCGGCGTGGCAGTTTAGGTTGAAGGTTAGTGTTAGGGTTGGGTGAGGGTTAGAGTGAGGGGTAGGGTTAGGGTTAGGGTAAGGGTTAGGGTTAGTGTGAGGGTTAGGGTTAGGGTTAAAGTGAGGGTAAGGGTTAGGGTGAGGGTTAGGGTTAGGGTGAGGGTGAGGGTGTGGGTTAGGTTTAGGTTTAGTTTGAGGGTTACTGTTAGGGTTAGTGTTAGGGTGAGGTTTAGGGTGAGAGGTAGGGTTAGGGTTAGGGTGAGGGTAAGGGATAGTGTGAGGGTTAGGGTTAGGGTTAGTGTTAATGTGAGGGTAAGGGTTAGGGTGAGGTTTAGGTGAATGTGAGGGTTTGGGTTAGCATTAGTGTTAGGGTGAGGGTTAGGGTGAATGTTAGGTTTAGGGTTAGGTTTAGGGTGAGGTTTAGGTTTAGGTTTAGGGTGACGGTTAGGGTGAGGGTTAGGGTTAGGGTTAGGGTGAAGGTGAGGGTGAGGGTTAGCGTTAGGGTTAGGGTAAGGTTTAGGGTTAGTGGGAGGGCTCAGGTGAGTGTGAGGGTGAGGGTGAGGGTGAGGGTTTCGGTTAGGTTTGGGTTTGAGTTCGGTTTAGGGTGAGGATTAGGGTGAGGTTGAGTTTTAGGTTGAGGGTTAGTGTTAGGGTGAGGGTGAGGGTGAGGGTTAGGGTTAGGGTGAGGGTGAGGGTGAGGGTAAGGGATAGGGTGATGGTTAGGGTGAGGGGGAGGTTTAGGCTGAGGGTGAGGTTTAGGGTTAGAATTAGGATTAAGGTGAGTTTTAGGGTTAGGGTTTGGGTGAGGTTTAGGGTTAGGATTAGGGTTAGGTTTAGGGTTAGGATGAGGGTGAGGGTGAGGGTTAGCGTTAGGGTTAGGGTTACGGTTAGGGTGAGGGTGAGGGTGGGAGTTAGGGTTAGGATTATGGTCAGGGTTAGGGATAGGCTGAGGGTGAGGGTGAGTGTGAGGGTGAGGGTTAGGATTAGGGTTACGGTGAGGGCTACGTTGAGGGTGAGGTTTAGGGTGAGCGTGAGGGTGAGACTGAGGGTTAGGGTTAGGGTGAGGGTTAGGGTTAGTGTGAGGGTTAGGGTAAGGGTTAGGGTTAGGGTTAGGGTTAAATTTAGGGTGAGGATTAGGGCGAGGTTGTGTTTTAGGGTGAGGGTTAGTGTTAAGATGAGGGTTAAGGTTAGTGTTAGGGGGATGGTTCGGGTTAGGGTGATGTTTAGGGTGATTGTGAGCGTTAGGGTGAGGGTTAGGCTGAGGGTTAGTGTTAGGGTAAGGGTGAGGGTGAGGGTTAGTGTTAGGGTGAGAGTTAGGGTTAGAGTTAGGTTTAGGTTGAGTGTAAGGATTAGGATGAGGGCTAGGGTGATGATGAGGGTTAGGGTTGGGGTTAGGGTTGGGTGAGGGTTAGGGTGAGGGTTAGGGTTAGGGTGAAGTTTAGGGTGAAGTTTCGGGTTCGAGTTAGGGTTTCGTTTAGGGTGAGGGTTAGGGTGAGGGTAAGGGTGAGGGGGAGTTTTAGGTGAGGGTGAGGGATAGGGTTATGGTCAGGGTAAGGGTTAGGGTGAGGTTTAGCGTGAGGGTGAGTGTTAGGGTTAGCATTAGCGTTAGGGTGAGGGTAAGGGTTAGGGTTAGGATTAGGGTTAGAGTTAGAGTGAGAGTTAAGGTTAGTGTGAAGGTTAGGATTAGGGTTATGGTTAGTGTGAGGGTAAGTGTTAGGTTGAGGGTTAGGGTGAGTGTGAGGGTGAGGGTTAGCGTTAGGGTTAGGGTTAGAGTTAGGTTGAGGGTTCAGGTGAGGGTGAGGTTTAGGGTGTGGATATGGGATAGGGTTAGGGTGAGGGTTAGGGTAAGGGTTTGTGTGAGGGTGAGGTTAGGTTTAGGGTAAGGGTGAGGGTTAAGGTTAGTGTGAGGGTTACCGTTACAGTTAGGGTTAGAGTTAATGTGAGGATAAGTGTTAGGGTGAGGGTTAGGATAAGGTTGAGGGTTAGGGTTAGTGTTAGGGTTAAGGTGAAGGTTAGGGTGAGGGTTAGGTTTAGGGTTAGGGTTAGGGTGAGGTTGTGGGTTAGGGTTAGGGTTAGGGTGAGGGTTAGGGTTTTGGTGAGGTTCAGGGTTAGGGACAGGTTTAGGGTGAGGGTGAGGGTTAGGGTTAGGATTAGGGTTAGGGTGAGGGTGAGGGTTCAGGTGAGCGTGAGTTTTAGGGTGTGGTTGAGGATTAGTGTTAGGGTTAGGGTTTGGATTTACATGATGGTTAGGGTGAGGGTAAGGTTTAGGGGGAGTTTTAGGGTGAGGGTGAGGGATAGGGTTATGGTGAGGGTAAGGGTTAGGGTGAGGTTTAGCGTGAGGGTGAGTGTTAGGGTTAGCTTTAGGGTTAGGGTGAGGGTATGGGTTAGGGTGAGGGTTCAGGTTAGGGTTAGGAATAGGGTGAGGATTAGGGTTAGGTTTAGGGTTAGGGTGAGGGATAGGCTGAGGGGTAGTGTTAGGGTTAGGGTGAGGGTTAGGTTTACTGTGAGGGTTAGGATTAGGGTTAGGGTTAGTGTGAGGGTAAGGTTTAGGTTGAGGGTTAGGGTGAGGGTGAGGGTGAGGATTATCGTTAGGGTTAGGGTTAGAGTTAGGTTGAGGGTTGAGGTGAGGGTGAGGGTTAGGGTGTGGTTGTGGGATAGGGTTAGGGTAAGGGTTAGGGTAACGGTGTTGGTTGGGATGAGGGTGAGGTTTAGCCTTAGAGTTATGGTGAGGGTAAGGGTTAGTGTGAGGGTGATGGTTAGGGTAAGGTTAGGTTTAGGGTTAGGGTGAGGGTTAGGGTTAGTGTGAGGGTTACGGTTAGGGTTACGGTTAGTGTGAGGATAAGGGTTAGGGTGAGGGTTATGGTGAGGTTGAGGGTTAGTGTTAGGGTTAAGGTGAGGGTTAGGGTAAGTGTTAGGGTTAGGGTGAGGTTGCGGGTTAGGGTTAGGGTTAGTGTGAGGGTTAGAATTTGGGTGAGGTTTTGGGTTAGGGACAGGTTTAGGGTGAGGGTGAGGGTTAGGTTTAGGATTAGGGTTAGGGTTAAGGTTAGGGTGAGGGTTAGGGTTAGGGTGAAGTTGAGGGTTAAGGTTAGTGTGTGGGTTAGGTTGAGGGTTAGGGTTAAGGTGAGGGTAAGGGTTAGGGTGAGGGTTAGGGTGAAGGTGAGGGTTTGGGTTAGCATTAGTGTTAGGGTGAGGGTTAGGGTGAGGGTTAGGGTTAGGGTTAGGGTTAGGGTGAGGGTTACGTTTAGCGTTAGGGTGAGGGTTAGGGTGAGGGTTAGGGTTAGGGTTTGGGTGAGGGTGAGGGTTAGGGTTAGGGTTAGGGTGAGGTTTAGGTTTAGTGTGAGGGCTCGGGTGAAGGCTCGGGTCAGGGTGAGGGTGAGGGCTCGGGTTAGGGTGAGGGTGATCGTGAGGGTGAGGGTTAGTGTTAGGATTAGGTTTAGGCTGAGTTTTAGGGTTAGGGTTAGGGTTAGGGTTAGCATGAGTGCTAGGGTTAGGATTAGGGTTAGGGTTAGGGTTAGGGTGAGGGTGAGGGTTAAGGTTAGTGTGAGGGTTAGGGTTAGTGTTAGGGTTAGGGTGAGTTTTAGGGTTAGGTTTAGGGTTAGGCTGAGGGTATGGCTGAGGATGGGGGATAGGCTTAGGGTTAGGGTGAAGGTTATGGTTAGGGTTAGGGTTAGGCTTAGGGTTATTGTTAGGGTTAGGGTTAAGGTTAGGGTGAGGGTTATTGTGAGGGTTAGCGTTAGTGTTAGGGTTACGGTTAGGGTGAGGGTGAGTGTGTGGGTTAGGGTTAGGATTAGGGTTAGGGATAGGCTGAGGGTGAGGGTGAGGGTGAGGGTTAGGGTTAGTGTGAGGATAACTGATAGGTTGAGTGTTAGGGTGAGGGTGAGCGTTAGGGTTAGGGTTAGTGTTAGGTTGAGGTTAAGGGTAAGGGTGAGGGTTAGGGTTAGGGTTAGGGTGAGAGTGAGCGTTCAGGTGAGTGTAAGGGTTCGGGTGAGGGAGAGGGTTAGTGTGTGGTGGAGGTTAGAGTTAGGGTGAGGTTTAGGGTGACTGTTAGGGTTAGGTTGTGTGTGAGGGTTAGGTTTAGGTTTAAGGTTTGGGTTAGGGTTAGGGTTAGGGTTAGGGTTAGGGTTAAGGTGATGGGTAGGGTTAGGGTTAGTGTTAGGGTGAGGGTGAGGTTTAGGGTTAGGGTTAATGTGAGGATAAGGGTTAGGGAGAAGATTAGGGTGAGGGTGAGGATGAGGGTGAGGGTTAGGGTGGGGGTGATGTTTAGGGTTAGGGTGAGGGTCAGAGTGAGGGTTAGGTTTAGGGTGAGGTTTAGTGTTAGGATGAGGATAAGGGTGAGTGTGAGGGTTAGGGTAAGGGAGAGGGTTAGGGTTAGGGTTATGGTTTGGGTGAGAGTGAGGGTTCAGGTGAGTGTGAGGGATCGGGTGAGTGTTTGGGTTAGTGTGTGGGTGAGGTTAGGGTTAGGGTGAGGTTTAGGGTTAGGGTTAGGTTTAGGGTGAGGGCTAGGGTGAGGCTGAGGGTTAGGGTGATGGTGAGGTTGAGGTTGAGGGTTTCAGAGAGGGAAGGGTTATCATTAGGGTTTTGCTGAGGATTAGGTTGAGGGTGAGGTTTAGGGTTAGGGTGAGGGGCAGGGTTAGGGTGATGTTTAGGGTGAGGGTGAGGGTTAGGGTGAAGGTTCGCGTGAGGTTGAGGGTGAGGGTTCTGTTGAGGCTGAGGGTTAGGGTTTGGATGACGGTTAGGTTTAGGGTGTGGGTTAGGGTGATGGTGAGGTTTAGGGTGAGGGTGAGGGTTAGGGTTAGGGTTAGGGTTAGGGTGCGCTTGAGAGTGAGGTATAGGGTTAAGATTAGGGTTAGGCTTGGGGTTAGGGTTAGGGTTAGGGTTAGGGTTAGAGTTAGGGTTAGGGTGAGGGTGAGGGTGAGGATTAGGTTTGGGTTAGGGTGAGGTTTAGGTTTAGGGTTAAGGTTAGGGTAAGGATAAGGTTTAGGATGAGGGTGAGGGTGGGGGTGAGGGTTTCGGTTCGGTAAGGGTTAGGGTTAGGTTTAGGGTGAGGGTGAGTGTTAGGTTGAGTGTTAGGGTTAGGCTGAGGGTTAGGGTTAGGGTTAGGGTGAGGGTTATGGTTAGCGTTATGTTTAGGGTGAGGGTAAGGGTTAGGGTGAGGGTGAGGATTAGGGTTAGGGTGATAGTTAGGGTGAGGGTAAGGGTTAGGGTGACGGATAGGTGAGGGTGAGGGTTAGGTTTAGGGTTTGGTTTAGGATTAGGGTGAGCGTTAGTGTGAGGGTTCAGATTAGGGTTAGGGATAGGGTGAGGATTAGGGATAGGGTTAGGGTTAGGGTGAGGGTTAGGCTGAGGGGTAGTGTTAGGTTTAGGGTGAAGGTTAGGTTTAGTGTGAGAGTTAGGATTAGGGTTAGGGTTAGTATGAGGGTAAGGGTTAGGTTGAGGGTTAGGGTAAGGGTGAAGGTGAGGGTTAGCATTAGGGTTATGGTTAGAGTTAGGTTGAGGGTTCGGGTGAAGGTGAAGGTTAGGGTGTGGATGTGGGATAGGGTGAGGGTGAGGGTTAGTGTGACGTTGAGGGTTAGGATGAGGGTGAGGGTTAGGATGAGGTTGTGGTTTAGGGTGAGGGTTAGGGTTAGGGTGAAGGTTAGGGTTAGGGTTAGGGTGATGGTTCGGGTTAGGGTGATGTTTAGGTTGATTGTGAGCCTTAGGGTGAAGGTTAGTCTAAGGGTTTGGGTTAGGGTTAGGGTGAGGGTGAGGGTTAGGGGGAGTTTTACGGTGAGGGTGAGGGATAGGGTTAGGGTGAGGTTTAGCATGAGGGATAGGGGGAGTTTTACGGTGAGGGTGAGGTTAAGGCTTAGGGTGAGGTTTAGCATGAGCATGAGTGTTAGGATGAGCATTAGGGTTAGGGTGAGGTTTATGGTTTGGGTTATTGTTAGGTTTAGGGTTAGGGTTAGGGTGAGGGTGAGGGATGTAAGGGTGAGAGTTAGGGTGAGGGTGACAGTGAGGGTTAGGGTTAGGGTTAGGATTAGGGTTAGGGTTAGGATTAGGGTAAGGGTGAGTTTTAGGGTTAGGGTACGGATGAGCGTTAGGGTTAGGGTTACTGTTAGGGTTAGTGTGAGGATAAGGGTTAGGGTGAGGGTTAGGGTGGGGGTGAGGGTTAGGGTTAGCATTAGTGTTAGGGTGAGGGTTAGGGTGAGGGTTAGGGTTAGGGTGAGTTTTAGGGTTAGGGTTAGGGTTAGTGTTAGGATTAGGGTTAGGTTTAGGGTTGGGCTGGGGGTGAGGGTGAGGGTGAAGGTTAGGATTAGGGTTAGGTTTAGGATGAGTGTGAGGGTGAGGTTGAGTGTTAGGGTGAAGTTGAGGGTTAGGTTGAGGGTTAGGGTTAGGGTGAAGGTTAGGGTTAGGGTGAGGGTCAGGGTTAGGTTGATGATTAGGATGAGGGTGTGGGTGAGGGTGAGGATGAGGGTGAGGGTTAGGGTGAGGGTACTGGTGAGGGATAGGGTTAGGATTAGGGTTGGGGTTAGGGTTAGGGTTATTGTTAGGGTTTGGGTTAGGGTTAGGGTGAGGGTGAGGTTGAAGGTTAGCGTTAGGGTTAGGGTGAGGGTGAGGGTGAGGTTGAGGGTGGGGGTGAGGGTTAGCGTTAGGACTAGGGTTAGGGTTAAGATTAGGCTGAGTGGGAGGGTGAGGGGGAGGGGGAGGGTAGGTTTAGGGTTAGGGTTAGGGTGAGGGCTAGTGTGAGGGTGAGGTTTAGGGTGAGGATGAGGGTGAGGCTATCGGTTAGGTAAGGGTCAGCATTTTTGTTAGGCTGAGCATTAAGTTGAGGGTGAGGTTTAGTGAGAGGGTTAGGGTTAGGTTTATGGTTTGGGTGAGGTTTAGCGTTAGGATGATGTTTAGATTAGGTTGCAGTTTAGTGTGAGGGTTAGGTTGCGGGTGAGGTTGAAGGTTAGGGTATGGGTGAGGTTTAGGATTAGGGTGAGGGTTAGGGTAAGGGTGAGGGTTAGGGTGAGGGTGAGGGATAGGGTTAGGATGAGGTTCAGGGTTAGGGTGATTGTTAGGGTTAGGTTTAGGTTTAGGGTTAGGTTGACCGTAAGGGTTAGGGTGAGGGTTAGGGTGAGAGTGAGGGATTCGGTTAGGTAAGAGTTAGGGTTAGGGTTAGGGTGTGGGTGAGGTTTAGAGTTAGGGTTAAGTTGAGGGTGAGGGTGAGGGTTCGGGTGAGAGTGAGGGATTCGGTTAGGTAAGGGTTAGGGTTAGGTTTAGGGTGAGGATTAGGGTGAGGGTGAGTGTTAGGTTGAGGGTTAGGGTTAGGGTGAGATTTAGGGTTAGGGTTAGGGTGAGGGTTAGGGTTAGGGTGATATTTAGGGTGAGGGTGAGGCTTAGGTTGAGGGTGAGGTTTAGGGTTAGGATTAGGGTTAGGGTGAGTTTTAGGGTTAGAGTTAAGGTTATTGTGAGGGTTAGGGTTAGGATTAAGGTTAGGATTATGGTTAGGTTTAGGTTTTGGGTTATTGTTAGGTTTAGGGTTAGGGTTAGGGTGAGGGTGAAGGTGAGGGTAAGGGTGAGGGTTAGGGTGAGGGTGAGGGTGAGGGTTAGGGTTAGGGTGATGATTAGGTTTAGGCTGAGTTTTAGGGTTAGGGTTAGGATGAGCGTTAGGGTTAGGTTTAATGTTAGGGTTAGGGTTAGTGTGAGGATAAGGGTTAGGGTGAGGATTAGGGTGGGGGTGAGGGTTAGGGTTAGCGTTAGGTTTAGGTTGAGGGTTAGGGTGAGGGTTTGGTTTAGGGTGATGTTTAGGGTGAGCGTGTGGGTTAAGGTGAGGGTGAGGGTGAGGGTTAGGGTGAGTCTGAGGGTGAGGGTTACGGTTAGGGTTAGCGTTATGGTTAGGGTGAGGGTGAGGGTTAGGGTTAGAGGTAGGCTGAGTGTGAGGTTGAGGGTGAGGGTTAGTGTTAGGTTTAGGGTGAGGGTTAGGTTTAGTGTGAGGTTTAGGGTGATGGTGAGGGTGAGGGTTAGGGTGAGGGTGAGGGTGAGGGTGAGTGTTAGGGTTAGGATTAGTGTTATGGTGAGTTTAGGGTTAGGGTTAGGGTTTGGGTGAGGGTTAGTGTTAGGATTAGTGTTAGGGTTAGGGTTAGGATTATTTTTAGGGATAGGGTTAGGGTTAGGGTGAGGGTGAGTGTGAGGGTTAGCATTAGTGTTAGGGTTAGGGTTAGGGTTAAGGTGAGGGTGGGGGTGAGGGTTAGAGTTAGGGTTAGGCTGAGTGTGAGGTTGAGGGTGAGGGTTAGTGTTAGGTTTAGGGTGAGGGTTAGGTTTAGTGTGAGGTTTAGGGTGATGGGGAGGGGGAGGGGGAGGGGGAGGGTTAGAGTGAGGGTGAGGGTGAGGGTGAGTGTTAGGGTTAGGATTAGTGTTATGGTGAGTTTAGGGTTAGGGTTCGGGTTTGGGTGAGGGTTAGTGTTAGGATTAGTGTTAGGGTTAGGGTTAGGATTATTTTTAGGGATAGGGTTAGGGTTAGGGTGAGGGTGAGTGTGAGGGTTAGCATTAGGGTTAGGGTTACGGTTAGGGTTAGGGTGAGGGTGGGGGTGAGGGTTAGGCTTAGGATTAGGGTTAGGGTTAAGGTTAAGCTGAGGGTGCGGTGAGGGTGAGGGTGAGAGTTAGGTTTAGGGTTAGGGTTAGGATGAGGGTTAGTGTGACGGTGAGGGTTAGGGTGAGGATTACTTTGAGGGTGAGGGTTAGTGTGAGGGATAGGGTTAGGGTGAGCGTTAGGGTCAGGGTTTGGGTGAGGGTTAGGGTTAGGGTGATGTTTAGGGTGAGGGTGATGTTTAGGGTGAGGTTTAGGTTTCGGGTGAGGTTGTGCGTTAGGGTGTGAGTGAAGGTTAGGGTTACAGTGAGGGTTAGGTTTAGGGTGAGGGTTAGGGTTTGGGTGAGGATTAGGGTTGTGTTTAGGTTTAGTTTGAGGGTTAGGTTTAGGGTTAGGGTTAGGGTGAGCGTTAGGGTTAGGTTTAGGGTGAGGGTAAGGGTGAGGGTGAGGGTAAGGGTTAGGGTGAGGTTAGGGTGAGGGTGAGTTTTAGAGTTAGCATTAGGGTTAGGGTGAGGGTGAGGGTTAGGGTTAGGGTGAGGTTTAGGGTGATGTTTAGGGTTAGGGTTAGGGTGAAGATAAGGTTGAGGGTTTGGTTAGGGTTAGGGTTAGGGTGCAGTTGAGGATGAGGTTTAGGTTTCAGGTTAGGGTTAGGGTGACGGTTAGGATGAGGGTTAGGGTTAAGGTGAGGTTCAGGCTGAGGGTTTGTGTTAGGGTTAGGGTGAGGGTTAAGTTTAGGGTTAGAGCTAGGGTGAGGTTTAGGGTTAGGATGAAGCCTAGGTGAGGGTTTCGGATAGGGATGGCTTAGGGTCGGCGTTACGGTTAGGGTTAGGATTAAGGTGAGGGTGATGTTTAGGTTGAGAGTTAGGTTTAGGGTGAGGGTTAGGTTGAGGTTAAGGGTTAGGGTGAGGGTTAGGGTGAGAGTGAGGGTTAGGTTGAGGGTGAGGGTGAGGGATTCGGTTTGGTAAGGCTTAGGGTTAGAGTTAGGGTGAGAGTTAGGGTGAGGGTTAGGGTTAGGGTGAGGGTGAGTGTGAGGGTGAGGGATTCGGTTAGGTAAGGGTTAGGGTTAGGTTTAGGGTGAAGATTAGGGTGAGGTTGAGTGTTAGGTTGAGGATTAGGGTTAGGCTGAGGGTTAGGGTTAGGGTTAGGGTGAGGGTAAGGGTTAGGGTGATATTTAGGGTGAGGGTGAGGCTTAGGTTGAGGGTGAGGGTTAGGGTTAGGTTTAGAGTTAGGGTGAGTTTTAGGGTTAGGGTTAAGTTTATGGTGTTGGTTAGGGTTAGTATTAGGTTTAGGATTAGCGTTAGGTTTAGGGTTTGGGTCATTGTTAGGTTTAGGGTTAGGGTTAGGGTGAGGGTGAGGGTGAGGGTAAGGGTGAGGGTTAGGGTGAGGGTGACAGTGAGGGTTAGGGTTAGGGTTAGGATTAGGGTTAGGGTGAGTTTTAGGATTAGGGTTAGGATGAGCATTAGGGTTAGGATTATTGTTAGGGTTAGGGTTAGTGTGAGGATAAGGGTTAGGGTGAGGGTTAGGGTGGGGGTGAGTGTTAGGGTTAGCGTTAGGGTTAGGGTCAGGGTTAGAGTGAGGGTAAGGGTTAGGGTGAGTTTTAGGGTTAAGATTAGTGTGAGGGTTAGGTTTAGAGTGATGTTTAGGGTGAAAGTGTGGGTTAAGGTGAGGGTGAGGGTGAGGGAAGTGTTAGGGTAAGGATTAGAGTGAGGGAGAGGGTTAGGGTTAGCATTAGGGTTAGGGGGAGTGTTAGGGTTAGGGTTAGGGATAGGGTTAGGGTGAGGGTTAGGGTTAGGCTTAGGCTTTGGGTTAGTGTGAGAGTTAGGGTGAGGTTTTGGGTTAGAGTTAGGGTTAGGGTGAGGGTGAGGGTGAGGATTAGGGTTAGGGTTAGGGTGTGGTTTAGGGTTAGGGTTAAGGTTAGGGTGAGGATAAGGGTTAGGGTGAGGGTGAGGATGAGGTGAGGGTTTCGGTTCCGTAAGGGTTAGGGTTAGGTTTAAGTTGAGGCTGAGTATTAGGTTGAGTGTTAGGGTTAGGGTGAGGGTTAGCCTTAGGGTTAGGGTGAGGGTTACGGTTAACGTGATGTTTAGGGTGAGGGTAAGGGTTGGGGTGAAGGTGAGGATTAGGGTTAGGGTGAGAGTTAGGGTGAGGGTAAGGGTTAATGTGAGGGTTATGTGAGGGTGAGGGTTAGGCTTAGTGTTTGGTTTAAGATTAGGGTGAGGGTTAGGATTAGGGTTTGGTTTAGGATTAGGGTTAGGGTGAGGGTTAGGGTTAGGGTTAGGGTGAAGTTTATGGTTAGGGTGATGTTTAGGGTGAGAGTGAGTGTTAGGGTGAGGTTGAGAGTTCGGGTGAGGGTGAGGGTGAGGGTGAGGGTGAAGTTTAGAGTGTGGGTGTGGGTTAGGGTTAGGGTGAGGGTTAGGGTGACTGTGAGGGTTAGGATGAGTTTGAGGGTTAGGTTGAGGGTTAGGGTGAGGGTTAGCGTTAGGGATATGGTGAGGGTGAGGGTTAGGGTGAGGTTACGTTTAGGGTTAGGGTGAGGGTTTTTGTTAGTGTGAGGTTAGGGTTAGGGTTAGGTTTAGGGTTAGTGTGAGGATAAGGGTTAGGGTGAAGGTTAGTGTAAGGGTGAGGGTTAGGGTTAGCTTTAGGGTGAGGGTTTGGGTTTGGGTGAGGGTTAGGGTTAGGGATATGGTTAGGGTGAGGGTGAGGGTGAGGGTTAGGTTTAGGATTAGGGTTAGAGTTTGAGTAATAGTGAGGGTTAGGGTGAGTGTGAGGGTTCGGGTGAGGGTCAGGGTTAGGGTGTGGGTGAGGATTAGGGTAAGGGTGAGGGTTAGGGTGATGGTGAGGGTTAGGGTTAGGATTAGGGTTAGGCTGAAGGTGAGGGTTAGGCTGAGTTTGAGGGTTAGGGTTAGGGTTAGGTTTAGGGTGAGGGCTAGGATAAGCATGAGGGTTAGGGTGAGGGTGAGGGTGAGGGCGAGGGTTTCGGTTAGGTAAGGCTTAGGGTTAGGTTTAGGGTGAGGATTAAGTTGAGGTTGTGGGTTAGGGTGAGGGTTAGGGTTAGGGTGATGGTTAGGGTTAGCGTTAGGGTGAGGGTTCTTGTTAGGGTAGTGTTTAGGGTGAGGGTGAGCGTTAGGATGAAGGTTAGGCTTAGGAGTAGGTTTAGGGTTAGGGTTAGGTTTAGGGAAATGGTGAGGGTTAGGTTGAGGTTTAGGGTTAGGGTTAGGGTGAGGGTTAGGGTGAAGGTTAGGGTTGGCATTAGGGTGAGGGTAAGGTTTAGGGGGGAGGGTTAGAGTGAGTGTGAGTGATAGGGTTATGGTGAGGGTAAGGGTTAGGGTGAGGGTTAGCGTGAGGTTGAGTGTTAGGGTTAGCATAAGGGTCACGGTGAGGGTGAGGGCTAGGGTGAGGGTTCGGGATAGGGTTAGGAATAGGATGACGATTAGGGTTATGGTTAAGGTTAGTATTAGGGTGAGTGAGGGTGAGGGTTAGGGTGAGGGTGAAGGTCAGGTTTAGAGTGAGGTTTAGGGTTAGGGTAAGAGTGAGGGTGAGGTGAGGGTTAGGGTTAGGGTTACTGTTAGGGTGAGGGTGAGCGTGAGGTTTAGGGTTAGGATTAGCATTAGGTTTAGGGTTAGGGTGAGGGTGAGGGTGAAATTTAAGGTTAGGGTGAGGGTTAGGGTTAGGGTTAGGGTGAGGGTAAAGGTCAGGTTTAGAGTGAGGTTTAGGGTTAGGGTAAGAGTGAGGGTGAGGTGAGGGTTAGGGTTAGGGTTACTGTTAGGGTGAGGGTGAGCGTGAGGCTTAGGGTTAGGATTAGCATTAGGTTTAGGGTTAGGGTGAGGGTGTGGGTGAAATTTAAGGTTAGGGTGAGGGTTAGGTTTAGGGTGATGTTTAGGGTGAGGGTAAGGGTGAGGGTGAGGGTGAGGGCTCGGTTGAGGGTGAGGGTTCGGGTGAGGGTGATGGTTAGGGTGTGGCTGTGGTTTAGGGTTAGGGTGAGGATTACGGTGACAGTGAGGTTTAGGATGATTGTGAGAGTTAGGGTTAGGAATAGGGTGAAGGTTAGGGTTAGGGTTAGCCTGAAGATGAGGGTTAGATTGAGATTAGGTTTGGGTTTAGGGTGAGGGTTAGGGTTAGTGTGAGGGTTAGGTTTAGGGTGAGGGTAATGGTGAGGGTGAGGGTTAGGGTTAGCGTTAGGATTAAGGTGAGGTTTAGGGTGAGGGTTAGTGTTAGGGTTAGGATTAGGGTGAGGTTGCGGGTTAGGGTTAGGGTTAGGTTGAGGGTTAGGGTTTGGGTGAGGGTTAGAGTTAGGGATAGGGTGAGGGTGAGGATAAGGGTTAGGTTTAGGGTTAGGGTTAGGGTGAGGGTGAGGGTTAGGTTTAAGATTAAGGTTAGGGTTAGGGTGAGGGTGAGGGTTAGGGTGAGGGTGAGGGTTCGGGTGAGGGTGAGGGTTAGGGTGTGTGTGAGGGTTAGGGTTTGGTTGAAGTTTAGGTTGATGGTGAGGGTTAGGGTGAGGGTGAGGTTGAGGGTTAGGGTGAGGGTGAGGGTGAGCATGAAGGTTAGGGGAAGTTTTAGTTTGAGGGTGAGGGATAGGGTTATGTTGAGGGTAAGGATTTGGGTGAGGTTTAGCTTGAGGTTGAGTGTTAGGGTGAGCATTAGGGTAAGGGTGAGGGTAAGGGTTAGTGTGAGGGTTCAGGTTAGGTTTAGGGATAGGGTGAGTATTAGGGTTAGGGTTCGGTTTAGTGTGAGGGTTAATCTGAGGGGTAGTGTTAGGGTTAGGGTGAGGTTTAGGTTTACTGTGAGGATTAGGATTAGGGTTAGGGTTAGTGTGAGGGTAAGGGTTAGGTTGAGGGTTAGGTTGAGGGTGAGGGTGAAGGTTAGCGTTAGGGTTAGGGTTAGAGGTAGGTTGAGGGTTCGGGTGAGGGTGAGGGTTAGGGTGTGGATGTGGGATAGGGTGAGGGTGAGGGTTATGGTGACGTTGAGGGTTAGGATGAGGGTGAGGGTTAGCGTTAGCGTTAGGGTGAGGGTTAGGGTAAGGGTTAGTGTGAGGGTGAGGGTTAGGGTGAGTTTAGGTTTAAGGTTAGAGTGAGGGTTAGGTTTAGTGTGAGGGTTACGGTTAGGGTTAGGGTTAGTGTGAGGATAAGGGTTAGGGTGAGGTTGAGGGTTAGGGTAAGCGTTAGGGTTAAGGAGAAGATTAGGGTGAGGGTTAGGGTGAGGGTTAGGTTTAAAGTGAGGTTGCAGTTTAGGGTTAAGGATAGAGTGAGGGTTAGCATTTGGGTGAGGTTTAGGGTTAGGGACAGGTTTAGGGTAGGGTGAGGGTTAGGTTTAGGATTAGGGTTAGTGTTAGTGTTAGGGTGAGGGTTAGGGTCAGTGTTCTGGCGAGGGTGAGGATGAGGGTTAGGTTGTGGGTGAAGGTTAGGGTTAGGGTGAGGTTTAGGCTGATGGTGAGTGTTAGGGTGAGGGTCAGGGTGAGGGTTAGGGTTAGGATTAGGTTTAGGGTTAGCGTTAGGATGAGGGTGAGGGTGAGGTTGAGGATGAGATTGAGCATTAGTATTTGGGTTAGGGTTAGGGTCAGGGTTTGGGTGAGGGTTATTGTTAGGGTGATATTTAAGGTGAGGGTGAGGTTTAGGGTGAGGTTTAGGTTTCGGGTTAGGGTGAGGGTTAGGGTGTGGGTGAGGGATAGGGTTATGGTGAGGGTTAAGATTAGGGTGAGGGTTAGGGTGAGGGTGAGGGTTAGGGTTAGGTTTAGGTTGAGGGTTACTGTTAGGGTTAGGGTTAGGGTGAGGGTTAGGTTTAGGGTTAGGGTGAGGGTTAGGTTTAGGGCTAGGATTAGTCTTAGGGTGAGTTTTAGGGTTAGGGTTAGGGTTATGGTGAGGGTTAGGGTTGGGATTAGGGTTAGGGTTAGGGTAAGGTTAATGTTAAGGTTAGGGTTAGGGTTAGGGTGAGGGTCAGGGTCAGGGTGAGGGTCAGGTTTAGTGTGAGGTTAAGGGTTAGGGTTATGGTGAGGGTGAGAGTTCGGGTTAGTGTTAGGGTTAGGGTGAGTTTTAAGGTTAGGTTTAGGGTTAGGCTGAGAGTGAGGGTGAGGATGAGGGTGAGGGTTAGGCTTAGGGTTAGAGTGAGTGTTAGGGTTAGTGTGAGGGTTAGGGTGAGGGTGAGGTTGAGGCTGAGTGGTAGGATTAGGGTGACGGTGAGGGTGAGTGCTAGGGTTACAATTAGGGTTAGGGTGACTTTTAGGGTTAGGATTAGGTTTAGGGTTAAGGTGAGGGTTAGGGTTAGGATTAGGGTTAGGGTTAGGGTTATTGTTAGGGTTAGGGTTAGGGTTAGGGTGATTGTGAGGGTTAGCATTAGTGTTAGGGTTACGGTTAGGTTGAGGGTGAGGGTGCGGGTTAGGGTTAGGATTAGGGTGAGGGTTAGGGATAGGCTGAGGGTGAGGGTGAGTGTGAGGGTGATGATTAGGGTTAGAGCTAGGGTGAGGGTGAGGTTTAGGGTGCGGGTGAGGGTGCGGGTGAGGGTTAGGGTTAGGGCTAGCGGGAGGGTGAGGTTGTGGTTTAGGGTGAGTGTTAGTGTTAGGGTTAGCGTTAAGGTGAGGGTAAGGGTTAGGGTGAGGGTTAGGCTTAGGGTGAGGTTTAGGGTTAGGGTTTAGGGTTAGTGTTACGGTGAGGGTGAGGGTGAGGGTTAGGGTGAGGGTGAGGTTTAGGGTTAGGTTTAGGTTGAGGGTTAGTGTTAGGGTTAGGGTTAGGGTTAGGTTTAGGGTGAGGGTTAGGGTTAGGGTTAGGGTAAGGGTTAGGGTTAGTGTGAGGGTTAGGGTTAAGGTGAGGGTAAGGGTTAGGGTGAGGGTTAGGGTTAGGGTGAGGGTGAGGGTGTGGGTTAGGCTTAGTTTTAGTTTGAGGGTTAGTGTTAGGGTTAGGGTTAGGGTGAGGTTTAGGGTGAGGGGTAGGGTTAGGGTTAGGGTGAGGGTTAAGGTTAGTGTGAGGGTTAGGATTAGGGCTAGGGTTAATGTGAGGGTAAGAGTTAGGGTGAGGGTTAGGGTGAATGTGTGGGTTTGGGTTAGCGATAGTGTTAGGGTGAGGGTTAGGTTTAGGGTTAGGGTTAGGGTGAGGTTTAGGTTTAGGGTTAGGTTGAGGGTTAGGGTCAGGTTTGTGTTTAGGGTTAGGGTGAATTTGAGGGTGAGGGTTAGGGTTAGGGTGAGTTTTAGGGTTAGTGTGAGGGCTCGGGTGAGTGTGAGGGTTAGAGTGAGGGTGAGGGTGAGGGTTAGGATTTCGCTGAGGGTTAGGTTTAGTGTTAGGGTGAGGGTTAGGGTGAGGGTTAGGGTTAGGGTTTGCGTTTGAGTGAGGGTGAGGTTTAGGGTTATGGTTAGGGTGAGGGTTAGGGTTAGGGTTAGGTTTTGGGTGAGTGTGAAGATTAGGGTTAGGGTTAGGGTGAGGTTTAGGTTAATGTGAGGGCTCAGTGAGGGTGAGGGTTAGGGTGAGTGTGAGGGTGAGAGTCAGGGTTTCGGATAGATAAGGGTTTGGGTTCGGTTTAGGGTGAGGATTAGGGTGAGGGTGAGTGTTAGGTTGAGGGTTATTGTTAGGGTGAGGGTTAAGGTTAGGTTTAGGGTGAGGGTTAGGGTTAGGGTAATGTTTAGGGTGAGGGTGAGTTTTAGGGTGAGGGTTAGGGTTAGGATTTGGGTTAGGGTGAGGGTTAGGGTTAGGGTTAGGGTGAGGGTTAGGGTTAGTATTAGGGTGAGGGTTAGGGTTAGTGTGAGGTTTAGTGTTAGAGTTAGGGTTAGGATGAGTTTTAGGGTTAGGTTTAGGTTTAGGCTGAGGGTGAGGGTTAGGTTGAGGGTGAGGTTTAGGCTTAGGGTTAGGTTGAAGGTTAGGGTTAGTGTGAGGGTTAGGGTGAGTGTGAGGTTGAGGGTGAGTGTTAGGGTTAGGGTGATTGTGAGGGTTAGTGTTAGGGTTAGAATTAGGGTTAGGTTGACTTTTAGGGTTAGGGTTAATGTTAGGGTGATGGTTAGGATTAGGATTACGTTTATGGTTAGGGTTAGGTTTAGGGTTATTTTTAGGGTTAGGGTTAGGGTTATGGTGAGGGTGAGGGTTAGCGTTAGTGTTAGGGTTACGGTTAGGTTGAGGGTGAGGGTGCGGGTTATGGTTATTTTTAGGGTTAGGGTTAGGGATAGGCTGAGAGTGAGGGTGAGGGTGAGGGTGAGGTTGGGGGTTAGGATTAGTGTGACTATAAGGGATAGGGTGAGTGTTAGGGTGAGGGTGAGCGTTAGGGTTAGGGTTAGGGTGAGGGTGAGGGTTAGGTTTAAGGTTAGGGTTAGGGTGAGGGTTAGACTTAAGGAGAGTTTTAGAGTTAGGTTTAGGGTTAGGCTGAGGGTGAGGGTGAGGTTGAGGGTTAGGCTTAGGGTTAGGTTGAAGGTTTGGGTTATTGTGAGGATTAGGGTGAGGGTGAGGTTGAGGGTGAGTGTTAGGGTTAGAATTAGGGTTAGGGTGACTTTTAGGGTTAGGTTTAGGGTTAGGGTTAGTGTGAGGGTTAGCATTAGGGTTAGGGTTATGGTTAGGGTTAGGGTGAGGGTGAGGATGAGGGTTTGCGTTAGGGTTAGGGTTACGGTTAGGGTGAGGGTGTGGGTCAGGGTTAGGGTTAGGATTAGGATTAGGGTTAGGGATAGGCTGAGGGTGAGGGTGAGGCTGAGGGTTAGGGTTAGGGTTAGATTGAGGGCTAGGGTGAGGTGAGGCTTAGTGTGTGGGTGAGGGTGAGGGTGAGGGTTACAGTTAGGGTTAGGGTTAGTGTGAGTATAAGGGTTAGGGTGAGGGTTAGGGTGAGGATTAGGGTTAGGGTGATGTTTACGGTGAGGGTGAGAGTTAGGTTTGGATTCGGTTTAGGGTGAGGATGAGGGTGAGGGTGAGTGTTAGGTTGAGGGTTAGTGTAAGGGTGAGGGTGAGGGTTAGGGTTAGGGTTAGGTTGAGGGTGAGTTTAAGGGTTAGGTTGATGTTTAGGGTGAAGGGGAGGTTTAGGGTGAGGGTGAGGGTTAGGGTTAGGATTAGGTTTATTGTGAGTTTTAGGGTTAAGTTTAGGGTTAGGGTGAGTGTTAGGGTTAGGATTAGGGTTAGGGTTAGGTTTAGGGTGAGTGTTAGGCTTAGTGTGAGGGTTAGGGTTAGTGTTAGGGTTAGTGTGAGTTTTAGGGTTAGGTTTCAGGTTAGGCTGAGGGTGAGGGTGAGGGTGAGGGTGAGGGTTAGGTTTAGGGTTAGGTTGAAGTTTAGGGTTAGTGTGAGGGTTAGGGTGAGGGTGAGGTTGAGATTGAGTGTTAGGGTTATAATTAGGGTTAGGGTGAATTTTAGTGTTAGGGTTCGGGTTAGGGTTAGGGTTCGGGTTAGGGTTTGGGTTATGGTTAGGGTTAGGGTTAGGGTTATTGTTAGGGTTAGGGTTAGGGTTAGGGTAAGGGTGAGGGTTAGAGTTAGGGTTAGGGTTTCAGGTAGGGTGATGGTGAGGGTGGGAGTTAGGGTTAGGATTAGGGTTAGGTTTAGCGTTAGAGTTGGGTAAAGGTGAGGGTTAGTGTGAGGGTTTCTTTTAGGGTTAGGGTTAGGTTTAGTGTGAGGATAAGGGTTAGGGTGAGGGTTAGGATGAGGTTGTGGGCTAGGGTGAGGGTTAGGGTTTGAGTGGGGTTTAGGGTTAGGGACAGGTTTAGGGTGAAGGTGAGTGTTAGGTTAGGATTAGGGTTAGGGTGAGGGTGAGTGTTCGGGTGAGGGTGAGGGTTAGGGTGTGGTTGAGGGTTAGGGTTAGGGTTAGGGTATGGGTTAGGGTGAGGGTTAGGGTGAGGGTAAGGTTTAGGGGGAGTTTAAGGGTGAGGGTGAGGGATAGGGTTATGGTGAGGTTAAGGGTTAGGGTGAGGTTTAGCATGAGGGTGATTGTTAGGGTTAGCATTAGGGTTAGGGTGAGGGTTCAAGTCAGGGTTACCGATAGGGTGAGGATTAGGGTTAGGGTTAGGGTTAGGGTGAGGGTTAGGATGAGGGGTAGTGTTAGGGTTAGAGTGAGGGTTCGGTTTACTGTGAGGGTTAGGATTAGGGTTAGGGTTAGTGGAAGGGTAAGGGTTAGGTTGAGGGTTAGGGTGAGGGTGAGGGTGAGGGTTAGCGTTAGGGTTAGGGTTAGAGTTAGGTTGAGTGTTCATGTGAGGGTGAGGGTAAGGGTGTGGATGTGGGATAGGGTTAGGGTGAGGGTTAGGGTGACAGTGAGGGTTACAGTTAGGGTTAGTGTGAGGATAAGTGTTAGAGTGAGGGTTAGGGTGAGGTTGAGGGTTAGGGTTAGCATTAGGGTTAAGGTGAGGGTTAGGGTGAGGATTAGGGTTAGGGTTAGGGTTAGGGTTAGGGTTAGGGTGAGGTTGCGGGTTAAGGTTAGAGTTAGTGTGAGGGTAAGGATTTGGGTGAGGTTTAGGGTTAGGGACAGGTTTAGGGTGAGGGTGAGGGTTAGGTTTAGGATTAGTATTAGGGTTAGTGTTAAGGTGAAGGTTAGGTTTAGGGTGAGGGTGAGGGTTAGGGATAGTGTGTGGGTTACGGTTAGGGTTAGGGTTAAGGTGAGGGTAATGGTTAGTGTGAGGGTTAGGGTGAAGTTGAGGGTTTGGGTTATCATTAGTTTTAGGGTGAGGGTTAAGGTGAGGGTTAGGGTTAGGGTTAGGTTTAGGGTGAGGGTTAGGGTGAAGGTAAGTTTTAGGGGGAGTTTTAGGGTGAGGGTGAGGGTGAGGGATATGGTGAGGGTAAGGGTTAGGGGGAGTTTTAGGGTGAGGGTGAGGGTGAGGGATATGGTGAGGGTAAGGGTTAGGGTGGGGTTTAGCGTGAGGATGAGTGTTAGAGTTAGCATTAGGGTTAGGGTGAGGGTAAGGGTTAGGGTGAGGGTTCAGGTTAGGGATAGGGTGAGGATTAGGGTTAGGGTTAGGGTTAGGGTGAGGTGTAGGTTGAGGCATAGTGTTAGGGTTAGGGTGAGGGTTAGGTTTAATGTGAGTGTTAGGATTAGGGTTAGGGTTAGTGTGAGGGTAAGGGTTAGGTTGAGTGTTAGGGTGAGGGTGAGGGTGAGGGTTAGCATTAGGGTTAGGATTAGAGTTAAGTTGAGGATTCAGGTGAGGGTGAGGGTTAGGGTGTGGATGTGGGATAGGGTTAGGGTGAGGGTTAGGGTGTCGGTGAGGGTTAGGATGAGGGTGAGGGTTAGCGTTAGAGTTAGGGTGAGAGTTAGGGTAAGGGTTAGTGTGAGGGTGAGGGTTAGGGTGAGGTTAGGTTTAGGGTTAGGGTGAGGGTTAAGGTTAGTGTGAGGGTTACAGTTAGGGTTAGGGTTAGTGTGAGTATAAGGGTTAGGGTGAGGGTTAGGGTGAGGGTGAAGTTTAGGGTAAGAGTGAGGGTGAGGATTAGGGTTAGGATTAGGGTTAGGGTGAGTTTTAGGGTTAGGTTTAGGGTTATGGTGAGGGTTAGGTTTAGGATTAGGTTTAGGGTTAAGGTAAGGTTTATTGTTAAGATTAGAGTTAGGGTGAGGGTGAGGCTGAGGGTTAGGGTGAGGGTCATGGTGAGGGTGAGGGTTAGCGTTAGAGTTAGGGTGAGGGTTAGGGTAAGGGTTAGTGTGAGGGTGAAGTTTAGGGTGAGGTTAGGTTTAGGGTTAGGGTGAGGGTTAAGGTTAGTGTGAGGGTTACAGTTAGGGTTAGGGTTAGTGTGAGTATAAGGGTTAAGTTGAGGGTTAGGGTGAGGGTGATGTTTAGGGTGAGGGTGAGGGTTAGGGTTAGGATTAGGATTAGGGTGAGTTTTAGGGTTAGGTTTAGGGTTATGGTGAGGGTTAGGTTTAGGATTAGGTTTAGGGTTAAGGTAAGGTTTATTTTTAAGATTAGAGTTAGGGTGAGGGTGAGGGTGAGGGTTAGGGTGAGGGTCATGGTGAGGGTGAGGGTTAGGCTTAGGATTAGGTTTAGGGTGAGTTTTAGGGTTAGGGTTAGGTTTAGGGTCAGGGTGAGTGTTAGGGTTAGGGCTAGGGTTAGGTTTAGGGTTAGGGTTAGGTTGAGGGTTAAGGTTAGTGTGAGGGTTAGGGTTAGTGTTAGGGTTAGGGTGAGTTTTAGGGTTAGGTTTAGGGTTAGGCTGAGGGTGAGGGTGAGGGTGAAGGTTAGGCTTAGGGTTCGGTTGAAGGTTAGGTTTAGTGTGAGGGTTAGGGTGAGGGTGAGGTTGATGGTGAGTGTTAGGGTTAGGGTGATGGTGAGGGTGAGTGCTAGGGTTAGAATTAGGGTTAGGGTGACTTTTAGGGTTAGGGTTAGGGTTAGGGTGAGGGTTAGATTTATTGTTAGGCTTAGGGTTAGGGTGAGAGTGAGGGTTTGGGTTAGCATTAGTGTTAGGGTTACGTTTAGGTTGAGGGTGAGGGTGAGGGTTATGTTTAGGATTAGGGTTAGGGTTTGGCTCAGGCTTAGGGTGAGGGTTAGGGTGGGGGTGGGGGTTAGGCTTAGGGTGAGGGTTAGGCTGACAGTGAGGGTTGGGGTGAGGATGAGATTTAGGGTTAGGGTTAGCGTTAGGGTGAGGGTAAGGGTTAGGGTGAGGGTTAGGTGACAGTGAGGGTTAGGGTTAGGTTTTGGTTTAGGATTAGGGTGAGGGTGAGTGGATGGGTTAGGGTGAGGGTTAGGGTTATGGTGAGGGTTAGGGTTAGGGTTAGGGTTAGGGTTAGTGTTAGGGTGAGGGTGAGTGTGAGGGTCAGGGTGAGTGTGAGGTTTAGGGTTTGGTTTAGAATGAGTGTTAGTGTTAGGGTTAGGGTTAGGGTGAGGGTTAGGGTGAAGGTTTGGGTTAGGGTTAGGGTAAGGTTAGGGTTAGTGTGAGGGTTAGGATTAGGGTTAGGGTTAACTTGAGGGTAAGGGTTAGGGTGAGCGTTAGGGTTAGGGTGAGGGTGAGGGTGTGGGTTAGGGTTAGATTTAGTTTCAGGGTTAGTGTTAGGGTTTGGGTTAGGGTGAGGTTTAGGGTCAGGGGTAGGGTTAGGATTAGGGTGGGGGTTAGCGTTAGTGTGAGGGTTAGGATTAGGGTTAGGGTTAAGGTGAGGGTAAGAGTTAGGTTGAGGGTTAGGGTGAATGTGTAGGTTTGGGTTAGCATTAGTGTTAGGGTGAGGGTTAGGTTTAGGGTTATGGTTAGGTTGAGGTTTTGATTTAGGGTTAGGGTGAGGGTTATGGTTAGGATTAGGGTGAAGGTGAGGGTGAGGGTTAGGGTTAGGGTGAGGGTGAGTTTTAGGGTTAGTGTGAGGGCTGGGGTGAGTGTAAGGCTTAGGGTGAGGGTGAGGGTTAGGGTTAGGGTGAGGGTTAGGTTTAGGGTTAGGGTGAGGGTGAGGGTTAGGTTTAGGGTTAGGGTGAGGGTTAGGGTTAGGGGTAGGGTTTGGGTGAGGGTGAGGATTAGGGTTAGGGTTAGGGTGAGGTTTAGGTTTAGTGTGAGGGCTCAGGTGAGGGTGAGGGTTAGCGTGAGTGTGAGGGTGAGAGTCAGGGTTTCAGTTAGATAAGGGTTTGGGTTCGGTTTAGGGTGAGGATTAGGGTGATGGTGAGTGTTAGGTTGAGGGTTATTGTTAGGGGGGAGGGTTAGGGTTAGGGTGATGTTTAGGGAGGGTGAGGTTTAGGGTTAGGGTTTGTGTTAGGGTTAGGATTAGGGTTAGTGTGAGGGTTAGGGTTAGTGTTAGGGTTAGGGTGAATTTTAGGGTTAGGTTTAGGTTTAGGCTGAGGGTGAGGGTGAGGTTGAGGGTGAGGTTTAGGCTTAGGGTTAGGGTGAAGGTTAGGGTTAGGTTTAGGGTTAGGCTGAGAGTTAGGGTTAGGGTGAGTTTTAGGGTTAGGTTTAGGGATAGGCTGAAGGTGAGCTTGAGGTTGAGGGTGAGGGTGAGGGTGAGGGTTAGTGTGAGGATAAGGGATAGGGTGAGTGTTAGGGTGAGGGTGAGCGTTAGGGTTAGGGTTAGAGTTAGGGTGAGAGTAAGGGTGAGGGTTAGGGTTAGTGTCAGGGTTAGGGTTAGGTTTAGTGTGAGTTTTACGCTTTGGTTTAGTGTTAGGCTGAGGGTGAGGGTGAGGGTGAGGGTGAGGGTTAGGCTTAGAGTTAGGTTGAAGTTTAGGGTTATTGTGAGGGTTAGAGTGAGGGTGAGGTTGAGGGTGTGTGTTAGGGTTAGAATTAGGGTTGAGTTGACTTTTAGGGTTAGAGTTAGGGTTATTGTGAGGGTTAGGGTTAGGATTAGGGTTAGTTTTAGGGTTAGGGTTATTGTTCAGGTTAGGGTTAGTTTTGGGGTTAGGGTGAGGGTGAGGGTGAGGGTTAGCGTTAGGGTTAGGGTTACGGTTAGGTTTAGGGTGAGTGTCGGGATTAGGGTTAGGATTAGGGTTAGTGTTAGGGAAACGCTGAGGGTGATGGTGAGGGTGATTGTTAGGGTTAGGGTAAGGGTGAGGGCTAGGGTGAGTGTGAGGTTTAGTGTGAGGGTGAGCGTTAGGGTTAGGTTTAGTTTAGGGTAATTGTTAGGGTTAGGTTGAGGGTTAGGCTGAGGGTTAGGGTTAGAGTTAGGGTGAGGGAGAGAGTTAGAGTTAGGGTGAGGATTAGGGGTAGGGGTAGGTTTAGGGTGAGTTTAAGGGTTAGGATGAGGGTTAGGGTGAGCATGAGGTTTAGGGTTGGGGTTAGGGTTGGATGAGGGTTAAGTTTTTTGTTAGGGTGAGGGTTAGAGTGAGGGTTAGGTTTAGGGTTAGGGTTTGGGTGAGGGTGAGGGTTAGAGTTTGGGGTTGGGTGAGGTTTAGGTTTATTGTAAGGGCTGGGGTGAGGTTTTGGGTGAGGGTGAGAGTTAGGTTGAGGGTTAATGTGAGGTTAAGTTTAGGGTTAGTGTGAGGATTAGGCTTAGTGTGAGGGTTTCGGTTAGGATTAGGGTTAGTGTGAGGATAAGTGTTAGGGTGAGGGTTAGTGTGAGGTTGAGGGTTAGGGTTAGTGTTAGGGTTAAAGTGAGGGTTAGGGTTAAGTTTAGGGTTAGGGTGAGGTTGCGGCTTTGGTTTAGAGTTAGGGTGATGGTTAGGATTTGGGTGAGGTTTAGGGTTAGGACAGGTTTAGGGTGAGGGTGAGGGTTATGTTTAGGATTAGGGTTAGGTTTAGTGTTAGGGTGAGGGTGAGTGTGAGGGTGAACGTTACGGTGTGGGTGAGGGTTAGGGTTAGGGTGAGGGTGAGGGTTAGGATTAGGGTTAGGGTGAGGGTTAGGGTGAAGGTTAGATTTAGGTTTAGAGTTTGGTTTAGGGTGAGGGTTAGGGTGAGGGTAAGGGATATGGGGAGTTTTCAGGTGAGGGTGAGGCATAGGGTTATGGTGAGGGTAAGGGTTAGGGTGAGGGTTAGCATTAGGGTGAGTGTTAGTGTTAGCCTTAGGGCTCGCGTGAGGTTGAGGTTTAGGGTGAGGGTTAGGGTTAGGGTTAGGGTTAGGAATAGGGTGAGGATGAGGGTTAGGGGGTTAGTGTGAGGGTTAAGCTGGGGGTAGTGTTAGCGTTAGGGTGAGGGTTAGGTTTGCTGTGAGTGTTAGGATTAGGGTTCGGGTTAGGGTGAGGGTGTGGGTGAGGTTTAGGGTTAGGATTAGTGTTAGATTTAGGGTTAGGCTGAGAGTGAGGGTGATGGAGATGGTTAGGGTTAGGGTGAGGGCTGGGATGAGTGTGAGGGTGAGGGTTTATGTTAGGTAAGTGTTAGGGTTACGGTGAGGATTAACGTGAGGGTGAGGTTTAGGGTGAGGGTTAGGGTTAGGGTCAGGTTTTGTGTGAGGGTTAGGGTTATGTTGATATTTACGGTGAGGGTGAGGTTTAGGTTTCGGGGGAGGTTGAGGGTTAGGGTGCTGGTGAGGGTTAGGGTTAGGGTGAGGGTTAGGTTTAGGGTAAGGGTTAGGGTGAAGGTGAGGGTTAGGGTTAGGTTTAGGTTGAGTGTTAACGTTAGGGTTAGGGTGAGGATGAGGGTTGGGGTGAAGGGTAGGGTTAGGTTAGGGTGAGGTTTAGGGTTAGTGTGTGGGTTAGGGTTAGGGTTAGGGTTAAGGTGAGGGTAAGGGTTAGGGTGAGGGTTAGGGTGAGGGTGAGGGTTAGGGTGAGGGTTAGGGTTAAGGTGAGGGTAAGGGTTAGGGTGAGGGTTAGGGTGAGGGTTAGGGTTAGGGTCAGTGTTTGTGTGAGGGTTAGGGTTATGTTGATATTTACAGTGAGGGTGAGGTTTAGGCTGAGGTTTAGGTTTTGGGGGAGATTGAGGTTTAGGGTGTTGGTGAGGGTCAGGGTTTCGGTTAGGTAAGGCTTTGGGTTCGGTTTAGGGTGAGGATTAGGGTGAGGGTGAGTGTTAGGTTGAGGGTTAGTGTTAGGATGACGTTTAGGGATAGGGTTAGGGTGAGGGTTAGGGTTAAGGTGATATTTAGGGTGAGGGTGAGGTTTAAGATGAATGTGAGAGTTAGGGTTAGGATTAGGGTTAGGGTGAGTTTTAGGGTTAGGGTTAGGGCTATGGTGAGGGTTAGGATTAGGATTAGGGTTAGGGTTAGTGTAAGGCTTATTGTTAAGTTTAGGGTTTGGGTTAGGGTTAGGTTTAGAGTTAGGGTGAGGGTTAGGTTTAGTGTGAGGGTTAGCGTTAGGGTTAGGGTTAGTGTGAGGATAAGGGATAGGGTGGCTGTTAGTGTGAGGGTGAGCGTTAGGTTTAGGGTTAGGGTGAAGTTTAGTGTGAGGGTGAGTGTTAGGGTGAGCATTAGGCTTAGGGTGAGAGTAAGGGTTAGGGTGAGGCTTCAGGTTAGGGTTAGGGATAGGGTGAGGATTAGGGTTAGGGTTAGGGTTAGGGTGAGGGTTAGGCTGAGGGGTAGTGTTAGGGTTAGTGTGAGGGTTAGATTTACTGTGAGGGTTAGGATTAGGGTTAGGGTTAGTGTGAGGGTAAGAGTTAGGGTTAGGTTGAGGGTGAGGGTCAGGGTTAGGGAGAGGGTGATGGTGAGGGTGAGGGTTATGGTTAGGATTAGGTTTAGGTTGAGTTTTAGGGTTATGGTTAGGTTTAGGGTTAGGGTGAGAGTTAGGGTTAGGATTAGGGTTAGGGTTAGGTTGAGGGTTAGGGTTATTGTTAGAGTTAGGGTGAGTTTTAGGGTTAGGTTTAGGGTTAGGCTAAGGGTGAGGGTGAGGGTGAGGGTGAGGGTGAGATTTAGTGTTAGGTTTGGGTTAGGGTTAGGGTCAGGGTTTGTGTGAGGGTTAGGGTTAGGTTGATATTTACGGTGAGGGTGAGTTTTAGGGTGAGGTTTAGGTTTCTGGTGAGGTTGAGGGTTAGGGTGTGGGTGAGGGTTAGGGTTAGGGTGAGGGTTAGGTTTAGGGTGAGGGTTAGGGTGAGGGTAAGGGTTAGGGTTAGGTTTAAGTTGAGGGTTAGTGTTAGGGTTAGGTTGAGGGTGAGTGTTATGGTGAGGTGTAGGGTTAGGGTTAGGGTGAGGGTTAGGGTTAGTTTGCGGGTTGGGGTTAGGGTTAGGTTTAAGGTGAGGGTAAGGGTTAGGGTGAGCGTTAGGGTGAAGGTGAGGGTTTGGGTTAGCATTTGGGTTAGGCTTAGGGTTAGGGTTAGGGTTAGGGTTAGGGTGCAGGTTAGGTTTAGGGTTAGGGTTAGGGTGAGGGTTAGGGCGTGGGTTAGGGTTAGGGTTAGGGTTTTGGTGAAGGTGAGGGTTAGGGTTAGGGTTAGGGTGAGGTTTAGGGTTAGTGTGAGTGTGAGGGTTAAGGTGAGGGTGAGTGTCAGGGTTTCTGTTAGGTAAGGGATTGGGTTCGGTTTAGGATGAGGATTAGTGTGAGGGAGAGTGTTAAGTTGAGGGTTAGTGTTTAGTGTTAGGGTTAGGGTGAGGGTTAGGGTTAGGGTGATGTTTAGGGTGAGGGTGAGGTTTAGGGTGAGGGGTAGGTTTAGGGTGAGGGTGAACGTTAGGGTGAGTTTTAAGGTTAGGGTTAGGGTTATGGTGAGGGTGAGGGTTAGGATTAGGTTTAGGGTTAGTTAGGGTAAGGGTTATTGTTAAGGTTAATGTTAGGGTGAGTGTAAGGGTTAGGTTGCGGGTGATGGTGAGGGTGAGGGTTAGGGTTACAATTAGGTTTAGGGTGATTTTTAGGGTTAGGGTTAGGTTTAGAGTTAGGGTGAGTGTTAGGGTTAGGATTAGGGTTAGGTTTAGGGTTAGGGTTAGGGTGAGGGTTAAGGTTAGCGTCAGGATTATGGTTAGTGTTAGGGTTTGGGTGAGATTTAGGGTTAGGCTTAGGGTTAGGGTGAAGTTTAGGGTTAGTGTGAGTGTTAGGATGAGGGTGAGGTTGAGGGTGAGTGTTAGGGTTAGGATTAGTGTTAGGGTGACTTTTAGGGTTAGTGTTAGAGTTAAGGTTATGGTGAGGGAGAGGGTTAGTGTTAGAGTTAGGGTTACGGTTAGGGTGAGGATGAGGTTCGGATTTAGGGTTAGGATTAGGGTTAGGTTTAGGGATAGGCTGAGGCTGAGGGTGAGGGTGAGGGTGAGGGTTAGGGTTAGTGTGAGGATAAGGGATAGGATGAGTGTCAGGGTGAGGGTGAGCGTTAGGGTTAGGGTTAGGGTGAGGGTTAGGGTTAGGGTTAGGGTGAGGTTGCGTGTTAGGTTTATGGTTAGGGTGAGGGTTAGGTTGAGGGTTAGGGTTAGGGTGAGTTTTAGGGTTAGGTTTAAGGTTAGGCTGAGGGTGAGGGTGAGGGTGAGTGTTAGGCTTAGGTTTAGGTTGAAGGTTAGGGTTATTGTGAGGGTTAGGGTGAGGGTGAGGTTGAGGGTGCGTGTTAGGGTTAGAATTAGGGTTAGGTTGACTTTTAGGGTTAGGGTTAGGGTGAGGGTTAGGTTTAGGATTAGGGTTAGGTTTATGGTTATTTTTAGGGTTAGGGTTAGGTTTACGTTTAGAGTGAGTGTGAGGGTGAGAGTTAGCATTAGGGTAAGGGTTACGGTTAGGTTGAGGGTGAGGGTCGGGGTTAGGGTTAGGATTAGGGTTAGGGTTAGGGATAGGCTGAGTGTGAGGGTGAGGGTGATTGTTAGGGTTAGGGTTAGGGTGAGGGCTAGGGTGAGTTAGAGGTTTAGGGTGAGGGTGAGGGTGAGCATTAGGGTTAAGGTTAGGTTAGGGTTAGGGTTAGGGTTAGGTTGAGGGTTAGGCTGAGGGTTAGGGTTAGAGTTAGGGTGAGGGTGAGAGTTAGAGTTAGGGTGAGGGTTAGGGGTAGGGATAGGTTTAGGGTGAGTTTAAGGGTTAGGATGGGGGTTAGGGTTGGGGTTAGGGTTGGGTGAGGGTTAGGTTTAGGGTTAGGGTGAGGGTTTGGGTGAGGGTGTGGATTAGGGTTAGTGTGAGGGTTTCGGTTAGGGTTAGAGTTAGTGTGAGGATAAGGGTTAGGGTGAGGGTTAGGGTTAGTGTTAGGGTTAAGGTGAGGGTTACGGTGAGGGTTAGGGGTAGGGTTTGGGTTAGGGTGAGGTTGCGGTTTAGGGTTAGTGTTAGGGTGAGGGTTAGAGTTTGGGTGAAGTTTAGGGTTAGGGACAGGTTTAGGATGAGGGTGAGGGTTACATTTAGGATTAGGGTTAGGGTTAGTGTTATTGTGAGGGTTAGGGTGAGGGTGAGGGTTCAGGTGATGGTGAGGGTTAGCGTGTGGGTGAGGGTTAGGGTTAGGGTGAGGCTTAGGGTGATGGTGAGTGGTAGGGTGAGGGTGAGGGTGAGGGTTAGGATTAGGATTTGGATTAGGTTTAGAGTTAGGCTGAGGGTGAGGGTGAGGGTGAGGGTGAGATTGAGGGTTAGGGTTTGGGTTAGGGTTAGGGTCAGTGTTTGTGTGAGTTTTAGGGTTAGGTTGATATTTACGGTGAGGGTGAGTTCTAGGGTGAGGTTTAGGTTTCCGGTGAGGTTGAGCATTAGGTTGTGGGTGAGGGTTATGGTTAGGGTGAGGGTTAGGTTAAGGTGAGGGTTAGGGTGAGAGTGAGGGTTAGGGTTACTTTTAGTTTGAGGGTTAGTGTTAGGGTTAGGGTGAGGGTGAGGGTTAGGGTGAGGGTGAGGGTTAGGGTGAGGGGTAGTGTTAGGGTTAGGTTGAGGGTTAGGGTTAGTGTGTGGGTTAGGGTTAGGGTTAGGGTTAAGGTGAGAGTAAGGGTTAGGGTGAGGGTTAGGGTGAAGGTGAGGGTTTGGGTTAGCATTAGTGTTAGGGTGAGGGTTAGGTCGTGGGTTAGGGTTAGGGTTAGGGTGAGGTTTAGGGTTAGTGTGAGGGCTCTGGTGAGGGTGAGGGTTAAGGTGAGGGTGAATGTCAGGTTTTCTGTTAGGTAAGGGTTGGGGTTCGGTTTAGGGTGAGGATTAGGGTGAGGGTGAATGTTAGGTTTAGTGTTAGTGTTAGGGTGAGTGTTAGAGTTAGGGTTAGGGTGAGGGTTAGGGTTAGGGTGAGTTTTAGGGTTAGGTTTAGGGTTAGGCTGAGGGTGAGGGTGAGGCTGAGGTTGAGGGTGAGTGTGAGGGTTAGGTTGACTTTTAGGGTTAGGGGTAGGGTTAGGGTTAGGGTGACGGTTAGGGTTAGGATTAGGGTTAGGTTTAGTGTTAGGGTTGTTGTTAGGGTTAGGTTTAGTTTTAGGGTTAGGGTGAGGGTGAGGTTGAGGGTTAGCGTTAGGGTTAGGGTTATGGTTAGGTTGAGGGTGAGGGTCAGGGTTAGGGTTAGGATTAAGGTAAGGGTTAGGAATAGGCTGAGGGTAAGGGTGAGGGTGAGGGTGATTGATAGGGTTAGGGTTAGGGTGAGGGCTACGTTAAGTGTGAG
Source organism: Dipodomys spectabilis (assembly GCF_019054845.1). Classification (NCBI taxonomy): domain Eukaryota; kingdom Metazoa; phylum Chordata; class Mammalia; order Rodentia; family Heteromyidae; genus Dipodomys; species Dipodomys spectabilis. The sequence continues at coordinate 6,043,720 of NW_024870972.1, read as the reverse complement.
GTTTAGGGTGAGGGTGAGGGTGAGGGTGAGGGTGAGGGTTAGCATTAGGGTTAGGGTTCGAGTTAGGTTGAGGGTTCAGATGAGGTTGAGGGTTAGGGTGTGGAGGTGGAATAGGGTTAGGTTGAGTGTTAGGGTGACGGTGAGGGTTTGGATGAGGGTGAGGTTTAGCGTTAGAGTTAGGGTGAGTTTTAGGGTAAGGGTTATTGTGAGGGTGAGGTTTAGGGTGAGGTTAGGTTTAGGGTTAGGGTGAGGGTTAGGCTTAGCATGAGGTTTATGGTTAGGGTTAGGATTAGTGTGAGTATAAGGGTTACGGTGAGGGTTAGGGTGAGGTTGAGGGTTAAGGTTAGCGTTAGGATTAAGGTGAGGGTTAGGGTTAGGGTGAGGGTTAGGATTTGGGTGAGTTTTAGGGTTAGGGACAGGTTTAGGGTGAGGGTGAGGGTTAGGGTTAGGATTAGGGTTAGGGTTAGGGTTAGGGTGAGGTTTAGGGTTAGGGTGAGGGTGAGGGTTAGGGTGAAGGTGAGGGTTTGGGTTAGCATTAGTGTTAGGGTGAGGGTTAGGGTGAGGGTTAGGGTTAGCGTTAGGGTCAGGGTGAGGATTAGGTTTAGGGTTAGGGTGAGAGTTAGGGTGAGGGTTGGGTTTAGAGTTAGGGTTTGGGTGAGGGTGAGGGTTAGGGTTAGGGTGAGGTTTAGGTTTAGTGTGAGGGCTCGGGTGAGGGTGAGGGTTAGGGTGAGGGTTAGGGTTAGGGTTAGGTTAGGGTAAGGGTTAGGGTTAGGTTGAGGGTTAGGCTGAGGGTTAGGGTTAGAGATAGGGTTAGGTTAGGTAAGGGTTTGCCTTCGGTTTAGGGTGAGGATTAGGGTGAAGGTGAGTGTTTGCTTGAGGGTTAGTGTTAGGGTGAGGGTTAGGGTTAGGGTTAGGGTGAGGGTTCGGGTTAGGGTGATGTTTAGGGTGAGGGTGAGATTTAGGGTGAGGGGTAGCTTTAGGGTTAGGGTGAGGGTTAGGGTGAGTTTTAGGGTTATGGTTAGGGTTATGGTGAGGGTTAGGATTAGGGTTAGTGTTAGGGTAATGGTTATTGTTAAGTTTAGGGTTATGGTGAGGGTGAGGGTTAGGTTGAGGGTGATGGTGAGGGTGAGGGTTAGGGTTAGAATTAGGTTTAGGGTGAGTTTTAGGGTTAGGGTTAGGTTTAGAGTTAGGGTGAGTGTTAGGGTTAAGATTAGGGTTAGGGTTAGGTTTAGGGTTAGGTTGAGGGTTAAGGTTAGTGTGAGGGTTAGGGTGAGTGTTAGGGTTAGGGTGAGTTTTAGGGTTAGGTTTAGGGTTAGGCTGATGGTGAGGGTAAGGGTGAGGGTTAGGCTAAGGGTTAGGGTGAAGTTTAGGGTTAGTGTGAGGGTTAGGATGAGGGTCAGGTTGAGGGTGATTGTTTGGGTTAGGGTGACGGTGAGGGTGAATGTTAGGGTTAGAATTAGGTCTAGGGTGACTTTTAGGGTTAGGGTTAGGGTTAGGGTGAGGGTTAGGGTTAGGATTAGGGTTAGGGTTAGGTTTACTGTTATTGTTAGGGTTAGGATTAGGGTTAGGGTGAGTGTTATGGTGAGGGTGAGCATTAGGGTTAGGGTTACGGTTAGGGTGAGGGTGAGGGTTAGGGTGAGTTTTAAGGTTTGGTTTAGGGATAGGCTGATGGTGAGGGTGAGGGTGAGGGTTAGGCTTAGGGTTAGGTTGAACCTCAGGGTTATTGTGAGGGTTAGGGTGAGGGTGAGATTGAGGGTGAGTGTTAGGGTTAGAATTAGTGTTAGGGTGACTTTTAGGGTTAGGGTTAGGGTGAGGTTTAGGGTTAGGGTTATTGTTAGGGTTAGGGTTAGCTTTAGGTTTAGGGTGAGGGTGAGGGTGAGGGTTAGCATTAGGGTTAGGGTTACAGTTAGGTTGAGGGTGAGGGTCGGGGTTAGTTTTAGGATTAGGGTTAGGTTTAGAGATAGGCTGAGGGTGAGGGTGAGGGTGATTGTTAGGATTAGGGTTAGGGTGAGGTCTAGGGTGAGTTAGAGGTTTAGGGTGAGTGTGAGGGTGAGGGTGAGCCTTAGGGTTAGGGTTAGGTTAGCGTTAGGTTTCGGGTTTGGTTGAGGGTTAGGCTGAGGGTTAGGGTTAGAGTTAGGGTGAGGGTGAGAGTTAGAGTTAGGGTGAGGGTTATGGGTAGGGGTAGGTTTAGGATGAGTTTAAGGGTTAGGATGAGGGTTAGGTTTGGGGTTAGCGTTGGGTGAGGGTTAGGGTTATGGTTAGGGTTTGGGTGAGGGTGAGGTTTAGGGTTAGGGTTAGGGTGAGGTTTAGGTTTATTGTGTGTGCTTGGGTGAGGGTTTGGGTGAGGGTGAGTGTTAGGGTGGGGGTTAGAGTGAGGTTAGGTTTAGGGTTAGGGTGAGGATTAGGGTTAGTGTGAGGGTTTCGGTTATATTTAGGGTTAGTGTGAGGATAAGGGTTAGGGCGAGGTTTAGGGTCAGGTTGAGGTTTAGGGTTAGCGTTAGGATTAAGGTGAGGGTTAAGGTGAGGGTTAGGGGTAGGGTTAGGGCTAGGGTGAGTTTGCGGGTAGGGTTAGTGTTAGGGTGAGTGTTAGGATTTGGGTGAGGTTTAGGGTTAGGGACAGGTTAAGGGTGAGGGTGAGGTTTAGGTTTAGGATTAGGGTTAGGGTTAGTGTTAGGGTGAGGGTTAGGGTGTGGGTGAGGGTTAGGGTTAGGGTGAGGCTTAGGTTGATGATGAGTTTTACGGTGAGAGTGAGGGTGAGGGTTAGGATTAGGATTTGGGTTAGGGTTAGAGGTAGGCTGAGGGTGAGGGTGAGGTTGAGGGTGATATTGAGGGTTAGGGTTTGGGTTATAGTTAGGGTCAGGGTTTGTGTGAGGGTTAGGGTTAGGTTTATATTTACGGTGAGGGTGAGGTTTAGGGTGAGGTTTCGGTTTCCGGTGAGGTTGAGGGTTAGGGCGTGGGTGAGGGTTAGGGTTAGGGTGAGGGTTAGCGTGAGGATGAGTGTTAGGATTAAGTTTAGGTTGAGGGTTAGTGTTAGGGTTAGGGTTAGTGTGCAGGTTAGGGTTAGGGTTAAGGTGAGGTTAAGGGTTAGGGTGAGGGTTAGGGTGAAGGTGAGGGTTTGGGTTAGCATTTGTGTTAGGGTGAGGTTTAGGGTGAGGGTTAGGTTTAGGGTTAGGGTTAGGGTGCGGGTTAGGTTTAGGGTTAGGGTGAGGGTTAGGGTTAGGGTTAGGTTTTGGGTGAGGGTGAGGGTTAGGGTTAGGGTTAGGGTGAGGTTTAGGGTTAGTGTGAGGGCTCGGGTGAGGGTGAGGGTTAAGGTGATGGTGAGGGTCAGGGTTTCCGTTAGGTAAGTGTTTGGGTTCTGTTTAGGGTGATGATTAGGGTGAGGGTGAGTGTTAGGTTGAGGGTTAGTGTTAGGGTGAGGGTTAGTGTTAGGGTTACGGGGAGGGTTATGGTTAGGGTGATTTTTAGGGTGATGGTGAGGTTTAGGGTGTAGGTGAGGGTTACGGTTAGGGTGAGATTTAGGGTTAGGGTTAGGGTTATGGTGAGGGTGAGGGTTAGGATTAAGGTTAGGGTTAGAGTAAGGCTTTTTGTTAGGGTTAGGGTTTGGGTTAGGGTGAGGGTGAGGGTGAGGGTTAGGGTGAAAGTGACGATGAGGGTGAGGGTTAGGGTTAGGATTAGGTTTAGGGTGAGTTTCAGGGTTAGGGTTAGGGTAAGGTCTAGGGTTACAGTGAGTGTTAGGGTTAGGATTAGGGTTACTGTTAGGGTTACGGTTAGGGTGAGGGTTAGGTTTAGTGTCAGGTTTAGGGTGAATTTTAGGGTTAGGTTTAGGGTTAGGCTGAAGGTGAGTGTTAGGGTGAGGGTGAAGTTTAGGCTTAGGGTTAGGGTGAAGTTTAGGGTTAGTGTGAGGGTATGGGTGAGGGTGAGGTTGAGGGTGAATGTTAGGGTTAGGGTGACGGTGAGGGTGAGTGTTAGGGTAAGAATTAGGGTTAGGTAGACTTTTAGGGTTAGGGTTAGTGTTAGAGTTACGGTTAAGGTGAGGGTTAGGATTAGGGTCAGGGTTAGGGTTAGGGTTTTTGTTAGGGTTAGGTTTAGGGTTTTTGTCAGGGTTAGGGTTATGTTTAGTGTGAAAGTGTTTGTTAGAGTTAGTGTTAGGGTTAATGTTAGGGTGAGGGTGAGGGTGCGGGTTATGGTTAGGATTAGGTTTAGGGTTAGAGATAGGGTGAGGGTGAGGGTGAGGGTGAGGTTGGGAGTGAGGGTTAGGGTGAGGACTAGGGTGATGGTGAGGTTTAGGGTGAGGGTGAGGGTTAGGGTTAGGGTTAGGGTGAGGGTGAGGGTTAGGGTGAGGGGTAGGGTTAGGTTTAGGGTGAGGGTTAGGGTTAGTGTGAGGGTTAGCGTTAGGGTTAGGGATAGTGTGAGGATAAGGAATAGGGTGAGTGTCAGGGTGAGGGTGAGCGTTAGGTTATGGTTAGGGTAAGGGTTAGGGTTAGGGTGACGGTTACGTTGTCTTTGAGGATTAGGATAAGGTTGTGGTTTAGGGTGAAGGTTAGTGTTAGGGTGAGGGTTAGGGTTAGGGTTAGGGTGATGGTTCCGGTTAGGGTTATGTTTAGGGTGATTGTGAGCGTTAGGGTAAGGGTTAGTCTGAGGGTTAGGGTTAGGGTTAGGGTTAGGGTGAGGGTTAGGCTTAGGGTTAGGCTTAGGTTTAGGGTTAGGGTTAAGGTGAGTGTAAGGGTTAGGATTAGGATTAAGGTGAGAATGAAGGTTAGGGTTGGGGTTAGGGTTAGGTTGAGGGTTAGGGTGAGGGTTAGGGTTAGTGTGAGGGTTAGGGTGAAGTTTAGGTTTAGGCTTTGGGTTTGGGTTAGGGTGAGGGTTAGGATGAGGGTAAGGGTGAGGGGTAGTTTTAGGGTGAAGTTGAGGGATAGGGTTATGGTGAGGGTAAGGGTTAGGGTGAGGGTTCAGGTTAGGGTTAGGGTTAGGGTGAGGATTAGGGTTAGGGTTAGGGGTAATGTTAGGGTTAGGCTGCGGGGTAGTGTTAGGGTTAGTGTGAGGGTTAGGTTTACTGTGAGGGTTAGGATTAGGATTAGGGTTAGTGTGAGGTTAAGGTTTAGGGTGAGGCTTAGGGTGAGGGTGAGGGTTAGCGTTAGGGTTAGGGTTAGAGTTAGGTTGAGGGGTCAGGTGAGGGTGAGGTTTAGGTTGTGGATGTGGGATAGGGTTAGGGTGAGGGTTAGGGTGACGGTGAGCGTTAGGATGAGGGTGAGGGTTAGCGTTAGAGTTATGGTGAGGGTGAGGGTAAGGGTTAGTGTGAGGGTGAGGGTTAGGGTGAGGTTAGGTTGAGGGTTAGGGTGAGAGTTAGGGTTAGTGTGAGGGTTACGGTTAGGGTTAGGGTTAGCGTGAGGATAAGGGTTAGGGTGAGGGTTAGGGTGAGGTTGAGGGTTAGGGTTGGGGTTAGGGTTAGGGTGACGGTTAGGGTGAGGTTGTGTGTTAGGGTTAGTGTTTGGGTGAGGGTTAGGATTTGGGTGAGTTTTAGGGTTAGGGACAGGTTTAGGGTGAGGGTGAGGGTTACGCTTAGGATTAGGGTTAGGGTTAGCTTTAGGCTGAGGGTGAGGGTGAGGGTGAGGGTGAGATTGAAGGTTAATATTTGGGTTAGGGTTAGGGTCAGGGTTTGTGTGAGGGTTAGGGTTAGGTTTAGGGTTAATGTGAGGGTAAGGGTTAGGGTGAGGGTTAGGGTGACGTTGAGGTTTTGGGTTAGCATTAGTGTTAGGGTGAGGGTAATTGTGAGGGTTAGGGTTAGGGTGAGGGTTAGGTTTAGGGATAGGGTGAGGGTTAGGGTTAGGGTTAGGGATAGTGTGAGGATCAGGTTTAAGGTTAGGGTTAGTGTGAGGGTTAGGCTGAGGGGTAGTGTTAGCGTTAGGGTGAGGGTTAGGTTTGCTGTGAGGGTTAGGATTAGGGTTAGGGTTTGGGTGAGGTTGAGGGTGAGGTTTAGGTTTAGGATTAGGGTTAGATTTAGGGTTAGGCTGAGAGTGAGGGTGATGGAGAGCGTTAGAGTTAGGGTGATTGCTGGGGTGAGGGTGAGGGTGAGGGTTTATGTTAGGTAAGTGTTAGGGGTACGGTGAGGATTAGGGTGAGGGTGAGGGTTAGGGTGAGGGTTAGGGTTAGATTTAGGATGAGGGTGAATGATGGGGTTATGTTTAGAGTGAGGGTTAGGGTTACAGTTAGGGTGAGGGTGAGTTTTAGTGTGAGAGTTAGGTTTAGGGATAGGGTGAGGGTGAGGGTGAGGGTGAGGGTGAGGGTTATGGTTAGGGTTAGTGTTAGTGTGAGGATAGGGTTTAGGGTGAGGTTTAGGGTGAGGGTGAGGGTTAGGGTTAGCGTTAGGGTTAAGGTGAAGGTTAGGTGAGGGTTATTTTTAGGGTTAGGGTGAGGGTTCGGGTTAGGGTTAGGGTGAGGGTAAGGGTGAGGGTAGGGTGAGGGTTAGGGATAGGGTTACGGTGAGGGTGAGGGTGAGGGTGAGGTTTAGAATTAGGGTTAGGGTTAGGGTGAGGGTGAGGGTTAGGGTGAGGGTTAGGGTTAGCGTTAGGGTGATTCTTCGGGTTAGGGTGATGTTTATGTTGATTGTGAGCGTTAGAGTTAGTGTTAGTCTGAGGGTTTGGGTTAGGGTTATGGTGAGGGTTAGGGTTAGGTTGAGGGTTAGGGTTAGGGTTAGTGTTAGGGTGAGTGTAAGTGTTAGGATGAGGGTTAGGGTGAGGATGAGGGTTAGGGTTATGGTTAAGGTTAGGGTGAGGGTTAGGGTGAGGGTTAGGATTAGTGTGAATGTTAGGGTGAAGGTTAGGGTTAGGGTTAGGGTTTGGGTTAGGGTAAGGGTTAGGGTGAGGGTAAGGGTTAGGGGGAGTTTTAGGGTGAGGTTGAGGGGTAGGGTTATGGAGAGAGTAAGGGTTAGGTTGAGGTTTAGCGTGAGGGTGAGTGTTAGGGTGAGCATTAGGGTTAGGGTGAGGGTCAGGGTTAGGGTGAGGGTTCAGGTTAGGGTTAGGGATAGGGTGAGGATTAGGGTTAGGGTTAGGGTTAGGGTGAGGGTTAGGCTGAGGGGTAGTGTTAGGGTTAGTGAGAGGGTTACGTTTAGTGTGTGGGTTAGGATTAGGGTTAGGGTTAGATTGAGGGTAAGGGTTTGGGTGAGGGCTAGGGTGAGGTTGAGGGTTAGCGTTCCGGTTAGGGTTAGAGTTAGGTTGAGGATGAGGGTGAGGGTGAAGGTTAAGATTAGCGTTAGGTTTAGCTTTAGGCTGAGGGTGAGTGTGAGGGTGAGAGTGAGGGTTAGGTTAGCATTAGGGTTAGGGTGAGGGTGAGTGTTAGATTTAGGGTTAGGGTTAGGGTGAGGGTGAGGTTGAGGGTTAGGTTTAGGATTAGGGTTAGGGTTTTGGTTAGGCTTAGGGTGAGGGTTAGTGTGTGGGTGAGGTTTAGGCTTAGGGTGAGGGTTAGGGTGACGGTGAGGGTTGGGGTGAGGGTGAGGGTTAGGGTTAGGGTTAGCGTTAGTGTGAGTTTCAGGGTTAGGGTGGGGGTTAGGTGACGGTGAGGGTTAGGGTTAGGGTTAGGTTTAGGATTAGGGTGAGGGTGAGGGTTAGGGTTAGGATTAGGGTGAGGGTTAGGTATAGGGTTAGTGCTAGGTTGAGGGTGAGGGTGAGGGTTAGGGTTAGAGTTAGGGTAACAGTTAGGGTGAGGGTGAGGATTAAGATTAGGACTAGGGTTAGGTTTAGGGTTAGCCTGAGGGTGAGGGTGAGAGTGTGGATGAGGGTTAGGGTTAGCGTTAGTGTTAGGGCTAGAGTGAGGGTGAGGGAAGACTCCGGTTAGGTAAGTATTAGTGTTATGGTGAGGGTGAGGGTTAGGGTGAGGGTTAGGATTAGGGTTAGCTTTAGGTTTAGGCTGAGGGTGAGTGTGAGTGTGTGGGTCAGTGTTAGGGTTTGGGTTAGGGTTAGGCTGAGGGCTCGGGTGATTGTGAGGATTAGGGTGAGGGTGAGGATGAGGGTGATGATTTCATTTAGGTACGAGTTAGGGTTAGGGTAGGGTGAGGACTAGGGTGAGGTTGAGGGTTAGGGTGAGGGTTAGGGTTAGGGTGAGGGTTAGGGTTAGGGTGAGGGATAAGGTTAGGGTTAGAGTGAGGGTTCGGGTTAGGGTAAGGGTTATTGTTAGGGTTAGGGTTAGAGTGAGGGTGAGGGTGAGGGTGAGGTTTATTGTTAGGGTGACAGTGAGGGTTAGGGTTAGGATTTGGGTTAGGGTGAGTTTTAGGGTTAGGGTAGGGTTAGGGTGAGAGTTAATGTTAGAATTAGGGTTAGGGTTAGGGTTAGGGTGAGGGTGAGGTTTTGGGTTAGTGTGAGGGTTAGGGTTAGTGTTAGGGTGAGTTTTAGGGTTAGGTTTAGGGTTAGGCTGAGGATTAGGGTTAGGGTTAGGGTTAAGGTGACTTTTAGGGTTAGGGTTAGGGTGAGGGTGAGGATTAGGGTTAGGATTAGGGTTAGGGTTAGGGTTAGGGTGAGGGTGAGGGTTAGTGTTAGGCTTAGGGTTATGGTTAGATTGAGGGTGAGGGTGAGGGTTTCGGTTAGGTAATTGTTAGGGTTAGGGTGAGGATTAGGGTGAGGTTGAGGGTGAGGGTGAGGGTTGGGGTTAGGGTTAGGGTGAGTGTTAGGGTGAAGGTGAGGTTTAGGGTGAGCGTGAGGTTGAGGGAGAGGTATTCCGTTAGTTAAGGTCTGGGGTTATTGTTAGGGTGAGGATTAGGTTGAGGATGAGAGTTATTGTGAGGGTTAGGGTTAGAGTTAGGGTGAGGGTTAGGATTAGGGTTATGTTTAGGGTGAGGGTGAGGGTTAGGTTTAGGGTGAGGGTTAGGGTGACAGTCAGGGTTACAGTGTGGGTGAGGGTTAGCGTTAGCTTTAGCTTAAGGGTTAGGGTTAGGGTTAGGGTTAGGGTGAGGGGTAGGGTTAGGGTTAGGGTGAGGGTTAGGTTTAGTGTGAGGGGTAGGGGTAGGGGTAGGGTTAATGTGAGGATAAGGGATAGGGTGAGAGTTAAGGTTAGGGTTAGGTTTAGGGTAAGGGTTAGGTTTAGACTGAGGGTTAGGGTTAGGTTTAGGGTTAGGGTTAAGGTGAGGGTGAGGGTGAAGGTTAGCTAGGTTTAGGGTTAGACTGAGGGTGAGGGTGAGGGTGAGGTTTAGATTTAGGATTAGGCTAGGGTTAGGGTTAGGCTTAGGGTGAAGGTTGGGGTATGGGTGAGGGTTAGGATTAGGTTGAGGATTAGGGTGACGGTGAGGGTTAGGGTGAGGGTGAGGGTTAGGGTTAGCATTAGGGTTAGGGTAAGGTTTAGGGTGAGGGTTAGGGTTAGGATTACGGTTAGGGTGAGGATTACGTTTAGGGTGATGTTTAGGGTGAGGGTGAGGGTTGGGGTGAGGATTCGGGTTCGGGTGAGTGTGAAGGTTCCGGTGAGGGTGATGGTTAGGGTGTGGTTGTGGGTTAGGTTTAGGGTGAGGGTTAGGGTGACGGTGAGCGTTTGGATGAGGGTGAGGGTTAGGGTTAGGTTTAGGGTGAGGGTTAGGGTTAGGATGAGGGTGAGGTTTAGGGTGAGCTGTAGGGTTAGGGTTAGTGTGAGGTTTTGGGTTAGTGTGAGGGTTAGGTTTAGGGTTAGGGTCAGTGTGAGGAGAAGGGTAAGTGTGAGGGTTAGTGTGAGGGTGATGGTTAGGGTTAGCATTAGGGTTAGGGTGAGGGTTAGGGTTAGGGTTAGGTTTAGGGTGACGTTTAGTGTGAGGGTGAGGGTTAGGGTAAGGGTGAGGGTTAGGGTAAAGGTGAGGGTTAGGGTAAAGGTGAGGGTTAGGATTAGTGTTAGGGTTAGGGTTAAGGTGAGGGTGTGGGTGAGGGTTAGGTTTAGGATTAGGCTTAGGTTTAGGGTTACGGTTAGTGTTAGGGTGAGGGTGAGGGTTCCAGTGAGGGTGAGTGTTAAGGTGTGGGTGAGGGTTAGGGTTAGGGTGAGGATTATGGTTAGGGTTAGGTTTAGGGTTAGGTTGACTTTTAGTGTGAGGTTTAGGGTTAGGGTTAGGGTTAGGGTTAGGGTGCGGCTTAGGGTGAGGGTAAGGATTACGGTGAGGGTTAGGGTGAGGGTTAGAATTAGTGTGAGGGTGAGGTTAAGGGTTAGGGTGAGGGTGAGGTTTAGGTTGAGGGTTAGGTTTTGCGTTAGGGATAAGGTGAGGCTTAGGCTTAGGGTTAGGCTGAGGGTTAGGGTTTGTGTTAGGGTTAGAGTTAGAGTTAAGGTGAGGGTGAGGATGAGGGTTAAGGGTTAGGTTTAGGTTTAGAGTTAGGGTGAGGGTGAAGGTGAGGTTAGGGTTAGGGTTAGTTTTCGGGTTAGTGTGAGAATAAGGGTTAGGGTGAGTTTTAGGTTGAGGGTGAGGGTGAGAGTTAGCGTGAGGGTGAGGGTTAGGGTTAGGTTGAGGGTTAGGGTTAGAGTGAGGGTTATGGTTAAGATGAGTTTTAGGGTTCCGGTGTGGGATACTTTGAGGGTTAGGGTTATTGTTAGGTTTAGGCTTAGGGTGAGGGTTAGAGTAAAATTTAGGATTAGGTTAAGGATTAGCGTGAGGGTGAGGTTGAGGGTTAGTGTTGAGGTTTGGGTGAGGGTTAAGATTCGGGTGAGGGCTAGGCTGAGGGTGATTGTTGGGGTGAGGGTGAGGGTGAGGGTGCGGTTTTCGGTTAGGTAAGTGTTAGGCTTAGGTTTAGGGTGAGGATTAGGGTGAGGTTGAGGTTTAGGTTGAGGATTAGGGTTAGGATGAGGGTGAGGTTTAGGTTGAGGGTTAGGGTTAGGGTGAGGGTTCAGGTTAGGGTGAGTGTTAGGGTTAGGGTGATGTTTAGGGTGAGGGTTCTAGTTAGGTTGAGGGCGAGGGTTTGGGTGAGGGTGAGGGTTCGGGTAAGGGTGAGGTTTAGGGTGTGGGTGAGGGTTAGGGTGATAATTAGGTTTAGGGTTAGGGATAGCGTTAGTGTGAGGATAAGGATTAAGATGAGGGTTAGGATGAGGGTGAGTGTTAGGGTTAGCGTTAGTGTTAGGGTGAGTGTTAGGGTTAGGGTGAGGGTTAGGGTTAGTGTTAGGGTGAGGGTTAGGATTAGCCTGATGTTTAGGGTGAGGGTGAGTGTGAGGGTTGAAGTGAGGGTGAGGGTGATGGTTAGGGTCAGGGTTATGGTTAGGGAAAGGGTGATGTTCAGGGTTAGGTTTAGGATGAGGGTTAGGGTTAGGGTTAGGCTGAGCGTGAGGGTGAGGGTGAGGGTGAGGGTGAGGGTGAGGGTTAGGGTTAGGGTTAGGGTGAGAGTTAGTGTTAGTGTGAGGGTTAGGGTGATGGTGTATGTGAGGGTGAGGTTTGGGTTTAGGGTGAGGGTGAGGGTGAGATTTAGGGTTAGGATTAAGGTTAGAGTGAGTTTTAGGGTTAGGGTTAGGGTTTGGGTTAGGGTGAGGGTGAGGGTTAGCTTTAGGGTTAGGGTTAGGATTAGGGTTGGGTTGGCGGTAAGGATTAGGGTTAGTATTAGGGTTAGTATTAGGCTGTGGGTGAGGGTGAGGGTGAGGGTTAGGTTTTGGGTGAAGGTGAGGGCTAGGGTCAGGGTTAGGGTTCGTGTGAGGTTGAGGGTTAGGGTGAGGATTAGGGTTAGGGTTATTTTTAGGCTGAGGAGGAGGGTTAGGGTGAGTATTATGGTTAGGGTTAGGGTGAGGGTTAGGGTTAGGGTGAGTGTTAGGGTTGGTGTGAGGGTTAGGGTGAGGATGAGGGTGAGCGTAATGGTGAGGGTGATGGTGAGGATTAGGGTTAGGGTGAGTGTTAGGTTTAGTGTGAGGGTTAGGGTGAGGATGAGGGTGAGGGTTATGGTGAGGGTGATGGTGAGGGTTAGGGTTAGGGTTAGGGTTAGTTTTGGGGTTAGGGTTAGGGTGAGGGATAGGGTTAGTATTAGGATTGGGGTTAGGCTTAGGGTTATTGTTAGGATTTGGGTTAGGGTGAGAGTGAGGCTGAGGGTTAGCTTTAGGGTTAGGGTTAGGATTAGAGTGAGGTTGGAGGTAAGGGTTAGGGTTAGGATTAGGGTTATGGTTAGGGTTAGGCTGAGGGGGATGGTGAGGGTTAGGGTTAGGGTTAGGATTAGGGTTAGGGTTAGTTTTGGGGTTAGGGTTAGGGTTTGGGTTAGGGTGAGGGTCAGGGTTAGGTTTAGGGTTAGGGTTATTGTTAGGGTGAGGGATAGGGTTAGTATTAGGATTGGGGTTAGGCTTAGGGTTATTGTTAGGATTTGGGTTAGGGTGAGAGTGAGGCTGAGGGTTAGCTTTAGGGTTAGGGTTAGGATTAGAGTGAGGTTGGGGGTAAGGGTTAGGGTTAGGATTAGGGTTATGGTTAGGGTTAGGCTGAGGGGGATGTGAGGGGGAGGGTTAGGTATAGGGTGAGGGTGAGGGCTAGGGTGAGGTTTAGGGTTCGGGTGAGGTTGAGGGTTAGGGTGTGGGTGAGGGCTAGGGTTAGTGTTAGGGTTAGATTTAGGGTTAGGTTTAGGGTGAGGGTGAGGGCAATGGTTAGGGTGAGGGTTAGGGTGAGGGTGAGGGTTTGGGTTATCATTAGGGTTAGGGTGAGGGTCAGGATGAGTGTTAGGTTTAGGGTGAGTGCTGGGTTAGGGTTAGGGTGAAGTTTAGGGTGAGGATTCCTGTTAGGGTTATGGTTAGGGTGAGTGTGAGGGTGAGGGTTAGGGTTAGGGTTAGGGTGAGGGCTAGGGTGAGGGTGAGGGTTAGGGTGAGGGTGAGGGTTCAGTTGAGGTTGAGGGTTAGGTTGTGGGTTAGAGTTAGAGTGAGGGTGAGGGTTAGGGTGATGGTGAGTGTTTGGATGAAGCTGAGGGTTAGGGTTAGTGTGAGGATAAGGTATAGGGTGAGGGTTAGTGTGTGGGTGAGGGTTAGGGTTATAGTTAGGGTTGGGGTGAGGGTTAGGGTGAAGGTTAGGGTTAGGGTGAGGGTTGGGGTTAGGGTTAGGGTGAGGGTTAGGGTTAGGGTGATGTTTAGGCTGAGGGTGAGTTTTAGAGTGAGGGTGAGGGTGAGGGCGAGGTTTAGGGTGAGGGTGAGGGTGAGGGTGACGGTGAGGGTTAGGGTTAGGGTTAGGGTGAGGGTAAGGGTTAGGGTTAGGATTAGGATTAGGGTTAGGTTTAGGCTGAGGATGAGGGTGAGGGTGAGTGTTAGGGTCAGGGCTAGGGTGAGGGTTAGGGTTAGTGTGAGGGTTTGGGTGAGGATGAGGGTGAGGGTTATGACAAGGGTGATGATGAGTGTGAGGGTTAGGGTTAGGATTAGGGTTAGGGTGAGTTTTAGGGTTAGGGTGAGGGATAGGGTTAGGATTAGGGTTGGGGTTAGGCATAGGGTTATTGTTAGGTTTCAGATTAGGTTTAGGGTGAGGGTGAGGGTGAGGGTTAGCTTTAGGGTTAGGGTTAGGATTAGGGTGAGGTTGGGGGTAAGGGTTAGGGTTAGGATTAGAGTTAGGGTTAGGGTTAGGCTGATGGGGAGGGGGAGGGGAGGGTTAGGATTAGGGTGAGGGTGAGGGCTAGGGTGAGGGTTAGGGTTCGGGTGAGGTTGAGGGTTAGGGTGTGGGTGAGGGTTAGGGTTAGTGTTATGGTTAGATTTAGGGTTAGGATTAGGGTGAGGGTGAAGGTAAAGGTTAGGGTGAGGGTTAGGGTGAGGGTGAGGGTTTGGGTTATCATTAGGGTTAGGGTGAGGGTCAGGATGAGTGTTAGGGTTAGGGTGAGTGTTGGGTTAGGGTTAGGTTTAGGGTTAGGGTGAAGTTTAGTTTGAGGATTACTGTTAGGGTTATGGTTAGGGTGAGTGTGAGCGTGAGGGTTTTGGTTAGGGTTATGGTGAGGGCTAGGGTGAGGGTGAGGGTTAGCGTGAGGGTGAGGGTTCAGGTGAGGTTGAGGGTTCGGGTGAGGTTGAGGGTTAGGTTGTGGATTAGGGTTAGGGTGAGGGTGAGTGTTAGGGTGATGGTGAGTGTTAGGATGAAGCTGAGGGTTAGGGTTAGTGTGAGGATAAGGTATAGGGTGAGGGTTAGTGTGTGGGTGAGGGTTAGGTTTATAGTTAGGGTTAGGGTGAGGGTTACCTTGAAGGTTAGGCATAGGGTGAGGGTTGGGATTATGTTTAGGGTGAGGGTTCGGTTTAGGGTGATGTATAGGCTGAGGGTGAATTTTAGAGTGAGGGTGAGGGTGAGGGCGAGGTTTAGGGTGAGGGTGAGAGTGAGGATGAGGGTGATGGTGAGGGTTAGAGTTAGGGTTAGGGTGAGGGTGAGGGTTAGGCTTAGGATTAGTGTTAGGGTTAGGTTTAGGCTGAGGATGAGGGTGAGGGTGAGTGTTAGGGTCAGGGTTAGGGTGAGGGTTAAGGTTAGTGTGAGGGTTAGGGTAAGGATGAGGGTGAGGGTTATGGTGAGGGTGATGGTGAGGGTGAGGGTTAGGGTTAGGATTAGGGTTAGAGTGAGTTTTAGGGTTAGGGTTAGGGTTAGGTGAGGGTTAGGGTTAGGATTAGGGTTAGGGTTAGGGTTATTGTTAGGGTTAGGATTAGGTTTAGGTTGAAGGTGAGGGTGAGGGTTAGGTTTTGCGTTAGGGTTAGGTTTAGGGTGAGGGTGAGGGTGAGGGATAGGGTTAAGATTAGGGTTAGGGTTAGGGTTAGGCTGCGGTTGAGGGTTAGGTTTAGGGTGAGGGTGAGGGCTAGGGGGAGGGTGAGAGTTAGGGTGAGGGGTAGGGTTAGGGTTAGGGTAGGGTTAAAGTTAGTGTGAGGGTTAGTGTTAGGGTTAGTGTGAGGATAAGGGTTAGGATGAGGGTTAGGGTGAGGGTTAGGCTTAGGTTTAGGGTGAGGGTTAGGGCGAGGGTTAGGGTTAGGGTTAGTGTTAGTGTTAGGGATAGGGTGAGGATGAGGGTGAAGTTTAGGTTTAGGATTAGGTTTAGCGTTAGGGTTAGGGTAAGTGTTAGGGTGAGGGTGAGGGTTCCGGTGAGGGTGAGGGTTCCGGTGAGGGTGAGTGTTAGGTTGAGGGTTACGGTTTGGTTTAGGGTTATGGTTAGGGTTAGGGTTAGGTTGAGTGTTTGGGTGAGGGTTAGGGTTAGGGTTGGGGTTAGGCTGTGGGAATGTTTGCGGGTAAGAGATAGGGTGAGGGTTAGGGGGAGGATGAGAGTTAGGGTTAGGGTGAGGGTAAGGGTTGGGGTGAGGGTTATGTTGAGGGTGAGGTTTAGGGTTAACATTAGGGTTAGGTTGAGGGTGAGGGTGTGGTTTAGCTTTAGGATTAGGGTTAGTGTTAGGGTTAGGGTAAGTGTTAGGGTGAGGATGAGGGTTCCGGTGAGAGTGTTAGGGTTAGGGTTACGGTTTGGTTTAGGGTTAAGGTTAGGGTTAGGGTTATGTTGAGTGTTAGGGTGAGGGTAGGGTTAGGGTTGGGGTTAGGCTGTGGGATAGGTTGAGGGTAAGGGTTAGGGTGAGGGTTAGGGCGAGGGTGAGAGTTAGGGTTAGGGTGAGGGTAAACGTTAGGTTGAGGGTTAGGGTGAGGGTGAGGGTTATGGTTAACATTAGGGTTAGGTTGAGGGTGAGGGTTACGGTGAGGGTTAGGTTTAGGGTTAGGGATAGAGTGAGGATTAGGGTTAGTGTGAGGCTTAGGGTTAGTTTTAGGGTTAGGGTTAGGAAGAGGGTCAGTGTGAGGGTTAGTGTTAGGGTTATGTTGAGGTTTAGGGGTGTCTCTTCCTTGGCGAAGGTGCTTTTTGCATCTTGTGCTCCCAAACCCTCCACAGCTCTCCCAAAATTGCAAAGAAAAAATATTGACCTGCGGATGGTGACACCAAGAGGGGCTTTGAACCATGCCAGGATGCACACAGGGGCTGCTGGAGACCGAAATATACTGTCTATTTCTCTTTGGTGGCATGTCTCTTCATTATGGAAGGTGGAGAGTATTCACAACTGAAGCGCGAAAAAAACAGTTCTCTTTTAAGGTACCCAAGTTCTCAGGGCTCAATCTTGTCTGTTTCATCCTGAGCTCCCTAATACTGCTCAGCAATCCCAGAATTGCAAGGAAAAAATTGGGACTGGTTAATGGGGACAGTGTGAGGAGGTTTGAGCCCTGCTAGGATGCAGACCGAAGAAGCCTGGGATAGACCGAAGTTGTCTAACTCTCCTTAGTGCCCTGTCTTTCCTTTTCGGAATGTGTAGAGCATTTAGAACCTGGTCAGATTAAACCAATAATGTTTTAAATCGCTGAGGTTCTGAGTGCTCTATCTTGTTTTTTGCATCCTGAGTTCCTAAAGATTTCTGATCTCTCTCAGAATTAAAAGGAAAAAAAAATGTCACCTGTTATTGTAGACAGAATGAGGCACTTTCAATATTGCTAGCATGCAGAGCAGAGCTTCTTGGGAGAGATAGTTACTGTGAATTTATCTTTGGAGTGGTGTCTCTTCCTTTCGGAAGGTGTAGAGCCCTCCTTCCTTGGGGGCCTTAAGACTGTTCTAGGGTCCCCATATTCCGAGTACTCTATCTTATCGTTTGTACCTGGGCTCCCAAACACTGGTCACTTCTCCCAGATTTGGAAGAAGAAAGTTTGACTGTTTACTGTGGATAGTTCAAGGATCATTAAGCCCTGCTAAGATTCAGAGCACAGTTGCCTGGGAAAGAACACTGCTTTCTATTTCTTCTATGTGGCTTTTCTCGCTTTGGGGAAAAGTTGAGAGCACTCAGAATTTGGAGACTTTAAAACAATTTTTTATGGTGCCCAAATTCTGAGAACTCTCTCTTGTTGTTTGCATCCTGTGTTCCCAAACCCTCCACATCTCTCCCAAAATTGCAAAGAAAAAAGATTGACCTGCGGATGGTGACACCAAGAGGGGCTTTGAACCATGCCAGGATGCACAGAGGGGCTGCTAGAAACCGAACGATGCTTTCAATTTCTCTTCGGGGGCTGGTCTTTTCTTGTTCGATGGTATAGAGCATTCACAAACTTTTCGCCATAAAAAATTTTGTTTTAAGTTCCCCACATTCTCAGTCCTCTATCTTGAAGTTTTCACCCTGAGCATCCTAACACTGGTCAGCCCACACAGAATTGCAAGGAAAAAATTCGGACTTGTTACTGTGGAGAGTGGAAGGGGCTTCAAGCCCTGCAAGGATGCAGACCGCTGTTGCCTGTGATAGAACCATGCTGTCTATTTCTCTTTAGTGGCTTGTATCTCCTTTGAGGAATTGTAGAGCCTTCAGAACTTGGGCACCATACAATATTGTTTACTTCACCGAAGGTCTGAGTGCTCTACCTTGTCGTTTACATCCTGAGATGTCAAATAATTTTCAGCCCTCACAGTGGTAAGGAAAAAAAACGGAACCTGTGATTGTAGACAGGATGAGACACTTTCTGTCTTGCTAGGATGCAGATCAGAGTTTCTTGGGAAGATTGGTCCTTTCAATTTCTCTATGGAGGCGTGTCCCTCTTTTGGGGAAGGAGTCAACTCTCATTGCTTGGGGGCCTTCAAACTGTTTCAAGGTCCCGAAGTTCGGAGCTCTCCATCTTTTCTTGTTTTTAAATTTATTTATTTCTTTATTTCTTCATTTATTTTTTGTGTGAAAACAATGTACAGAGGGGTTAAAAATACATGTGCACGATAAAGAGTACATTTTTTACAAAGTATTGTGATGTACTTCTTTGTTTCCCCTTCGCATTTTTTCCCATCCTCCTCCTGCCCTCTCCCAAAGTCCTACCGCTCCCATACCTCCCACCACTAACAAACCAAAGTTGTAAATTTCGTTTTGGACATAACGACTTGTATGTCACATTTTTGCAATGTGTCCACCTGTATCCTTATTTAAATGAATTGTTTTACCCCTTTCCCTCCACTAATAATACCGACAGGAAATACAGTGAAAGCAGTGGCTATACAATGGGACAGGGACTTAC
This sequence comes from Dipodomys spectabilis, assembly GCF_019054845.1. Lineage (NCBI taxonomy): Eukaryota > Metazoa > Chordata > Mammalia > Rodentia > Heteromyidae > Dipodomys > Dipodomys spectabilis. The sequence continues at coordinate 6,025,821 of NW_024870972.1, read as the reverse complement.
AAAGTAAAAAAGAAATGATCTTATGAATTTGTTATAAACAATCGCTTGAAAGCAAATAAAAAACATTTGAATACATATCTTAGGGTTCATTTCATTAACATAACCTTATCTGACCTTCTTTTCTTTACTCAAACTTTCGTTTGCATGCTGAACTCACTAACACTGTTCAGATCTCCCAGAATTGGAAGAAAAAAAAATTGTACTGGTTACTGTGAATGAACAGTATAAGGGGCTTTCAGCAATGCTCGTATGCAGACTGGAGTAACCTACGTTAGAAAGATGCGGTCTATTTCTATTTAGAGGCTTGTCTCTCCTTTGGGGAAGGTGTAGATCATTGAGAATTTGAGCCCTGAAAAACAATTTTGTTTTAAGGCACCGAATTTCTGTGTTGCTCTATCTTGTCGTTCGCATCCTGTGCTTCCAAACACTTTTCAGCTCTCCCAGAATTGCAAGGAATATAATTGGACCTGTTATTGTTGACAGTATATGGAATTTTCAGTCTTGCTAGGATGTAGATTAGGGCTTAGTGGGAAAGGTAGGTGCTGTCCATATATCTTTGGAGGCTTGTCTATCCATTGGGGAAGGAGTAGAGTCTCCTCACTTTGGGACCTTAAAACTGTTTTAAGGTCACCATTTTCTGAGTGCTCTATCTTGTAGTTTGCATCCTGAGTTCGCTAACACAGGTCAGCTCTCCCAAAATTGGATGAAACAAATTGGACTGGATTCTGTGGACAGTGTGAGGGGCATTAAGCCCTGATTGATGCAGACCAGATTTGCCTGGGATAGAAAAATGCAGTCTATTTCTATTTAGCCACTTTTTTCTCCTTTGGAGAAGGTGTAGAGCACTCACAACAATTGTTTTAGGGTAGCCAAATTGTGAGTGGTCTTTCTTGTTATTTGCATCCTGTGCTCTCAAAACCTCCTCAGCTCTCCCAATATTTCAAAGAAAACTTTTGACCTATGGCTGGAGATACTGAGAGGGGCTGTGAACCATGCCAGGATACACATAGGAGCTACTAGAGACCGAAATATGCTGTCTATTGCTCTTTGGTGGCTTGTCACTTCATTATGGATGGTGGAGAGTATTCACAACTGAGGCGCCAAAAAACAGTTCTGTTTTAAGGTACCCAAGTTCTCAGGGCTCTATTTTGTCGTTTTCATCCTTAGCTCCCTAACACTGCTCAGCAATCACAGAATTGCAAGGAAAAAATTGGGACTGGTTAACCGGGACAGTGTGAGGAGGTTTAAGCCCTGCTAGGATGCAGACCGAAGATGCCTGGGATAGACCGATGCTGTCTAACTCCCGTTAGTGCCCTGTCTTTACTTTGGGGAATGTGTAGAGCATTTAGAACCTGGTCACCGTAAAGCAATAATGTTTTAAATTCCCTGGGTTCTGAGTGCTCTATCTTGTTCTTTGCATCCTGAGTTCCTAAACACTTTTGACCACTCTCAGAATTAAAACGAAAAAATATTTCACCTGTTATTGTAGACAGAATGAGGCACTTTCAATATTGCTAGGATGCAGAGCAGAACTTCTTGGGAAAGATGGGTGCTGTGAATTTCTCTTTGGAGGGCAGTCTCTTCCTTCGGGAAGGTGTAGAGCCCTCCTTCCTTGGGGGCCTTAAGACTGTTCTAGGGTCCCCATATTCTGACTACTCTATCTTATCATTTGTACCTGGGCTCCCTAACACTGGTCACTTTTCCCAGAATTGGAAGAACAAAGTTTGGACTTTTTACTGTGGATAATGCAAGGGTCATTAAGCCTTGCTAAGATTCAGAGCACAGTTGCCTGGGAAAGAACAATGCTTTCTATTTCTCCTAAGTGGCTTGTATCGTTTTTGGTAAAAGTTGAGAGCAATCAGAACTTGGAGACCTTTAAACAATTTTCTTTACGGTCCCCAAATTCTGATTAGGCTCTCTTGTTCTTTGTATCCTGTGCTCCCTCACCCTCCACAGCTCTCCCAAAATTGGAAGGAAAAAAGATTGACCTGCGGATGGTGACACCAAGAGGAGCTTTAAACCATGCCACTTGCACACAGGGGGCTGCTAGAAATCGAACGATGTTGTCTATTTCTCTTCACGGGCTGGTCTTTTCTTTTTCGAAGGTATAGAACATTCAGAACCTTGGCGCCATGAAACAATTTCGGACTTGTTACTGTGGACAGTGGAAGGGGCTTCAAGCCCTGCAAGGATGCAGAACGCTGTTGACTATGATAGAACCATGCTGTCTATTTCTCTTTAGGGGCTTCAAGCCCTGCAATGATGCAGAACTCTGTTGCCTATGATAGAACCATGCTGTCTATTTCTCTTTAGTGGCTTCTATCTCCTTTGACGAAATTTAGAGCCATCAGGACTTTGGCACCATACAATATTGTTTACTTCACCGAAGGTCTGAGTGCTCTATCTTGTCATTTACATCCTGAGATCTCAAAAAATTTTCAGCCTTCCCAGTGGTAAGGAAAGAAACGGAACCTGTGATTGTAGACAGGATGAGACATTTTCTGTCTTGCTAGGATGCAGACCAGGGCTTCTTGGGAAGTTTGGTGGTGTCAATTTCTCTATGGAGGCGTGTCCCTCCTTTGGGGAAGGAGTAAACCCTCATTGCTTGGGGGCCTTCAGACTGTTTCAAGGTCCCCAAGTTCTGAGTGCTCCATCTTTTCTTGTTTTTAACTTTATTTATTTATTTATTTATTCATTTTTTTGTTGAAAACAATGTACAGAGGGGTGACAATTACATGTGTAAGATAATGAGTACTTTTTTTTTTATAAAGTAACGTCCTCCTTTGTTTCCCCTTCCCATCTTTTCCCATCTTCCTCCTGCCCTCCACCAGAGTCCTCCCGGCTCCCAAACCCCCCACCACTCACAAACCAAAGTTGTAAAGTTCATTTAGGACATAACAACTTGTACATCGCATTTTTGCAATGGGTCCACCTGTATCCCTGTTTAAACGAATTGTTTTTCCCCTTCCCCTCCGCAAATTATACCGACATGAAATACAGTGAAAGCAGTGGTTCTACAATGGGGGAGGGACTTACAAAGTAAAAAAGTAATGATCTTATGAATGTGTCATAAACAATCGCTTGAAAGCAAATGAAAACATTTGAATACATATCTTAGGGTTCATTTCATTAACATCACCTTATCTGACTTTCTCTGCTTTACTTAAACATTGGTTTGCATGCTGAACTCGCTAACACTGGTCAGCTCTCCCAGAGTTTGAAGAAAAAAATGGACTGGTTACTGTGGATGGACAGTATAAGGGGCTTTCAGTAATGCTAGTATGCAGACTGGAGTAACCTAGGTTAGAAAGATGCGGTCTATTTCTATTTAGAGGCTTGTCTCTCCTTTGGGGAAGGTGTAGATCATTGAGAATTTGAGCCCTGAAAAACAATTTTGTTTTAAGGCACCGAATTTCTGTGTTGCTCTATCTTGTCGTTTGCATCCTGTGCTTCCAAACACTTTTCAGCTCTCCCAGAATTGCAAGGAATATAATTGGACCTGTTATTGTTGACAGTATATGGAGCTTTCAGTCTTGCTAGGGTGTAGATTAGAGCTTAGTTGGAAAGGTCGGTGCTGTCCATATATCTTTGGAGGCTTGTCTCTCCATTGGGGAAGGAGTAGAGCCTCCTCACTTTGGGACCTTAAAACTGTTTTAAGGTCAACAATTTCTGATTGATCTATCTTGTCATATGCATCCTCAGTTCGCTAACACAGGTCAGCTCTCCCAGAATTGAATAAAACAAATTGGACTGGGCTTTGTGTACAGTGTGCCGGGCATTAAGCAATGATGGATGCAGACCAGAATTGCCTGGGCGATAAAAATGCAGTCTATTTCTATTTAGCGGCTTTTCTCTCCTTTGGGGAGAGAAAAGGTCCCCACGTTGTGAGTGCTCTTTCTTGTTATTTGCATCCTGTGCTACCAAAAACTCCTCAGCTCTCCCAATATTTCAAAGAAAACTTTTGACCTATGGCTGGTGATACCGAGAGGGGCTGTGAACCATGCCAGGATGCACATAGGAGCTACTAGAGACTGAAATATGATGTCTATTTCGCTTTGGTGGCTTGTATCTTCATTTTGGAAGGTGGAGAGTGTTCACAACTGAAATGAAAGAAAACAGTTTTGTTTTAAGGTACCCAAGTTCTCAGGGCTCTATCTTGTCGTTTTCAATCTGAGCTCCCTAACTCTGCTCAGCAATCCCAGAATTGTAAGGAAAAGATTGAGACTGGTTAAGGGGACAGTGTGAAGAGGTTTAAGCCCTGCTAGGATGCACAATGAAGATGCCTGGGGATACTTCGATGCTTTCTAACTCTCCTTAGTGTCCTCTCTTTCCTTTGGGGAATGTGTAGAGCATTTAAAACCTGGTCACCCCAAGAGAATAATGTTTTAAATTGCCGATGTTCTGAGTGCTCTATCTTGTTCTTTGCATCCTTAGTTCCTAAATACTTTTGACCTCTCTCAGAATTAAAAGCAAAAAAAATGTCACCTGTTATTGTAGACAGAATGAGGCACTTTCAATATTGCTGGGATGCAGAGCAGAGCCTCTTTGGGAAAGATGGGTGCTGTGAATTCCTCGTTGGAGGGTGTCTCTTCCTTAGGGAAGATGTAGAGCTCTACTTCCTTGCTGGCCTTAAGACTGTTCTAGGGTTCCCATATTCTGAGTACTCTATCATATCGTTTGTACCTGGGATCCCTAACACTGGTCACTTCTTCCAGAATGGGAAGAATAATGTTGGAGTGTTTACTGTGGATAGTACAAGGGTCATTAGGCCCTGCTAGAATTCAGAGCACAGTTTTCTGGTACAGAACAATGCTTTCTATTTCTCCTAAGTGGCTTGTATCGCTTTTGGGAAAAGTTGAGAGCACTCAGACCTTGGAGACCTTAAAACAATTTTCTTTATAGTCCCCAAATTCTGAGAACTCTCCCTTGTTTGCATCCTGTGCTCCCAAACCCTCCACAGCTCTCCCAAAATTTCAAGGAAAAAAGATTGACCTGCGGATGGTGACAATAAGAGGGGCTTTGAACCATGCCAGGATGCACACAGGGGCTGCTAGGAACCGAACGATGTTGTCCATTTCTCTTCGGGGGCTGGTCTTTTCTTTTTCGAAGGTATAGAGCATTCAGAACCTTGGCGCCATAAAACAATTTTGTTTTACCTTCCCCACATTCTCAGTGCTCTATCTTGTCGTTTTCATCCTGAGCATCCTAAAACTGGTCAGCCCACACAGAATTGCAAGGAAAAAATTCAGACTTGTTACTGTGGACAGTGTAAGGGGCTTCAAGCCCTGCTAGGATGCAGACCGTTGTTGCCTGTGATTGAACCATGCTGTCTATTTCTCTTTACTGGCTTGTATTTCCTTTGAGGAATTGAAGAGCCATCAGGACTTTGGCACCATAATATATTGTTTACCTCACCGAAGGTCTGAGTGCTCTCTCTTGTCGTTTACATTCTGAGATCTCAAAAACTTTTCAGCCCTCCCAGTAGTAAGGAAAAAAAAACGGAACCTGTGATTGTAGACAGGATGAGACACTTTATGTCTTGCTAGGATGCAGACCAGAGCTTCTTGGGTAGATCGGTGCTGTCAATTTCTCTATGGAGGCGTGTCCCTCCTTTGGGGAAAGAATCAACTCTCATTGCTTTGGGGCCTTCAAACTGTTTCAAGGTCCCCAAGTTCGGGTTTCTCCATCTTTTCTTGTTTTTTAATTAATTAATTAATTTATTTCTTCATTATTTTTTTTTGTGAAATCAGCGAACAGAGGGGTTACAATTACATGTGCAAGTTAGTGAGTACTTCTTTTATAAAGTATTGTAATGCCCTCCTTTGTTTCCCCTTCCCATCTTTTCCCGTACTCCTCCTGCCCTCCCCCACAGTCCTCCCTGCTCCCATACCCCCACCACTCACAAACCAAACTGGTAAAGTTCGTTTTGGACATAACGACTTGGACATCACATTTTGCAATGGGTCCACCTTTATCCCTATTTAAACGAATTGATTTTCCCCTTCCCAACCACACATTATACCGACATGGACAGTATAAGGAGCTTTCAGCCATGCTAGGATGCAGACCTGAGTAACCTGGGTTAGAAAGATGCAGTCTATTTCTATTCAGTCTTGTTTCTCCTTTGGGGAAAGTGTAGATCATTGAGAATTTGAGCCCTGAAAAACAATTTTGTTTTAAGGCGCCGAATTTCTGTGAGGCTTTATCTTGTGCTTCCAAACACTTCTCAGCCCTCGGAGAATGGCAAGGAATATAATTGGACTTGATATTTATGACAGTATATATAACTTTCAGTCTTACTAGGATGTAGATTAGGGCTTAGTGGGAAAGGTCGGTGCTGTCCATATGTATTTGGAGGCTTGTCTCTCCATTGCAGAAGGAGTAGAGCCTCCTCACTTTGGGCCCGTAAAAATGTTTTAAGGTCTCCAAATTCTCAGTGCTCTATCTTGTCGTTTGCATCCTGAGCTAATACAGGACAGCTCTCCCAGAATTGGATGAAACAAATTGGACTGGGCTCTGTGGACAGTGTGAGTGGCTTTAAGACCTGATGGATGCAGACCAGAGTTGCCTGGTCGAGAAAAATGCAGTCTATTTCTATTTAGCGGCTTTTCTCTCCTTTGGGGAAGCTGTAGAGCACTCACAACTTGGGGACCTTAAAACAAGGTCCCCAAGTTGTGAGTGCTCTTTCTTGTTATTTGCATCCTGTGCTCCCAAAACCTCCTCAGCTCTCCCAATATTTCAACGAATACTTTTGTCCTATGGCTGGTGATACCGAGAGGGGCTGTGAATCATGCCTGGAGGCACATAGGAGCTAGTAGAGACCGAAATATGCTGTCTATTTCTCTATGGTGGCTTGTCTCTTCAATATGGAAGGTGGAGAGTATTCACAGCTGAGGCGCCAAAAACAGTTCTGTTTTAAGGTACTCAAGTTTCAGGGCTCTGTCTTGACGTTTTCATCCTGAGCTCCCTAACACTGCCCAGCAATCACAGAATTGCAAGGAAAAAATTGGTACTCGTTAATGGGGACAGTGTGAGGAGGTTTAAGCCTTCCTAGGATGCAGACCCAAGATGCCTTGGATAGACCGATGCTGTCTATCTCCCCTTCGTGCCTTGTCTTTCCTTTGGGGAATGTGTAGAGCATTTAGAACCTGTTCACCGTAAAACAATAATGTTTTAAATCGCCGAGGTTCTGAGTGTTCTATCTTGTTCTTTGCATCCTGAGTTCCCAAACACATTTGACCTCTCTCATAATTAAAAGGAAAAAAATTTTTCACCTGTTATTTTAGAGAGAATGAGGCACTTTCAGTATTGCTAGGATGCAGAGCAGAGCTTCTTGGGAAAGATGCGTGCGGTGAATTTCTCTTTGGAGGGGTGTCTCTTCCTTGGGGAAGGTGTAGAGCCCTCCTTCCTTGGGGGCCTTAAGACTGTTCTAGGGTCCCCATGTTCTTTTCTTAAAAATTTATTTTGTTTTATTTGTGAACGTTCTGTACAGAGGAGATAAAATTACATGGGTAGGATAATGCGTACATTTCTTACCAAGCATTGCAGCCTCCTCCTTTGTTTACCCCTCAAATCCCTTCCCAGCCTCCCCCATCCCCCACCAATCCCAATCCTTCTCCTCTCACCCCCCGCCCCCCCCCCCCGGACCGACGGTGTAATGCTCCTTTTGGACATGACAACTTGTACTTCTCATTGTTGCAACAGGTCCACCTGTATCCTTAAATGACTAGTTTTTCCCCATCTCCTCCACAAGTTATACTGACATCAAATATAGTGAAAGCAGGGGTTATACTGTGGGGGAGGGACATACAAAGCAACAAAGAAATAATCTTATAAATGCATTTGAAACACATGCATGAAAGAAAAAAACATTAAAATACATATCTAAGGGTTCATTTTCTTAACATCACATTATCTGACCTTTTCCGCTTGACTTATACATATACTAGATATTGCAAATAAGGGAAACCATGGGACTTATGTTTCTTTGGGTCTGGCTTGCTTCACTTAATATAATTTTTTCCAAGTTTTTCCATTTCCTAACAAATGAGGCAATGTCATTCTTTCTGATGGAGGCATAGAATTCCATTGTGTATATATACCACATTTTCTTGATCCATTCATCTACTGAAGGGCATCTGGGTTGGTCTACTGGATTGAGGTTTATCTTGCTGCTCTTTTTCAAGGAGGTTTAGATGTGTCATTAAATTGTTGGTTTCAGATCTCTCCAATTTGTTGATGTAGGAGCTCAGAGCTATAAACTTGCCTCTGAGTACTGCTTTTGCTGTGTCCCAGAGGAGCTGGTAATTTGTGTGTTCATTTTTGTTGAATAGCATGAACATTTGAATTTCCTTTCTAATCTCTTCCATGACCCACTCGTGATTCAACAGTGTGTTGTTCAGCCTCCATGTGATACCGGAGTTTCTTTGGTGGCTTTTGGTGTTGAGTTTTAATTTTATTCCCTTGTGGTCAGAGAGAATGCAAGGTATAACGTCAATGTTTCTGAATTTAGACAAGTTTGCTTTGTGGAATAATATGTGGTCTATTTTATAAAATGTTCCATGTGCTGCTGAGAAAAACGTGTATTCTGATGCTGCTGGGTGAAATGTTCTGTAGATATCTGTTAAATCTAGTTGATCTATGCAGCTGTTTTGATCTGCGGTTTCTCTGTTGAGTTTTTGCCGAGTTGACCTATCTAGTGGGGAGAGTGGTGTGTTGAAATCTCGAACAATTAATGTCTTTGGATTTATATGGGATTTGAGGGAAAGTAGTGTTTCTTGGATAAATTTGGGTGCTCCATTGTTTGGAGAGTAGATATTTAGAATTGTAATATCCTCCTGAAAGAGAGATCCTTAATTAGCATGTAGCAACCTTCTTTATCTCTTCTCACGAATATTAATTTGAAGTCTATTTTATCTGATATTAGGATGGCAACTCCCGGCTGTTTACGGGGGCCGTTGCTTGGTAGAATTTTTGTTCCAACCTTTAAAATTGAAAATGTGTTTGTTTTTACGGGCAAGATGTGACTACTGAAGGCAGCAGATAGAAGGGTCTTTTTTTTTAATCCAACTCGACAGTCTATGTCGTTTAATTAGAGAGTTCAGTCCGTTAACTTTAAGAGAAAGGACTGAGGGTCTTTGGGAGTTTCTGCCATGTTATCCACCTTCTTGGGGGTTGTGAAAACTGGGTTCTTCCTATGGTTCTTGGATTCTCAGTTTGGGTGCAGTTTCTTTGCCTTTATTGTGGTCTTGTTGGTTTTCTATGTTTAAGACATCTTTAAGAATCTTTTGTAGGGCTGGTTTGGTGGAGATGTATTGTTTCAATTTTTCTTTGCTATGGAAGTTTTTTATTTGGCCTTCAGTTATGAAGGAGAGTTTAGTTGGGTACAGTATTGTTAGTTGATAGTTGTTTGTTTTTAGGGCATGGGATGCATCGTTTCAGGTTCCTCTTGCTTTGATTGTCTCTGCTGAGAAATCTGAGGTGATTCTAATTGGTTTCCCTTTATAGGTGATTAATCTTTTCTCCTTAACACCTCTAAGGATTTTTTCCTTTGTCTGACTTCATCCTGTGTGGATTATAATGTGAGGGTTGGATGTCCTATTCTGTTCTGGTCTGTTTGGAGTTCTAAAAGCTTCTTGTATCTGAATAGGCCTATCTTTTTGCATGTTGGGGAAGTTCTCTACTAGGATCCTGTTAAATAAATTTCCTAGGCCATTAACTTCTGTTTCTAGGTGCTCCTCTACACTCATTATCCTTAGATTAGGCCTTCTGATGGTGTCTTCCAAGTATTGGATAGATCTATCATATTTCTTGGACTTGTCTTGGATGGTTGTATGTTCTTTCTCTATAATATCTAGTCTGTCTTCAATCCCTGAGATTCAATCTTCTGCATAGCCTAACCTGCTGTCAAGACTTTGTACTTTGTTTTTTTTTATCTCTTTTCCTTCTAATTGGTCAGCTTTGATGGCTTCAAATACTTTGTTGAAGCTTTGGTTTAGATCCTGTATGAACTTCTTTACTTCCTTAATTTGATGTTCAGTGTTTATTCTCAGATCACTTACTTGATTGGTCATGGTTTCCTTGGACTCCCATTCCTTCTGTTGGGTTCCAATCAGCATTCCCTTTGTGGTCTCCCTGACTTCCTTCAGCTCTTTGTTAATGGATTCCATGAATGTTTTTAGTGATCTTTGTATATTCTCTTCCTGCTCTCTCAATCCCTGTATTACTCTTTGATTAGCTTTCTCCCGTTTGTGGGATTCCTATAGTTCTATTTGAGTGTTCTCAGCCTGTTCACGCCATTCCTGCCTTTCTCTTTGAGTATTCTCAAGCTGCTCACACAAATCCTGTATCAGTTTTTGAGTATCTTCCTCACGCTTATGATATTCCTGTATAAAATTTTGGATTGCCTCCTCTCTCTCCCTAACACGGTCATACAGAGTCCTTTGTATGCTTTGAATCTTTTGATTTTTCACGTTTTCCAGCAGTGTTTGTAAAGCTATTTGGGAATTCTCCTCTGGATTATTCATTATCTGTTCTGTTCCCTGATTATCAAGATTGAGAATTGAGATACCCGGATTTGCCATTTTTCTTGTGTTTTTCCGGCTTACTCTGTAGGGTCCCCATATTCTGAGTATTCAATCTTATTGTTTGTACCGGGGCTCCTTAACACTGGTCACTTCTCCCAGAATTGGAAGAACAAAGTTTGGACCGTTTACTGTGGATAGTGCAAGGGTCATTAAGCCCTGCTAAGATTCACAGCACTGTTGCCTGGGACAGAATAATGCTTTCAACTTTTTCTACGTGGCTGGTCTCGCTTTTGGGAAAAGTTGAGAGCACTCAGAATTGGGAGACCTTAAATCAATTTTATTTATGGTCCCCAAATTCTGAGAACTCTCTCTTGTTGTTTGCATCGTGTGCTCCCAAACCCTCCACAGCTCTCTCAAAATTGCAAGGAAAATATTGACCTGCGGATGGTGGCACCAAGAGGAGCTTTGAACCATGCCAGGATGCACACAGTGGCTGCTAGAAACCAAAAGATGTTGTCTAATTCTCTTCGGGGGTTGGTCTTTTCTTTTTCGAAGGTATAGAGCATTCAGAACCTTGGAGCCATAAAACAATTTTGTTTTAAGCTTTCCACATTCTCAGTGCTCTATCTTGTCGCTATCATCCTGAGCATACTAACACTGGTCAGCCCACCCTGAATTGGAAGGAAAAAATTCGTCTTGTTACTGTGGGCAGTGTAAGGGGCTTCAAGCCCTGCTAGGGTGCAGACCGCTGTTGTCTGGGATAGAACGATTCTGTCTATGTCTCTTTAGAGGCTTGTATTTCCTTTGAGGAATTGTTGAGCCTTCAGAACTTGGGCACCATACAATATTGTTTACCTCACCGAAGGTCTGAGTGCTCTATCTTGTCGTTTACATCCTGAGATATCAAAAACTTTTCAGCTCTCCCAGTAGCAAGGAAAAAAACGGAACCTGTGATTGTAGTCAGGACGAGACACTTTCTGTCTTAGTAGGATGCAGACCAGAGCTTCTTGGGAAGATTAGTGCTTTCAATTTCTCTATGGAGGCGTGTCCCTCTTTGGGGAAGGAATCAACCCTAATTGCTTGAGGGCCTTCAAACTGTTTCAAAGTCCCCAAGTTCTGGGTGCTAAATCTTTCCTTGCTTTTCAATTTAATTATTTATTTATTTGGTCATTTTTTTGTGAAAAAAATGTACAGAAGGGTTACAATTACATGTGTAAGATAATGAGTACATTTTTTATAAAGTATTGTAAGTTCCTCCATTGTTTCCCCTTCCCATCTTTTCCCATTCTCTTCCTGAACTCCCCCACAGTCCTAACCGCATCCATACCCCCCACCACTCTCAAACCAAAGTGGTAAAGTTCGTTTTGGACATAACGACTTGTACATCGCATTTTTGCAATGAGTCCACCTGTATTCCTATTTAAACGAATTGTTTTTCCCCTTCCCCTCCACAAATTATACCGACATGAAATACAGTGAAAGCAGTGGTTATACAATGGGGGAGGGACTTACAAAGTAAAAAAGTAATGATCTTATGAATGTGTCATAAACAATCGCTTGAAAGCAAATAAAAAACATTTGAATATATATGTTAGGGTTTATTTCATTATCATCACCTTATCTGAATTTCTCTGCTTTACTCAAACTTTCGTTTGTATGCTGAACTCGCTAACACTAGTCAGCTCTCCCAGAATTGGAAGAAAAAAATTGGACTGTTTACTGTGGATGGACAGTATAAGGGGCTTTCAGCCATGCTAGGATGCAGACCGGAGTAACCTGGGTTAGAAAGATGTGGTCTATTTCTATTTAGAAGCTTGTCCCTCCTTTGGAGAAGGGGGTGATCATTGAGAATTTGAGTCCTGAAAAACCATTTTGTTTTAAGGCGCCGAATTTCTGTGTTGCTCTATCTTGTCGTTTGCATCCTGTGCTTCCAAACACTTTTCAGCTCTCCCAGAATTGCAAGGAAGATAATTGGACATCTTATTTTTGACAGTATATGGAACTTTCAGTCTTGCTAGGATGTAGATTAGTGCTTAGTGGGAAAAGTCGGTGCTGTCCATATATCTTTGGAGGCTTGTCTCTCCATTGGGGAAGGAGTAGAGCCTCCTAACTTTGGGACCTTAAAACTGTTTTAAGGTCACCAATTTTTTTTTAATTTTATTTTATTTGTGAACGTACTGTACAGAGGGGTTACAATTACATGAGCAAGATAATGCGTACATTTCTTACCAAGCATTGTAGCCTCCTCCTTTGTTTACCCTTCACATCCCTTCCTAGCCTCTCCCTCCCCCCAGTCCCAATCTTCTCCTTCCCATCCCCCCACACTGACGTTGTAAAGCTCGTTTTGGACATGACAACTTGTACTTCTCATTGTTGCAACAGGTCTGTCTGTATCCTTAAACGACTTGTTTTTCCCCATCTCCTCCACAAGTTATACTGACATCAAATATAGTGAAAGCAGGGGTTATACTGTGGGGGAGGGACATACAAAGCAACAAAGAAATAATCTTATAAATGCGTAAGAAACACATGCATGAAAGAAAAAATCATTAAAATACATATCTAAGGGTTCATTTTCCTAACATAATATTATCTGACCTGATCCGCTTGACACACACATATACTAGATATTGCAAATAATGGAAACCATGGGAAGGTCACCAATTGCTCTATCTTGTCATTTGCATTCTGAGCTCGCTAACACAGGTCTGCTCTCCCAGAATTGGATGAAACAATTTGGACTGGGCTCTCTGGACAGTGTGAGGGGCATTAAGTCCTGATGGAATCAGACCACAGTTGCCTGGGCGAGATAAATGCAGTCTATTACTATTTTGCGGGTTTTCTCTCTTTGGGTTAGGTGTAGAGCACTCAGAACTTGGGGACCTTAAAACACTTGTTTCAAGGTCCCCAAGTTGTGAGTGCTCTTTCTTGTCATTTGCATCCTGTGGTCCCAAAACCTCCTCAGCTCTCACAATATTTCAAAGAAAACTTTTGACCTATGGCTGGTGATACCGAGAGCCGCTGTGATCCATGCCAGGATGCACATAGGAGCTACTAGAGACCTACATATGCTGTCTATTTATCTTTGGTGGCTTGTCTCTTCATTATGGAAGGTGGAGAGTACTCACAACTGAGGCGCGAAAAAACAGTTCTCTTTTAAGGTACCCAAGTTCTCAGGGCTCTATCTTGTCCTTTTCATCCTGAGCTCCCTAACACTGCTCAGCAATACCAGAATTTCAAGGAAGAAATTGGGACTGGTTAAAGGGGACAGTGAGAGGAGGTTTAAGCTCTGCAAGGATGCAGACCGAAGATGCCTGGATAGACCGATGCTGTCTAACTCTCCTTAGTGCCCTGTCTTTCCTGTGGGGAATGTGTAGAGCATTTAGAACCTGTTCACCGTAAAACAATAATGTTTTAAATCGCAGAGGTTCTGAGAGCTCTATCTTGTTCTTTGCATCCTGAGTTCCTAAACACTTTTGACCTCTCTCAGAATTAAAAGGAAAAAAAATTTCACCTGTTATTGTAGACAGAATGAGGCACTTTCAATATTGCTAGGATGCACAGCAGAGCTTCTTGGGCAAGATGGTTGCTGTGAATTTCTCTTTGGAAGGGTGTCTCTTCCTCGGGGAAGGTGGAGAGCCCTACATCCTTGGGGGGCCTTAAGACTTTTCTAAGGTCCCCATACTCTGAGTACTCTATCTTATCGTTTGTACCTGGGCCTACTAACACTGGTCACTTCTCCCAGAATTGGAAGAACTAACTTTGGACTGTTTACTCTGGATAGTGCAAGGTTCATTAAGCCCTGCTAAGATTCAGAGCACAGTTGCCTGGGACAGAACAATGCTTTCTATTTCTCCTAAGTGGCTTGTCTCGCTTTTGGGAAAATTTGAGAGCACTCAGAACTTGGAGACCTTAAAACCATTTTCTTTATCGTCCGCAAATTCTGAGAGCTCTCTCTTGATTTTTGCATCCTGTGTTCCCAAAAGTTCCACAGCTCTCCCAAAATTGCAAGGGAAAATGATTGACCTGCGGATGGTGACACCAAGAGGGGCTTTGAACCATGCCAGGATGCACACAGGGGCTGCTAGAAACCGAACGATGTTGTCTATTTCTCTTCAGTGGCTGGTCTTATCTTTTTTGAAGGTATAGAACATTCAGAACCTTGGCGCCATAAAATAATTTTGTTTTTAGTTCCCCACATTCTCAGTGCTCTATCTTGTCGTTTACATCCTGAGCATCCTAACACTGGTCAGCCCACCCTGAATTGCAAGGAAAAAATTCGGATTTTTTGCTGTGGACAGTGTAAGGGGTTTAAAGCCCGGCTAGGAGGCAGATAGCTGTTGCCTATGATAGAACCGTGCTGTCTATTTCTCTTTCGTGGCTTGTATCTCCTATTAGGATTTGTAGAGCCTTCAGAACTTGTGCACCATACAATATTGTTTATCTCACCGAAGGTCTGAGTGCTCTATCTTGTCCTTAACATCCTGAGATCACAAAAACTTTTCAGCCCTCCAAGTGGTAAGGAAAAAAACCGAACCTGTGATTGTAGACAAGATGAGACACTTTCTGTCTTGTAAAGATGCAGACCAGAGCTTCTTGGGAAGATTGGTGCTATCAATTTCTCTATGGAGTCGTGTCCTTCTTTGTGGAAGGAGTCACCCCTCATTGGTTGAGGGCCTTCAAACTGTTTCAAAGTCCCCAAGCTCTGGGTGCTAAATCTTTTCTTGTTTTTAAATTTAATTATTTATTTATTTGTTCATTCATTTTTTTGTGAAAACAATGTACAGAGGGGTTACAATTACATGTTCAAGGAAATGAGTATATTTTTTATAAAGTATTGTAACGTCCTCCTTTGTTTTCCCTTCCGATCTTTTCCCATCCTCCTCCTGCTCTCTCCCACAGTCCTCCCCTCTCAAATAACACTACCACTCACAAACCAAATTTGTAAAGTTCGTTTTGGACATAACGGCTTGTACATCACATTTTTGCAATTGGTCCATCTGTATCCCTATTTAAACGAATTGTGATTCCCCTTCCCCTGCACAAATTATACCTACATGAAATACAGTGAAAGCTGTGGTTATACAATGGGGGAGGGAATTACAAATTAAAAAAGAAATGATCTTATGAATGTGTCATAAACAATCGCTTGAAAGCAAATAAAAAACATTTGAATACATATCTTATGGTTCATTTCATTAACATCACCTTATCTGACTTTCTCTGCTTTACTCAAACTTTCGTTTGCATGCTGATGTCGCTAACACTGGTCAGCTATCCCAGAACTGGAAGAAAAAAATTGGACTGGTTACTGTGGATGGTAGTACAAGGGGCTTTCAGCCATGCAAGGATGCAGACCAGAGTAACCTGGGTTAGAAAGATGCGGTCTATTTCTATTTAGAGGCTTGTCTCTCCTTTGGGGAAGGTGTAGATCATTGATAATTTGAGCCCTGAAAAGCAATTTTGTTTTAAGGCGCCGAATTTCTGTGTTGCTCTATCTTGTCTTTTGCATCCTGTGCTTACAAACACTTTTCAGCTCTCCCAGAATTGCAAGGTATATAATTGGACCTGATATCGTTGATACTATATGGAACTTTCAGTCTTGCTAGGATGTAGATTAGGGCTTAGTTGGAAAATTCGGTGCTGTCCGTATATATTTGGAGACTTGTCTCTCCATTGGGGAAGGAGTAAAGCCTCCTGATTTTGGGACCTTAAAACTGTTTTAAGGTCACCAATTTTTTTTTTTTTTTTTTTTTGGGTCCGCTCGTGTGACCTGAACTCTGGGCCTGGGCACTGTCCTTCAGCTCTTCAGCTCAAGCCTAGCACTCTACCACTTGAGCCACAGTGCCACTTCCGACTTTTTTTTTTTTGCTTACGTGGTGCTGAGGAATCGAACCCAGGGCCTCGAGCATGCAAGGCAAGCGCTCTACCACTGAGCCACCTTCCCATCCCCTTAAGGTCACCAATTTCTGAGTGCTCTATCTTGTCGTTTGCATCCTGAGCTCACTAACAGAGGTCAGCTATACCAGAATTGGATGAAACAAATTGGACTGGGCTCTGTGGATAGTGTGAGGGGCATTAAGCCCTGATGGATGCAGACCAGAGTTTCCTGGGAGAGAAAAATGCAGTCTATTTCGATTTAGCGGCTTTCTCTCCTTTGGGAAAGTTGTGAGTGCTCTTTCTTGTTTTTTCCATCCTGTGCTCCCAAAACCTCCTCATCTCTCCCAATATTTCAAAGAAATCTTTTGACCTTTGGCTGGTGATACCGAGAGGGGCTGTGAACCATGCCAGGATGCACATAGGAGCTAATAAAGAACGGAATATGCTGTCTATTTCTCTCTGTTGGCTTGTTTCTTTATTATGGAAGGTGGAAAGTATTCACAACTGAGGCTCCAAAAAACAGTTCTGTTTTAAGGTACCCAAGTTTTCAGGTCTCTATCTTGTCGTTTTCATCCTGAGGACCCTAACACTGTTCAGCAATCGCAGAATTGCAAGGAAAAAATAGGACTGGTTAATGGGGACAGTGTGAGGAGGTTTAAGCCCTGCTAGGATGCAGACCGAAGATTCCTGGGATAGACCGATGCTGTGAAACTCTCCTTAGTGCCCTGTCTTTCCTTTGAAGAATGTGTAGAGCATTTAGAACCTGGTCACTGTAAAACAATAATGATTAAAATCGCGGAGGTTCTGAGTGCTCTATCTTGTTCTTTGCATCCTGAGTTCCTAAACACTTTTGACCTCGGTCAGAATTAAAAGGAATAAAATTCACCTGTTATTGTAGACAGAATGAAGCAATTTCAATATTGCTAGGATGCAGAGGAGAGCTTCTTGGGAAAGATGGGTGCTGTGAATTTCTCGTTGGAGGGGTGTCTCTTCCTTGGGGAAGGTGTAGAGAACTCCTTCCCTGGGGGCCTTAAGACTGTTCTAGGGTCCACATATTGTGAGTACTCTAACTTACCATTAGAACCTCTGCTCCCTAACACTGGTCACTTCTCCCAGAATTGGAAGAACAAAGTTTGGACTGTTTTCTGTGGATAGTGCAAGAGTCATTAAGCCCTGCTAAGATTCAGAGCACAGTTGCCTGGGACAGAACAAAGCTTTCTATTTCTCCTTAGTGGTTGGTCTCGCTTTTGGGGAAAGTTGAGAGCACTCAGAACTTGGAGACCTTAAAACAATTTTCTTTATAGTCCCCAAATTATGAAAACTCTCTCTTGTTGTTTACATCCTGTGCTCCCAAACTCTCCACAGCTCCCCCAAAATTGCAAGGAAAAAAGATTGACCTGCGGATGGTGACACCAAGAGGGGCTTTGAACCATGCCAGGATGCACACAGGGGCTGCTAGAAACCGAACGATGTTGTATATTTCTCTTCAGGGGCTGGTCTATTCTTTTTCGATGGTATAGAGCATTCAGAAACTTGGAGCCATAAAACATTTTTTTTAAGTTCCACACATTCTCAGTGCTCTATCTTGTCGTTTTCATCCAGAGCATCCTATCACTGTTCAGCCCACCCTGAATTGCAAGGAAATAATTCGGACTTGTTACTGTGGACAGTGTAAGGGGCTTCAAGCCCTGCTAGGATGCAGACCGCTGTTGCCTGTTATAGAAGCAAACTGTCTATTTCTCTTTACTGGCTTGTATCTCCTTTGAGGAATTGTAGAGCTTTCAGAACTTGGGCACTATACAATATTGTTTACCTCACCGAAGGTCTGAGTGCTCTATCTTGTCGTTTATATCCTGAGATCTCCAAAACTTTGAAGCCATCCCAGTGGTAAGGAAAAAAGCCTAACCTGTGATTGTAGACAGGATGAGACAATTTCTGTCTTGTTAGGATGCAGACCAAAGCTTCTTGGGAAGATTGGTGCTGTCAATTTATCTATGGAGGCTTGTCCCCCTTCGGGGGAGGAGTCAACCCTCATTGCTTGAGGGCCTACAGTTTCAAAGTCCCCAAGTTCTGATTGCTACATCTTTTCTTGTTTTTAAATTTATTTCTTTATTTATTTGTTCATTTTTTTTTGTGAAAACAATATACAGAGGGGTTACAATTACATGTGCAAGATAATGAGTACATTTTTTATAAAGTATTGTAACGTCCTCCTTTGTTTCCCCTCCCATCTTTTCCCATCCTCCTCCTGCCCTCCCCCACAGTCCTCCCCGCTCCCACACCACCCACCACTCACAAACCAAAGTAGTAAAGTTCGTTTTGGACATAACAACTTGTACATCGCATTTTTGCAATGGGTCTACCTGTATCCTTATTTAAACGAATGGTTTTTCCCCATCCCCTTCACAAATTATACCGACATGAAATACAGTGAAAGCAGTGGTTTTACAATGGGAGAGGGACTTACAAAGTAAAAATGAAATGGTCTTATGAATGTGTCATGAACAATCGCTTGAAATTCAATAAAAAACATTAGAATACATATCTTATCCGACTTTCTCTTCTTTACTCAAACATTCGTTTGTATGCTGAACTCGCTGACACTGGTCAGCTCTCCCAGAATTGGAAGAAAAAAATTGGACTGGTTACTGTGGATGGACAGCATAAGGTGATTCCGCCATGCTAGGATGCAGACTGGAGTAACCTGGGTTATTACGATGTGGTCTATTTCTATTTAGAGGCTTGTCTCTCCTTTGGGGAAGATTTAGATCATTTAGAATGTGAGCCCTGAAAAACAATTTTGTTTTAAACGCCGAATTTCTGTGTTGCTCTATCTTGTCGTTTGCATCCTGTGCTTCCAAACACTTTTCAGCTCTCCCAGAATTGCAAGGAATATAATTGGACCTGTTATTGTTGACAGTATATGGAACTTTCTGTCTTGCTAGGATGTAGATTAGGGCTTAGTGGGAAAGGTAGGTGCTGTCCATATATCTTTGGAGGCTCGTCTCTCCATTGGGGAAGGAGTAGTCCCTCCTCTCATTGGGACCTTAAAACTGTTTTAAGGTCAACAATTTCTGAGTGCTCTGTCTTGTCGTTTGCATCCTGAGCTCGCTAACACAGGTCAGCTCTCCCAGAATTGGATTAAACAAATTGGACTGGGTTCTGTGGACAGTGTGAGGGGCATTAAGCCCTGATGGATGCAGACCAGAGTTGCCTGGACGAGAAAAATGTGGTCTATTTCTATTTCTCTTTTGGCGAAGGTGTAGAGCACTCACAACTTGGGGACCTTAAAGCAAGGTCCCCAAGTTGTGAGTGCACTTTCTTGTTATTTGCATCCTGTGCTCCCAAAACCTCCTCAGCTCTCCTATTAATTCAAAGAAAACTTTGAACTATGGCTGGTGATACCGGGAGGGCCTGTGAACCATGCCAGGATGAAGATAGGAGCTACTAGAGACCGAAATATGCTTCCTATTGCTCTTTGGTGGCTTGTCTCTTCATTATTGAAGGTGGAGAGTATTCACAACTGAGGCGCCAAAAAACAGTTCTGTTTTAAGGTACCTAAGTTTTCATGGCTCTATCTTTTCGTTTTCATCCTGAACTCCCTAACACTGCTCAGCAATCCCAGAATTGCAAAGAAAAAATTGGGACTGGTTAATGGGGACAGTGTGAGGAGGTTTAAGCCCTGCAAGGATGCAGTCCGAAGATTCCTAGGATAGACAGATACTGTCTAACTCTCCTTAGTAGCCTGTCTTTCCTTTGGGGAATTTGTAGAGCGTTTAGAACCTTATCACTGTAAAACGATAATGTTTTTAATCACAGAGGTTCTGAATGCTCTATCTTGTTCTTTGCATCCTGAGCTCCTAAACACTTTTGACCTCTCTCAGAATTAAAAGGAAAACAATTTCATCTGTTATTGTAGACAGAATGAGGCAATTTCAATATTGCTAGGATGCAGAGCAGAGATTCTTGGGAAAGATGGGTGCTGTGAATTTCTCTTTGGAGGGGTGTCTCTTCCTTTGGGAAGGTGTGGAGCCCTCCATCCTTGGGGGCCTTAAGACTTTTCTAGGGTCCCCATATTCTGAGTACTCTATCTTATCGTTTGTACCTGGGCTCCCTAACACTGTTCACTTCTCCCAGAATTGGAAGAGCAAACTTTCTACTGTTTACTGTGGATAGTGCAAGGGTCATTAAGCCCTGCTAAGGTTCAGAGCACAGTTGCCTGGGACAGAACAATGCTTTCTATTTCTCCTAAGTGGCTTGTCTCACTTTGGGGAAAAGTAGAGAGCACTCAGAACTTGGAGACCTTAAAACTATTTTCTTTATGGTCCCCAAATTCTGAGAACTGTCTTTTGTTGCTTGCATCCTTGGCTCCCAAACCCTCCACAGCTCTGAAAAAATTGCAAGGAAAAAAGATTGACTTGCAGATGGTGACACCAAGAGGGGCTTTGAACCATGCCAGGATGCACAAAGGAGATCCAAGGAACTGAAGGATGTTGTCTATTTCTCTTCGGGGGCTGGTCTTTTCTTTTTCGAAGGTATAGAGCATTCAGAACCTTGGCGCCATAAAACAATTTTGTTTTAAGTTCCCCACATTCTCAGTGCTCTATCTTGTCTTTTTCATCCTGAGCATCCTAACACTGATCAGCCCACCCTGAATTGAAAGGCAAAAATTCGGACTTGTTACTGTGGACATTGTAAGGTGCTTCAAGCCCTGCGAAGATGCAGACCGCTGTTGGTGTGATAGAATCATGCCGTCTATTTCTCTTTAGGGCCTTGTATATCCTTTGAGTAGAGTCTCCAGATCTTGGGCACCATACAATATTGTTTACCTCACCGAAGTTCTGAGTGCTCTATCTTGTCGTTTACATCCTGAGATCTCCAAAACTTTTCAGACCTCCCAGTGGTAAGGAAAAAAACGGAACCTGTGATTGTAGACAGGATGAGACACTTTCTGTCTTGCTAGGATGCAGACCAGTGCTTCTTGGGAAGATTGGTGCTGTCAATTTCTCTATGGAAGCGTGTCCCTCTTTGGGGAAGGAGTAAACCCTCATTGCTTGGGGGCCTTCAAACTGTTTCAAGGTCCCCAAGTTCTTTTTTTTTTTAAATTAATTTTATTTTATTTGTGAACATACTGTACAGAGTGGTTACAATTACATGGGCAGGATAATGTGTATGTTTCTTACTAAGCATTGCAGCTTCCTCCTTTGGTTTACCCTTCACATCCCTTCCCAGCCTCCCCCCTTCCCCCCAATCCCAATCCTTCTCCTTCCCCCCCTTCCCTTCCCGCCGCTCCGGCACCCTGCAACAACGTTATAAAGCTCGTTTTGGACATGTCAACTTGTACTTCTCATTGTTGCAACAGGTCCACCTGTATCCTTAAACAACT
Source organism: Dipodomys spectabilis (assembly GCF_019054845.1). NCBI lineage: Eukaryota > Metazoa > Chordata > Mammalia > Rodentia > Heteromyidae > Dipodomys > Dipodomys spectabilis. Next base: position 6,004,029 of record NW_024870972.1, on the reverse strand, counting down.
GGTTTTTCCCCATCTCCTCCACAAGTTATACTGACATCAAATATATTGAAAGCAGGGGTTATACTGTGGGGGAGGGACATACAAAGCAACAAAGAGATAATCTTATGAATGCGTTAGAAATACATGCATGAAAGAAAAATACATTAAAATACATATCTAAGGGTTCATTTTCCTGACATCACATTATCTCACCTTTTCTGCTTGACTCATACCTATACTAGATATTGCAAATAAGGGAAACCATGGGACCTATGTTTCTTTGGGCCTGGCTTACTTCACTTAATATAATTTTTTCCAAGTTTTTCCATTTCCTAACAAATGGGGCAATGTCATTCTTTCTGATGGAGGCATAGAATTCCATTGTGTATATATACCACATTTTCTTGATCCATTCATCTACTGAGGGGCATCTGGGTTGGTTCCATATCTTAGCTATGGTAAATAATGCTGCAATAAACATTGTTGTGCTGGTAGTTTTAGTGTGGTCTTGTTTGTAAACATTTGGGTAAATGCCCAAAAGTGGGATTGCTGGGTCATAGGGGAGTTCTATGTGAATTCTTTTGAGGAACCTCCATACTGATTTCCAAAGTGGTTGAACAAGTTTACATTCCCACCCACAATGAAGTAAGGTTCCTTTCTGTCCACATCTCCTCCAGCATCTGTTGTTAGAGTTCTTGATTATTGCCGTTCTAACTGGGGTGAGGTGATATCTCAATGTTGTTTTGATTTGCATTTCTTTTATGGCTAGGGATGTTGAACATTTCTTCATGTGTCTATTGGCCATCCTTCTTTCTTGTTCAGAGAAGTTTCTCTTTAAGTCTTTCGCCCACTTATTTATTGGGCAGTTGTTTCTTTGCGGATTTGTTGTTGGGGGGTTTAATTTTTTGAGTTCCAAGTATATTTTAGATATGAGACCCTTGTCCGTTGTATGGCTAGTAAAGATCTTCTCCCAATCCGTGGGCTTTCTATTGATCTTGCTAGCTATGTCATTCGCCCTGCAGAAGCTCTGCAACTTTATGCAATCCCATTTGTCCAAACTTTCTTTGATTTGTTGTGTTTCCGGGTCTCTATTCGAAAAATTTCGGCCTGAGCCAAGAAGACCTAGAGTTTCTCCTATTACATCCTGTAATGTTTTCAGAGTGTCTGCTTTGACTTCAAGGTCTTTGATCCATTTGTAGTTGATTCTGGTGCAGGGTGACATATAAGGATCTAGCTTTATTTTTCTACGTGTAGTTAACCAATTTTGCCAGCACCATTTCCTGAAGAGGCTGTCTTTCTTCCATTCAATTGTTTTAGCTCCCTTATCGAAGATTAGATGGCTATAGGTCTGTATGATATTCCTGTATAAACTTTTGCAATGCCTCCTCTCTCTCCCTATCACACTCATACAGAGACCTTCGTATGTTTTCAATCTTTTGATTCATCATGTTTGCCAGCAGTGTTTGTAGAGCTATTTGGGAATTCTCCTCTGGATTATTTATTATCTGTTCTGTCCCCTGATTATCGGGATCGGGAATTGAGATACCCATATTTGCCATTTTTCTTGTGTTTTTCCGGCTTACTCTGCCCATTTGAGATGAAAATAGCACCAGTTTTGTGCTAGAACACTATCTTAAGGCAAGCATCACCCCTAGTCCGAATTTGCACAGTCAATAGACTACAGATACAATCTAGTTCAACAGATACATCTATTCAACTTCAAATAACTATACATTAATGGGCTACGAACTGCAAAGAAGAATTTGGAAGACCAGAAATTATTCGGGTTAGGGAGAGATGTGGGTAAAAAAATCGTAATAGATTGATGTGGGGAGGTTCTGGGGGAGTTAACTAAGTCTTAATCTCAAAGCAGGAAATAGGTTGGATAGGATGAAAGTAGAGCGAGAAAGAGAAAAAAAAAAAGAAAGGGAACAGGAAAAGAAAAGAGACCAGAAAAAATAACAAGGTAGAAATTAATAAAATTATGTAGAGTCGATAACAATCTATTTAGATAAGAACGTGAATTTATTGAGAGAAGGGGAGAGATATAAAGGAGATGTGAAAAACTTAAAAATAAAAATGCTTAAAATACTATATAGGTATAAAGAGGTAGTACTGCTATTAAGGAATTTAAGTCTCAGAGGTTTTTACCTGTGTAATAAATTTGTGGATTAAGTGTGTGCACAATGGGGGATAGGGTCTAATAGTCAACTCCAGGTTTATCTGAGGGTGTGCCGGACAAAAATTAAGTCACATAAAGAAGAACGAAAGAGAGGAGGTGAAAAAGATAAGAAAGGAAGAAGAAAAAGATGAGAAGTTCAGTAGAGCTAAACAAAAAACAAAAAGATAATTTAAAAAAGAGAAAAAAAGAAAGAGAGAAAGAAGACCAAAAAAGAAAGCAAAAACGCACACTCCCGTATCCCCAAAATAAAATTATAAGAGGAAAAGAAACTTTCTGGAAAACATTTTTTTATCAAAAAAGGCAAAAAATAAAGATTGAAAAAAGTTTTAGAAAAGAAAAAAATTGTTTTTATATAAGGTACCAAAAATCAGAAAGAATGACATTTCCCCATTTGTTAGGAAATGGAAAGGCTTGGAAAAAATTATATTAAGTGAAGTAAGCCAGGCCCAAAGAAACATAGGTCCCATGGTTTCCCTTATTTGCAATATCTAGTATAGGTATGAGTCAAGCAGAAAAAGTCAGATAATGTGATGTTAGGAAAACGAAACCTCAAATATGTATTTTAATGTTTTTGTTTCTTTCATGCATGTGTTTCTAACGCATTTATAAGATTATTTCTTTGTTGCTTTGTATCTCCCTCCCCCACAGTGTAACCCCCGCTTTCACTATATTTGATGTCAGTATAACATGTGGAGGAGATGGGGACAAACAAGTCGTTTAAGGATTCAGGTGGACCTGTTGCAACAATGAGAAGTACAAAATGTCATGTCAAAACCAGCTTTACAATGTCGGTGGGGGGGGGTATGATTGGGTGGGAGGGAGGGGGGAGGCTGGGAAGGGAGGTGAAGGGTAAACAAAGGAGGAGGCTGCAATGCTTGGTAAGAAATGTATGCATTATCCTGCCCATGTAATTGTAACCCCTCTGTACAGTATGTTCTCAAATAAAATAAAATTAAATTTAAAAAAAAAAAAAAGAAGACGAAAAAGAGAAAAAAGGAAAAAAAACAAAAAAACAAAAAACAAAAAACTCCAAAAATTTCTTTGATTTTTTTTTTTTGGGGGGGGAGGAGTGAGAAAAATCCTGTATCTCCCTTGTGCCGTAACCAGCCTCTTGTTGGAGTCTCTGGTCTGCTTGTGGTCCTGTGGCTTGGTTGCTTTCTTAAGTCAGTTTATTCGAACAGGCAGTAAAATGCTCTGCTTTACCCAGGATTTGGCGATCCTCCTCCCAGGCTAGTTCATTGGGAGACAGATCTGCTTTGAGTATCACAAAAGACGGGGATTCAGTGATGAGGCTAGGATCTGGTATCTTTTCCGGGGCTGGTTTGTGAAAACCTCACAGAGCCCAGCCTGGAGCCATTCTCAGGGTTTCTGTTTACTGATTTTCAATTGCTTGTCCAGGCTGTTAGAGGGAGGGGCAGCCACTAGCTCTGATTACCCAATGAAGAAACCCACTCCTCCGACTGGCGCCCGAGCTGGGTGACTTTTCCTGGGTGGAGCTGAGTCTGGCAGGCCACGTCGCTGTTAAGTTCTTGTGACCTGCTAAATGACTCGTTTTATTCCAAGGCCTGAGCTGGAGTTAGCAGCTCCGCCGAGCTTTATCGGTATCTAAGATGGAGAATACCGGTGCTGGGGGGGGGGAGGGGTGGCCTTCCCTCCTCTGCTCCCTAAGAAGGAGTGAGGACGTCAGGCTTCTACTCACCCTGAGTCTTAGTTCCTGGGTCATCTCTGGTCTGCGAACTGCAGGATGAAGATGTCTGCTCCTTGTCGGTTCTTGCTGGTGTTGAGTAGAATCCGCTAGCCTGCTGCATCTGGTTCCTTCGTCCCGGACTCTCTGTTGCTCAGGTATGGCAGCTGTGCTCGCCCGCCACCTCCACAGCTGCTGCCGTCGCGTCGGCTGCTGGCAAGGGCTCAGAAGTGTCTCCTTGCCTGGGTATCCTTCTCTGGCCAAATTCTCTGTCCTGTGATGACTCACTTGGTGTAATTCTCTGACTTAGGACTGTTCACTGGAACTCTAAAACTGCTTTCTAGGCAAGAGATTACTTAGACTCCAGCTTCTCCTCCGCCATCTTCCCGAACTTCTTTTACTCAAACTTTCGTTTGCATGCTGAACTCGCTAACACTGGTCAGCTCTCCCAGAATTGGAAGAAAAAAATTGGACTGGTTACTGTGGATGGACAGTATAAGGGGCTTTTAGCCATGCTCGGGCGCAGACCGGAGTAGCCTGGGTTAAAAAGATGCTGTCTATTTCTAGTTAGAGTCTTGTCACTCCTTTGGGGAAGGTGTAGATCATTGAGAATTTGAGCCCCGAAAAACAATTTTGTTTTAAGGCGCCGAATTTCTGTGTTGCTCTATCTTGTCGTTTGCATTCTGTGCTTCCAAACACTTTTCAACCCTCCCAGAATTGCAAGGAATTTAATTGGACCTGTTATTGTTGAAAGTATATGGAACTTTCAGTCTTGCTAGGATTTAGATTAGGGCTTAGTGGGAAAGGTCGGTGCTGTCCATATATCTTTGGAGGCTTGTCTCTCCATTGGAGAAGGAGTACTGCTTCCTCACTTTGGGACCTTAAAACTGTTTTGAGGTCACCAATTTCTGAGTGCTCTATCTTGTCGTTTGCATCCTGAGCTCGCTAACACAGGTCAGCTCTCCCAGAATTGGATGAAACAAATTGGACTGGGCTCTGTGGACAGTGTGAGGGGCATTTAGCCCTAATGGATGCAGACCAGAGTTGCCTGGGTGAGAAAAATGCAGTCTATTTCTATTTAGTGGCTTTTCTCTCCTTTGGGGAAGGTGTAAAGCACTCACAACTGTGAGCGCAATTTGTGCAAGTTGTGAGAGCTCTTTCTTGTTATTTGCATCCTGTGCTCCCAAAACCTCCTCAGCTCTCTCAAATATTTCAAAGAAAACTTTTGACCAATGGCTGGATGATACAGAGAGGGGCTATGAACCATGCCAGGATTCACATAGGAGCTACCAGAGACCGAAATAAGCTGTTTATTTCTTTGGTGGCTTGTCTCTTCATTATGGAAGACAGAGAGTATTCACAACTGAGTCGCCAAAAAAGAGTTCCGTTTTAAGGTACCCAAGTTCTCAGGGCTCTATCTTGTTGTTTTCATCCTGAGCTCCCTAACACTGCTCAGCAATCCCAGAATTGCAAGGAAAAAATTGGGAGTGGTTAATGGGGACAGTGTGAGGAGGTTTAAGCCCTGCTAGGATGCAGACGGAAGATGCCTGGAATAGACCGATGCTGTCTAACTCACCTTAGTGCCCTGTCTTTCCTTTGGGGAATGTGTAGAGCATTTAGAACATGGTCACCATAAAACAATAATGTTTTAAATCGCCGAGGTTCTGAGTGCACTATCTAATTCTTTTTTTTTTTTTTTTTTTGTCGGTCGTGGGGCTTGATCTCTGGGCTTGGGCATTGTCCCTCAGCTCTTCAGGTCAAGGCGACTGCTCTACCACTTGACCTTGGTCGCCACTTCCGGTTTTCTGATGGTTTATTGGAGATAGGAATCTCCTAGTCTCTCCTGCACGAGCTGGCTTTGAACTGCGTTCCTCAAATCTCAGCCTACTGAGTAGATAGGATTACAAGCGTGAACCACCAGCACCAGGCTCTATCTTATTCTTTGCATCCTGAGTTCATAAACAAATTTGACCTCTCTCAGAATTAAAAGGAAAAAAAAAATTCACCTGTTATTGTAGACAGAATGAGGCACTTTCAATATTGCTAGGATGCAGAGCAGAGCTTATTGGGAAAGATGGGTGCTGTGAATTTCTCTTTGGAGGGCAGTCTCTTCCTTTGGGAAGGTGTAGAGCCCTCCTTCCTTGGGGGCCTTAAGACTGTTCTAGGGTCCCCATATTCTGACTACTCTATCTTATCATTTGTACCTGGGCTCCCTAACACTGGGAACTTCTCCCAGAAGTGTAAGAACAAAGTTTGGACTGTTTACTGCTGATTGTGCAAGGGTTATTAAGCCCTGCTAAGATTCAGAGCACAGTTGTCTGGGACAGAACAATGCTTTCTATTTCTCCTAATTGGCTTGTCTCACTATTGGGAAAATTTGAGAGCACTCATTACGTGGAGACCTTAAAACAATTTTCTTTATGGTCCCCAAATTGTGAGAACTCTCTCTTGTTGTTTGCATCCTGTGCTCCCAAACCCTCCACAGCTCTCCCAAGATTTCAAGGAAAAAAGATTGACCTGCGGTTGGTGACACCAAGAGGGATTTTGAACCATGCCAGGATGAACACAGTGGCTGCAAGGAACCGAACGATGTTGTCTATTTCTCTTCGTGGGCTGGTCTTTTCTTTTTCCAAGGTATAGAGCATTCAGAACCTTGGCGACATAAAAAAATTTTGTTTTAAGTTCCCCACATTCTCAGTGCTCTATCTTGTCTTTTTCTTCCTGATCATCCTAACTCTGGTCAGCCCACCCTGAATTGCAAGGAAAAATTTCGGACTTGATTATGTGGACATTATAAGGGGTTTCAAGCCCTGCTATGATGCAGACTGCTATAGCCTGTGATAGAACCGTGCTGTGTATTTCTCTTTACTGGCTTGTATCTCCTTTGAGGAATTGTAGAGCCCTCAGAACTTTTGCACCATACAATATTGTTTACCTCACCGAAGGTCTGAGTGCTCTATCTTGTCGTTTACAACCTGATATCTCAAAAACTTTTCAGCCCTCCCAGTGGTAAGGAAAAAAAACGGAACCTGTGATTGTAGACAGGATGAGACACTTTCTGCTTGCTAGGATGCAGACCAGAGATTCTTGGGAAGATTGGTTCTGTGAATTTCTCTATGGAGGCATGACCCTCCTTTGGGGAAGGTGTAAACCCACATTGCTTGGGGGCCTGAAAACTGTTTCAAGGTCCCCATGTTCTGAGTGCTACCTCTTTTCTTGTTTTTAAATTTATTTATGTATTTATTTGTTCACTTATTTTTTTTGTGAAAACAATATACAAAGGGGTTACAATTTCCTGTGAAAGATAATGAGTACATTTTTATAAAGTATTGTAACGTCCTCCTTTGTTTCCCCTTCCCATCTTTTCCCATTCTCCTCCTGCCCTCCCTCACACTCCTCCTCCCTCACATACCATCCACCACCCACAAGCCAAAGTTGTAAAGTTCGTTTTGGACATAACGACTTGTACATCGCATTTTTGCAATGTGTCCAACTGTATCCCTATTTAAACGAATTGTTTTTCCCCTTCCCATGCACAAATTATACCGAAATGAAATACAATGGAAGCAGTTGTTATACAATGGGGGAGGGACTTACAAAGTAAAAAAGAAATGATCTAATGAATGTGTCATGAACAATCGCTTGAAAGCAAATAAAAAACATTCGAATACATATCTGAGGGTTCATTTCATTAACTTCACCTTATTTGACATTCCCTGCTTTACTCAAACTTTCGTTTGCATGCTGAACTGGTCAGCTCTACCAGAATTGGAAGAAAAAAATTGGACTGGTTACTGTGGATTGACAGTATAAGGGGCTTTCAGCCATGCTAGGATGCACACCGCAGTAACCTGGGTTAGAAAGATGCGGTCTATTTCTATTTGGAGGCTTGTCTCTCCTTTGGAGAAGCTGTAGATCATTGAGAATTTGAGCCCTGAAAGACAATTTTGTTTTAAGGCGCCGAATTTCTGTGTTGCTCTATCTTGTCGTTTACATCCTGGGCTTCCAAACACTTTTCAGCTCTCCCAGAATTGCAAGGAATATAAATGCACCTGTTATTGTTTACAGTAGATGGAACTTTCAGTCTTGCAAGGATGTAGATTAGGGCTTAGTGGGAAAGGTCGGTGCTGTCCATATATCTTTGGAGGCTTGTCTCTCCATTGGGGAAGGAGTAGAACCTCCTCACTTTGGGACCTTAAAACTGTTTTAAGGTCACCAATTTCTGAGTGATCTAACTTGTCGCTTGCATCCTGGCTCGCTAACACAGGTCAGCTCTCGCAGAATTGGATGAAACAAATTAGACTGGGCTCTGTGGACAGTGTGAGGGGCATTAAGCCCTGATGGATGCAGACCAGAGTTGCGTGGGCGAGAAAAATGCAGTCTATTTCTATTTAGCGGCTTTTCTCTCCTTTGGGGAAGGTTTTAGAGCACTCACAACTTGGGGAACTGAAAACAATTGTTTTAAAGTCCCAAGTTATGACTGCTCTTTGTTATTTGCATCCTGTGCTCCTAAAACCTCCTCTGCTCTCCCAATATTTCAAAGAAAACTTTTGACCTATGGCGGGTTATAACGAGAGGGGCTGTGAACCATGCCAGGATGCACATGGGAGCTTCTAGAGACCGATATATGTTGTCTATTTCTCTTTGGTGGCTTGTATCTTCATTATGGAAGGTGGAGAGTATTCATAGCTGAGGCGCCAAAATACAGTTCTGTTTTAAGGTACCCAAGTTCTCAGGGCTCTATCTTGTCATTTTCATCCTGAGCTCCCTAACACTTCTCAGTAATCCCAGAATTGCAAGGAAAAAATTAGGACTGGTTAATGGGGACAGTGTGATTACGTTTAAACCCTGCTAGGATGCACACCGAAGATGCCTGGGATAGACTGATGCTGTCTAACTCTCCTTAGTGCCCTGTCTTTCCTTTGGGGAATGTGTAGAGCCTTTAGAACCTGGTCACCGTAAAACAATAATGTTTTAAATCGCCGAGGTTCTGAGTGCTCTATCTTGTTCTTTGAATGCTGAGTTCCTAAACACTTTTGACCTCCCTCAGAATTAAAAGGAAAAAAAAATTCACCTGTTAAGGTAGACAGAATGAGGCACTTTCAATATTGCTAGGATGCAGAGCAGAGCTTCATGGGAAAGATGGGTGCTCTGAATTTCTCTTTGAAAGTGTGTCTCTTCCTTGGGGAAGGTGTAGAGCCCTCCTTCCTTGGGGGCCTTAAGACTGTTCTAGGGTCCCCATATTCTGAGTACTCTATCATATCGTTTGTACCTGGACCCCCTATCGTTGGCCACTTCTCCCAGAATTGGAAGAACAAAGTTGAGACTGTTTACTGTGGATGGTGTAAGGGACATTAAGTCCTGCTAAGATTCAGAGCACAGTTGCCTGAGACATAACAATGCTTTTTATTTCTCCTAAGTGGCTGGTCTCGCTTTTGGGAAAAGGTGAGAGCACTCAGAACTTGGAGACCTTAAAACAATTTTCTTTATGGTCCCCAAATTCTGAGAACTCTCTCTTGTTGTTTGCATCCTGTGCTCCCAAACCCTCCACAGCTCTCCCAAGATTTCAAGGAAAAAAGATTGACCTGCGGATGGTGACACCAAGACGGGCTTTGAACCATGCCAGGATGCACATAGGGGCTTCTAGAAACCGAACGATGTTGTCTATTTCTCTTCGGGGGCTGGTCTTTTCTTTTTCGCAGGTATAGAGCATTCAGAACCTTGGCGCCATAAAACAAATTTGTTTTAAGTTCCCCACGTTCTCAGTGCTCTATCTTGTCGTATTCATCCTGAGCATGCTAACACTGCTCAGCCCACCCTGAATTGCAAGGAAAAAATTCAGACTTGTTACTGTGGACAGTATAAAGGGCTTGAAGCCCTGCTAGGATGCAGTCCGCTGTTGCCTGTGATAGAACCATGCTGTCTATTTCTCTTTAGTGGCTTTTATCTCCTTTTAGGTATTGTAGAGCATTCCGAACTTGGGCACCATACTATATTGTTTACGTCACGGAAGTTCTGAGTGCTCTATTTGGTCGTTTACATCCTAAGATCTCAAAAACGTTTCAGACCTCCCAGTGCTAAGGAAAAATAAAACAGAACCTGTGATTGTAGACAGGATGAGACACTTTCTGTCTTGCTAGGATGCAGTCCAGAGCTTCTTGGGAAGAATGGTGCTGTCAATTTCTCTAGGGAGGCGTGTCCCTCCTTTTGGGAAGGAGTAAACCCTCATTGCTTGGGGGCCGTCAAACTGTTTCAAGGTCCCCAAGTTCTGAGTGTTCTATCTTTTCTTGTTTTTAAATTTATTGGTGTATTTATTTGTTCATTAATTTTTTTGTGAAAAGAGTGTACAGAGGGGTTAAAATTACATGTGCAAGATACTGAGTACATTTTTTATAAAGTATTGTAACGTCCTCCTTTGTTTCCCGTTCCCATCTTTTCCCATCCTGCTCCTGCACTCCCCCACAGTCCTCCCCACTCTCATAACCCCCACCAATCATAAACCAAAGTTGTAAAGTTCGTTTTGGACATAAAGACTTGTACATCGAAGTTTTGCAATGGTCCAACTGTATCCCTATTTAAACGTATTGTTTTTCCCCTTCCCCTCCACATATTATACCGACATGAAATACAGTGAAAGCAGTGGTTATACAATGGGGGAGGGACTTACAAAGTAAAAAAGAAATGATCTAATGAATGTGTCATAAACAATCGCTTGAAAGCAAATAAAAAAAGATTTGAATACATATCTTAGGGTTCATTTCATTAACATCACCTTATCTGACTTTCTCTGCTTTACTCAAACTTTCGTTTACATGCTGAACTCGCTAACACTGGTCAGCTCTCCCAGAATTGGAAGAAAAATTGGACTGGTTACTGTGAATGGACAGTATAAAGGGCTTTCAGCCATGCTAGGATGCAGACCGGAGTAACCTGGGTTAGAAAGATACGATCTATTTCTATTTAGAGGCTTGTCTCTCCTTTGGGCAAGGTGTAGATCATTGAGAATTTGAGCCCTGAAAAACAATTTTGTTTTAAGGCACCGAATTTCTGTGTTGCTCTATCTTGTCGTTTGCATCCTGTGCTTCCAAACACTTTTCAGCTCTCCCAGAATTGTAAGGAATATAATTGGACCTGTTATAGTTCACAGTATATGAAACTTTCAGTCTTGCTAGGATGTAGATTAGGGCTTAGTGGGAAAGGTCGGTGCTGTCCATATATCATTGGAGGCTTGTCTCTCCATTGGGGAAGGAGCAGAGCCTCCTCACTTCGGGACCTTAAAATTGTTTTAACGTCACCAATTTCTGTGTATTCTATCTTGTCGTTTGCATCCTGAGCTCGCTAACACAGGTCAGCTCTCCCAGAATTGGATGAAACTAATTGGACTGGGCTCTGTGGACAGTGTGAGCGGCATTGAGCCCTGATGGATGCAGACCAGAGTTGCCTGGGCGAGAAAAATCCAGTCTATTTCTATTTAGTGGCTTTTCTCTCATTTGGGGACGTTGCAGAGCACTCACAACTTGGGGACCTTAAGACAATTGTTTTAAGGTCCCCAAGTTGTGAGTGCTCTTTCTTGTTATTTGCATCCTGTACTCCCCAAACCTCCTCTGCTCTCCCAAATATTTCAAAGAAATCGTTTGACCTATGGCTGGTGATACAGAGAGGGCCTGTGAACCAAGCCAGGATGCACATAGGAGCTACTAGAGACCGAAATATGCTGTCTAATTCTCTTTGGTGGCTTGTCTCTTCATTAAGGAATGTATGGAGTATTCACAACTGAGGCGAAAGAAAACAGTTCTGTTTTAAGGTATCCAACTACTCCGGGCTGTATCTTGTCTTTTTCATCCTGAGGTCCCTAACACTGCTCAGCAATACCAGAATTGCAAGGAAAAACTTGGGACTGGTTAATGGATACAGTGTGAGGAGGTTTAAGCCCTGCTAGGATGCAGACCGAAGATGCCTGGAATAGACCGATGCTGTCAAACTCTCCTTAGTGCCTTGTCTTTCCTTTGGGGAATGTGTAGAGCATTTAGAACCTGGTCACCATAAACCAATAATGTTTTAAATCGCCGAGGTTCTGAGTGCTCTATCTTGTTCTTTGCATCCTGAGTTCCTAAACACTTTTGACCTCTCTCAGAATTAAAAGGAAAAAAATTTCACCTGTTATTGTAGACAGAATGAGGCACTTTCAATATTGCTAGGATGCAGAGCAGAGCTTCTTGGGAAAGATGGGTGCTGTGAATTTTTCGTTGGAGGGGTGTCTCTTCCTTGGGGAAGGTGTAGAGCCCTCCTTCCCTGGGGGCCTTAAGACTGTTCTAGGGTCCCCATATTCCGAGTACTCTATCTTATCGTTTGTACCTGGGCTCGCTAACACTGGTCACTCCTCCCAGAATTGGAAGAACAAAGTTTGGACTGTTTACTCTGGATAGTGCAAGGGTCTTTAAGCCCTGCTACAATTCAGAGCACAGTTGCCTGGGACAGAGCAATGCTTTCTATTTCGCCTAAGTGGCTTGTCTCGGTTTTGGGAAAAGTTGAGAGCACTCAGAATTTGGAGATCTTAAAACAATTTTCTTTATGGTCCCCAAATTCTGAGAACTCTCTCTTGTTACTGTGGACAGTTTAAGGAGCTTCAAGCCCTGCTAGGATGCAGACCGCTGTTGCCTGTGATAGACCCATGCTGTCTATTTTTCTTTAATGTCTTGTATCTCCTTTGAGGAATTGTAGATCCTTCAGAACATGGGCCCCATACAATATTGTTTACCTCACTGAAGGTCTGAGTGGTCTATATTATCGTTTACATCCTGAGATCTCAAAAACTATTCAGCCCTCCCAGTGGTAAGGAAAAAAACGGAACCTGTGATTGCAGACAGGATGAGAAAATTTCTGTCTTGCTAGGATGCAATCTTGGGAAGATTGGTGCTGTCAATTTCTCTATGGAGGTGTGTCCCTCCTTTGGGGAAGGAGTCAACCCTCATTGTTTGGGGCCCTTCAAACTGTTTCCAGGTCCCCAAGATCTGAGTGCTCCAATTTTTCTTGTTATTAAATTTATTTACTTATTTATTTATTTATTTGTTCATTTATTTTTTGGTGAAATCAATGTACAGATGGTTTACAAATACATGTGCAATATAATGAGTACATTTTTTTATAAAGTATTGTAACGTCCTCTTTGTTTCCCCTTCCCAGCTGTCCCCATCCTCCTCCTGCCCTCCCCCACTGTCCTCTAGGCTTCCATAACCCCCACCACTCAAACACCAAAGTTGTAAAGTTCGTTTTGGACATAAGGACTTGTACATCACATTTTTGCAATGGGTCCATCTGTATTCCTATTTAAACGAATTGTTTTTCCACTTCCCCTCAACAAATTATACTGACATGAAATAAAGTGAAAGCAGTGGTTATACAATGGGGGAGGGACTTACAAAGTAAAAAAGAATTGATCTTATGAATGTGTCATAAACAATCACTTGAAAGCAAATAAAAAACATTTGAATACATGTCCTAGTTTTCCTTTCATTAACATCACCTTATCTGACTTTATCAAAGAAACACTACTTTCCCTCAAATCCCATATAGATTCAAAGACATTAATGGTTGGGGATTTTAACACACCAATCTCCCCACTAGATAGATGAACTCTGCAAAAACTCAACAGAGAAACCACATATCTAAACAGCTGCATAGATCAACTAGACTTAACAGACATCTACCGAACAGTTCACCCAGCAGCATCAGAATACACGATTTTCTCAGCTGCACATGGAACGTTTTCTAAAATAGACCATATTTTAGGCCACAAAGCAAACTTGTCTAAATTCAGAAACATTGAAGTTATACCTTGCATTCTCCCAGACCACAAGGGAATAAAATTAGAACTCAACACCAAAACCCACCAAAGAAAGTCGGCTATCACATGGAGGCTAAACAACACACTGTTGAATCACGAGTGGGTCATGGAAGAGATTAGAAAGGAAATTCAAATGTTCATGCTACTCAACAAAAATGAACACACAAAATACCAGCTCCTCTGGGACACCGCAAAGGCAGTATTCAGAGGCAAGTTTATAGCTCTGAGCTCCTACATCAACAAATTGGAGAGATCTGAAACTAACAATTTAATGACACATCTAACCCTCCTTGAAAAAGAGCAGCAAGATAAACCACAACCCAGTAGACGGAAAGAAATAATTAAAATTAAATCAGAATTAAATGAATTAGAATCCAAAAGAACTATAGAAAGAAAACAAAACAAAGAGTTGGTTCTTCGAAAAAATTAACAAAATTGACAGACCCTTAGCAAATCTTATCAGAAAAAGAAAAGAACACACCCAAATTAATAAACTCAGAGATGAGAATGATAACATCACCACGGAAACAACCAAGATTCAGAACATTATAAGGAAATACTTCTCAAATCTTTATGCTAATAAGTTTGAGAACTTGACAGAAATGGACCTTTTCCTAGCAAATACTGAGATGCCAAAACTAAACCAAGATGAGTTAAATTATCTTAATAGGCCCATGACAAGCGTTGAAATAGAAACAGCAATAAGAGAATTGAAAACCCAGAGATGAACCTACAGACCTATAGCCATCTAATCTTCATTAAGGGAGCTAAAACAATAGAATGGAAGAAAGACAGCCTCTTCAGTAAATAGTGCTGGCAAAATTAGTTAACCACATGTAGAAAACTAAAGCTAGATCCTTATATATCATCCTGTACCAGAATCAACTCCAAATGGATCAAAGACCTTGAAGTCAAAGCAGACACTTGAAAACATTACAGGATGGAATAGGAGAAATCCTAGGTCTCCTTAGCTCAGGCCGAAATTTTCTGAATAGATTCCCGGAAACACAACAAATCAAAGAAAGGTTGGACAAATGGGATTGCATAAAGTTGCAGAGCTTCTGCAGGGCAAATGACAGCTAACAAGATCAATAGAAAGCCCACAGATTGGGAGAAGATCTTTACTAACCATACAACGGACAAGGGTCTCATATCTAAAATATACTTGGAACTCAAAAAATTAAACCCCCCAACAACAAATCCGCAAAGAAACAACTGCCCAATAAATAAGTGGGTGAAAGACTTAAAGAGAAACTTCTCTAAAGAAGAAAGAAGGATGGCCAATAGACACATGAAGAAATGTTCAACATCCCTAGCCATAAAAGAAATGCAAATCAAAACAACATTGAGATATCACCTCACTCCAGTTAGAACGGAAAAATCAAGAACTCTAACAACAACAGATGCTGGAGGGGATGTGGACAGAAAGAAACCTTACTTCATTGTTGGTGGGAATGTAAACTTGTTCAACCACTTTGGAAAGCAGTATGGAGGTTCCTCAAAAGTCTTCACATAGAACTCCCCTATGACTCAGCAATCCCACTTTTGGGCATTTACCCAAATGTTTACAAACAAGACCACACTAAAACTACCAGCACAACTATGTTCATTGCAGCATTATTTACCATAGCTAAAATATGGAACCAACCCAGATGCCCCTCAGTAGATGAATGGATCAAGAAATTGTGGTATATATACACAATGGAATTCTATGCCTCCATCAGAAAGAATGAAATTGCCCCATTTGTTAGGAAATGGAAAAACTTGGAAAAAAATTATATTAAGTGAAGTAATCAAGGCCCAAAGAAACATAGGTCCCATGGTTTGCCTTAGTTGCAATATCTAGTATATGTATGTGTCAAGCGGAAAAGTTCAGATAATATGATGTCAGGAAAATGAACCCTTAGAAATGTATTTTAAGGTTTTTTCTTTCATGCATTTGTTTCTAACGCATTTATAAGATTATCTCTTTATTGCTTTGTATATCCCTCCCCCACAGTATAACCCCTGCTTTCACTCTATTTGATGTCAGTATACTTTGTGGAGGAGATGGGGAAAAACCAGTTGTTTAAGGATACAGGTGGACCTGTTGCAACAATGAGAAGTACAAGTTGTCATATCTAAAACGAGCTTTACAATGTCGGTGCGAGGGGGGGGCAAGGGTGGGGTAAGAACAAGGATTGTTATTGGGGGGGGGAGGGTGGATGCTGGGAAGAGATGTGAAGGGTAAACCAAGGAGAAGGCTGCAATGCTTGGTAAGAAATGTATGCATTATCCTGCCCATGTAATTGTAACACCTCTGTACAGTATGTTCAGAAATAAAATTAAATTAATTAAAAAAAAATAAAAAATAAAATTAAACTGCATATAATTAAAAAAAAAAAGAAATAGACCGCATCTTTCTAACCCAGGTTACTCCAGTCTGCATCTTATCATGGCTGAAAACCCCTTAAACTGTACATCCACAGTAACCAGTCCAATTTTTTTCTTCCAATTCTGGGATAGCTGACCAGTGTTAGCGAGTTCAGCATAGAAATGAAAGTTTGAGTAAAGCAGAGAAAGTCAGAGAAGGTGATGTTAATGAAATGAACCCTAAGATATGTATTGAAATGTTTTAATTTGCTTTCAAGCGATTGTTTATGACACATTCATAAGATCATTTCTTTTTTACTTTGTAAGTCCCTTCCCCATTGTATAACAACTGCTTTCACAGTATTTCATGCCGATATAATTTGTTGTGGGTAAGGGGAAAAACAATTCGTTTAAATAGGGATACAGGTGGACCCATTGCAAAAATGCGATGTACAAGTCGTTATGTCCAAAACGACCTTTACAATTTTGGTTTGTGAGTGGTGGGGGGGTATGGGAGCGGGGAGGACAGTGGGGGAGGACAGGAGGAGGAAGGGAAAAGATGGGAAGGGGAAACAAATGAGGACGTTAAAATACTTTATGGAAAAATGTACTCATTATCTTGCACATGTAATTGTAACCCCTCTGCACATTGTTTTCACAAAAAAATGAACAAATAAATAAATGAATAAATTTAAAAACAAGAAAAGATTGAGCACTCAGAACTTGGGGAACTTGAAACAGTTTGAAGGCCCACAAGCAATGAGGGTTTACTCCTTCCCAAAAGAGGGACACGCCTCCATAGAGAAATTGACCGCACCAATCTTCCCAAGAAGATCTGGTCTGCATCCTAGCAAGACAGAAAGTGTTTAATCCTGTCTACAATCACTAGTTCCGTTTTTTCTCTTACCACTGGGAGGGATGAAAAGTTTTTGAGGTCTAAGGATGTAAACGACAAGATAGAGCACTCAGACCTTCGTTGAGGTAAATAATATTGTATGGTGCCCAAGTTCTGAAGACTCTGCAATTCCTCAAAGGAGATACAAGCCACTGAAGAGAAATAGACAGTATTGTTCTATCACAGGCAACAGCATTCTGCATTTTAGCAGGGCTTGAAGCCCCTTACACTGTCCACAGTAACAAGTCTGAATTTTTTCCTTGCAATTCAGGGTGGGCTCACCAGTGTTAGGATGCTCAGGATGAAAACGACAAGATAGAGCACTGACAATGTGGGGAACTTAAAACAAAATTGTTTTAGGGCGTCAAGGTTCTGAATGCTCTATACCTTCGAAAAAGAAAAGACCAGACCCCGAAGAGAAATAGACAACATCGTTCAGTTTCTAGCAACCCCTGTGTGCATGCAGGCATGGTTCAAAGCCCCTCTTGGTATCACCATCCGCAGGTCAATCTTTTTTCCTTGCAATTTTGGGAGAGCTGTGGAGGGCTTGGGAGCACAGGATGCAAACAACAAGAGAGAGTTCTCATATTTTGGGTACCATAAAGAAAATTGTTTTAAGGTCTCCAAGTTCTGAGTTCTCACAACTTTTCCCAAAAGTGAGACAATCCACTTAGGAGAAATAGAAAGCATTGTTCTGTCCCAGGCAACAGTGCTCTCAATCTTAGCAGGGCTTAATGACCCCTGCACTATATGCAGTAAACAGTCCAAACTTTGTTCTTCCAATTCTAGGAGAAGTGACCAGTGTTAGGGAGCCCAGATACAAACGATAAGATAGAGGACTCAGAATATGGAGACCCTAGAACAGTCTTAATGCCCCCAAGAAAGGATGGCCCTACACCTTCCCCAAGGAAGAGACACACCTCCAAATAGAAATTCACAGCTCCCATCTTTCCCAAGAAGCTCTGCTCTGCATCCGAGCAATATTGAATTTGCCTCATTCTGTCTACAATAAAAGGTGACATTTTTTTAACTTTTAAATCTGAGAGAGGTCAAAAGTGTTTAGGAACTGGGGATGCAAAGGACAAAATGAAGCACTGAGAACCTCGGCGATTTAAAGCATCATTTTTTTACATTGTCTGGGTCAAAATGTTCTACACATTCCCGAAAGGGAACACAGGGCACTAAGGAGAGTTGTACAGCATCGGTCTATCCCAGGCATCTTCGGTCTGCATCCTAGCAGGGCTTAAACCTCTTCACACTATCCTCATTAACCAGTCCCAATTTTTTCCTTGCAATTCTGGGATTGCTGAGCAGTGTCAGGAAGCTCAGGATGAAAACGACAAGATAGAGCCCTAAGAACATGGGTACCTTAAAACAGAACTGGTTTTTGGCACCTCAGTTTTGAATGCTGTCCACATTCCATAATGAAGAGACAAGCCACCAAAGAGAAATAGACAGCATATTTCGGTCTCTAGTAGCTCCTATGTCATCCTGGCATGGTTCACAGCCCCTCTGGGTATCACCAGTCATAGGTCAAAAATATTCTTTGAAATATTGGGAGAGCTGAGGAGGTTTTGGGAGCACAGGATGCAAATAACAAGAAAGAGCTCTGAAAACTTGGGGACCTTAACCAAGTCGTGAGTGCTCTACACCTTCCCCCAAATAGAGAAAAGCAGCTAAATAGAAATAGACTGCATTTTTCTCACCCAGGTAAATCTGGTCTTCATCCATCAGGGCTTAATGCCTCTCACACTGTCCACAGAGCCCAGTCAAATTTGTTTCATCCAATTCTGGGAGAGCTGACCTGTGTTACTCAGCTCATGATGCAAACGACAAGATAGAGCACTCCGAAATTGGTGACCTTAGAACAGTTTTAAGGTCCCAAAGTGAGGAGGCTCTACTCCTTCTGCATTGGAGAGACAAGCCACCAAAGATATATGGACAGCACCGACCTTTTCCACTAAGTCCTAATCTACATTCTAGCAAGACTGAAAGTTCCATATACTGTCAATTATAACAGATTCAATTATATTCCTTGCAATTCTGGGAGAGGTGAAAAGTGTTTGGAAACACAGGATGCAAACGACAAGATAGAGCAACACAGAAATTCGGCGCCTTAAAACAAAATTGTTTTTCAAGGCTCAAATTCTCAATGATCTACACCTTCCCCAAAGGAGAGACAAGCCTCTACAAAGAAACAGACCGCATCTTTCTAATCCAGATCACTTCGGTCTGCATCCTAGCATGGCTGAAAGCCCCTTATACTGGCCATCCACCATAACCAGTCCAATTTTTTTCTTCCAATTCTAGGAGAGCTGACCAGTGTTAGCGAGTTCAGCATGCAGTTTGAGTAAAGCAGAGAAAGCCAGATAATGTGATGTTAATGAAATGAACCCTAACATATGTATTCGAATGATTTTTATTTGCTTTCAAGCCATTGTTTATGACACATTCATAAAATCACTTGTTTTTAACTTTTTAAGTTCCTTCCCCATTGTATAACCACGGCTTTCACTGTGTTACATGTCGGCATAATTTGTGGTGGGAAAGGGGAAAAACTATTCGTTTAAATAGGGATACTGATGGACCCATTGCAAAACTGCGATGTACAAGTCGTTATGTCCAAAACGAACTTTACAGCTTTGGTTTGTGATTGGTGGGGGGTATGGGAGCGGGGAGGACTGTGGAGGAGGGCAGGAGGAGAATGGGAAAGATGGGAAGGGGAAACAAAGGAGGACGTTACAATACTTTATTAAAAAAAAGGTACTCATTATCTTGCACATGTAATTGTAACCCATGTGTATTTTGTTTTCACCCAAAAAATAAATGAACAAATAAATAAATAAATAAATTTAAAAACAAGAAAAGATGGAGCACTCAGATCTTGGGGACCTTGAAACAGTTTGAAGGCCCCCAAGAAATGAGGGTTTACTCCTTCACCAAAGGAGTCACACGCCTCCATATGGAAATTGACAGCTCCAATCTTCCCAAGAATCTCTGGTCTACATCACAGCAAGACAGAAAGTGTCTCATCCTGTCAAAAATCACAGGTTAATTTTTTTTCCTTACCACTGGGAGGGATGAAAAGTTTTTGAGGTCTAAGGATGTAAACGACAAGATAGAGCACTCAGACCTTCGGTGAGGTAGACAATATTGTATGGTGCCCACGTTTTGAAGGCTCTACAATTCCTCAAAGGAGATACAAGCCACTAAAGAGAAATAGACATCATGGTTCTATCACAGACAACAGCAGTCTGCATCCTAGCAGGGCTTGAAGCCCCTTACATTGTCCACAGTAACAAGTCCGAATTTTTGCCTTTCAATTCAGGGTGGGCTGACCAGTGTTATTATGCTCAGGATGTAAACGACAAGATAGAGCACTTAGAAGATGGCGAACTTAAAACAAAATTGTTTTATGGCGCCAAGGTTCTTAATGCTCTATAACTTCGAAAAAGAAAAGACCAGCCCCCGAATAGAAATAGACAACATCGTTCGGTTTCTAGCAGCCCCTGTGTGCATCCTGCCATGGTTCAAAGCCCCTGTTGGTGTCACCATCCGCAGGTCAATTTTTTTCCTTGCAATTTTGGGAGAGCTGTGAAGGGTTTGGGAGCACAGGATGCAAACAACAAGAGAGAGTTCTCACAATTTGGGGACCATAAAGAAAATTGTTTTAAGGTCTCCAAGTTCTGAGTTCTCACAACTTTTCCCAAAAGTGAGACAATCCACTTAGGAGAAATAGAAAGCATTGTTCTGTCCCAGGCAACAGTGCTGTGAATCTTAGCAGGGCTTAATGACCCCTGCACTATACGCAGTAAACAGTCCAAACTTTGTTCTTCCAATTCTGGGAGAAGTGACCAGTGTTAGGGAGCCCAGATACAAACGATAAGATAGAGGACTCAGAATATGGAGACCCTAGAACAGTCTTAAGGCCCCCAAAAAGGAGGAACCTACACCTTCCCCAAGGAAGAGACACACCTCCAAATAGAAATTCAGAGCACCCATCTTTCCCAATAAGCTCTGCTCTGCATCCTAGGAATATTGAAATTGCCTCATTCTGTCTAAAATAAAAGGTGACATTTTTTTAACTTTTAAATCTGAGAGAGGTCAAAAGTGTCTAGGAACTCGGGATGCAAAGAACAAAATGAAGCACTGAGAACCTCGGCGATTTAAAGCATCATTTTTTTATATTGTCCGGGTCAAAATGCTCTACACATTCCCCAAAGGGAACACAGGGCACTAAGGAGAGTTGTACAGCATCGATCTATCTCATGCATCTTCGGTCTGCATCCTAGCAGGGCTTAAACCTCTTCACACTGTCCCCATTAACCAGTCCCAATTTTTTCCTTGCAATTCTGGGATTGCTGAGCAGTGTCAGGAAGCTCAGGATGAAAACGACAAGATAGAGCCCTGAGAACATGGGTACCTTTCAACAGAACTGATTTTTGGCACCTCAGTTTTGAATGCTGTCCACATTCCATAATGAAGAGACAAGCCACCAAAGAGGAATAGACAGCATATTTCGGTCTCTAGTAGCTCCTATGTCACCCTGGCATGGTTCACAGCCCCTCTCGGTATCACCAGTCATAGGTCAAAAATTTTCTTTGAAATATTGGGAGAGCTGAGGAGGTTTTGGGAGCACAGGATGCTAATAACAAGAAAGAGCTCCGAAAACTTGGGGACCTTAACCAAGTTGTGAGTGCTCTACACTTTCCCCAAAATAGAGAAAAGCAGCTCAATAGAAATAGACTACATTTTTCTCACCCAGGTAAATCTGGTCTTCATCCATCAGGGCTTAATGCCTCTCATACTGTCCACAGAGCCCAATCCAATTTGTTTCATCCTATTCTTGGAGACCTGCCCTGTGTTACTCAGCTCATGATGCAAACGACAAGATAGAGCACTCCGAAATTGGTGACCTTAGAACAGTTTTAAGGTCCCAAAGTGAGGAGGCTCTACTCCTTCTGCATTGGAGAGACAAGCCACCAAAGATATATGGACAGCACCGACCTTTTCCACTAAGTCCTAATCTACATTCTAGCAAGACTGAAAGTTCCATATACTGTCAATTATAACAGATTCAATTATATTCCTTGCAATTCTGGGAGAGGTGAAAAGTGTTTGGAAACACAGGATGCAAACGACAAGATAGAGCAACACAGAAATTCGGCGCCTTAAAACAAAATTGTTTTTCAAGGCTCAAATTCTCAATGATCTACACCTTCCCCAAAGGAGAGACAAGCCTCTAAATAGAAACAGACCGCTTCTTTCTAACCCAGATTACTCTGGTCTGCATCCTAGCATGGCTGAAAGCCCCTTATACTGGCCATCCACCATAACCAGTCCAATTTTTTTCTTCCAATTCTAGGAGAGCTTACCAGATTTAGCGAGTTCAGCATGCAAAGTTTGAGTAAAGCAGAGAAAGCCAGATAATGTGATGTTAATGAAATGAACCCTAACATATGTATTCGAATGATTTTTATTTGCTTTCAAGCCATTGTTTATGACACATTCATAAAATCATTTCTTTTTAACTTTTTAAGTTCCTTCCCCATTGTATAACCACTGCTTTCACTGTATTACATGTCGGCATAATTTGTGGAGGGAAAGGTGAAAAACAATTCGTTTAAATAGGGATACTGATGGACCCATTGCAAAACTGCGATGTACAAGTCGTTATGTCCAAAATGAACTTTACAACTTTGGTTTGTGATTGGTGGGGGGTATGGTAGCGGGAAGGACTGTGGAGGGGGGCCAGAGGAGAATGGGAAAAATGGGAAGGGGAAACAAAGGAGGATGTTACAATAGTTTTTTAAAAATGTACTCATTGCTCCACCTCCTCCTCCTCCTGCAGCCGAAGCAGAGGCTGCTGTTAGCAGGAGCAACTTGAGACTGCACCCGGGGCAAACCCCTTCTGCATTGGTGCTCAGCAGAGCGGCTCAGCACCTCTGCCGGGGCTGCTCCTCTGAGAGCGAGGCAGCCAGGAGAGTACGCTTGAGCCTTGCACGGGTCCACACGGAGCAGAGCAGCGGCAGGGACCGAGACCCGCACCACCTCCTGATCCTCCCACCAGTCCTAGGGCTTGAATTCAGCCTGGAAGCTGTCCCTGAACTTCTTTTTTGCTCAAAGCTACCACTCTACCCCTGAGCCACAGTGCCACTTTTAGTTTTTTCTGAGTAGTTTTTAATTGGAGATAAGTGTTGTATGGACTTAAAAATTCTTTCAGTAGAAATTCAACTCCAGGGAGGAGAAGGTGGAATCTGAACAAGCTCTCGCATAGAAAGCAGTTTTAGAGTTCCAGTGAACAGTCCTAAGCCAGAGAATCACACCAAGTGTGCCATCACAGGACAGAGAGTTAGACAAGAGAGGGAAAGCCAAGGCAAGAAGACACATCTGAGCGCTTGCCAGCAGCCGCCGCGGCGGCAGCGGCAGGATCTTGGCAGAGACCGCAGCAGGGGCCAAACCTGAGCGCTCACACAGAGAGTCAGGGACGAAGGAGCCAGATGCAGCGGGCGAGCAGATTCTACTCAACAACAGCAAGAACCGACAAGGAGCGGACATCTTCATCCTGCAGTTTGCAGACCAGAGGCGACCCACGATCCAAGATTCGGCATGAGTAGAAGAAGCCCGATGTCCTCACTCCTTCTCAGGGAGCAGAGGAGGGAAGGCCACCCCTCCCCCGCAAGCACCGGTGATCTCCATCTTGGATACCGACAAAGCTCGGAGGAGCTGCCAGCTCCAACTCAGGCCTTGGAATAAAATGAATCATTTAGCAGGTCACAAGAACTTAACGGCGAAGTGACCTTCCAGACTCAGCTCCATCCAGGGAAAAGTCACCCAGCTCAGACGCGAGCCATTGGAGTGGCTTTCCTCACTGGGTAACCAGAGCCAGAGGCTGCCCCTCCTTATAGCAGCCTCAACAATCAATTGAAAAACAGAGACCCTGAGAATGGCTCCAGGCTGGGCTCTGTGAGTTCTTTCACAAAATAGCCCCAGGGAAAAGCTACTGATTGTTGAAAGGCCTCAACTCTACCCAGAACCTAGCCTCACCACTGCATCTCCCTCTTTTGTGATTCTCAAAGCAGCTCACCCTCCCATTAAACTAATCTGGGAGGGGGATCTCAAAATCTTGGGTAAAGCAGAGCATTTTTCTGCCTGTTCGAACAAACTGACTTAAGAAACCAATCAAGCCACAGGACCTCAAGCTGACCAGAGACTCCAACAAGAGGCTGGTTACAGACAAAAGGGAGATACAGGATTCTTCCGACCCCTCCCAAAAAAAAAAAAAAAATCAAAGAACTTTTTTTTTCCTCTTCTTCTTTTCTTTCTTTTTTTTTTTTTTTCCTTTTTTTTGGTACCTTATATATATAAAAATATTTTTTCCTTTTTTAAAAATTTTATTAATCTTTAATTTTTGACTCTTTTGAAAAAATAATGGTTTTCCAGTAACTTTTTTTTGCTCTTATAATTTTTATTTTAGGAATACGTGAATGTGTGTTTTCCTTTCTTTTCTTGTTTTCTTTCTCTTTTTCTTTCTTTCTTAACTATCTTATTGTTTTTTGTCTAGCTCTACTGAACTTCTGATTTTTTTTCTCCCTTTCTTGTCCTTTTCACCTTTTCCTCTCTTTTGATCTTCTTTATGTGACTTAACTCTTGTCCTGCACATCCTCAGATAAACCCGTAGTTAACTAGTAGACCCTATCCCCCATTGTGTACACACTTAATCCACAAATTTATTCCTCAATTCTAAACCTCTGAGACTTAAATTCCTTAATAGCAGTACTACCTCTTTATACCTATATAATATTTTAAGCATTTTTTTAAGTTTTTCACTTCTCCTCTATGTCCCTTCCCTTCTCTTAATATACTCACATTCCTCTCTAAATAGATGGTCTTTTAATCTCCATAATAATATTAATTTTTACGTCTCCATTTTTTTCTGGTCTCTTTTCATTTCCCTTTCCCTTTCTTCTTTTTCTCTCTCTCTCTACTTGCATCCTACCCAACCTATTTCCTGCATTGGGATTAGGACATAGTTAACTCTCCCTGTGCCTCCCCCCACCAATCTATTCCTATTTTTTACCCACATCTCTCCCTAACCCTAATAATTTCTGGTTTTCCAAATTCTTCTCTGCAGTTCGAAGCCCATTAACATATAGTTGTTTGATGTTGAATAGATGTATCTTTTGAACTAGATTGTATCTGTAGACTATGGACTGTACAAATGCAAACTTTGATTGATGGTTGCCTTAAGATAGTGTTCTAGCACAAAACTGGTGCTATTTTCATCTCAAATGGGCAGAGTAAGCCGGAAAAACACAAGAAAAATGGCAAATCCAGATATCTCAATTCCCAATCTTGATAATCAGGGGTCAGAACAGATAATGAATCAACCAGAGGAGAGTTCCCAAATAGCTCTACAAACACAGCTGGCAAACATGATAAATGAGAAGTTTGACAACTTACAAAGGACTCTGAATGAGCGTGAAAGGGAGAGAGAGGAGGCACCGCAAAAGCTTATACAGGAATATCATAAACATGAGGAAGCTACTCAAAAACTGATACAGGATTTGCGTGACCAACTTGAGAATACTCGAAGAGAAAGGGAGGAATGGCGTGAGCAGGCTGAGAACACTCAAAGAGAACTGCAGGAATCCCACGAATGGGAGGAAAGAGAACTACAGGAATCCCACGAACGGGAGGAGGCTAATCAAAGAGTAATACAGGAATTGAGAGACCAGGTAGAGAATACACAAAGATCACTAAAGGCATTCATGGAATCCATTAACAAAGAACTGAAGGAAGTCAGGGAGACCACAAAGGGAATGCTGAATGGAACCCAACAGAAGGAATGGGAGTCCAAAGAAACCATAACGAATCAACTAAGTGATTTGAGAACAAACACTGAACACCAAATTAAGGAAGTAAAGAAATTCATACAAGACCTAAAACAGAGCTTCAACAAAGAACTTGAAGCCATCAAAGCTGACCAACTAGAAGGAAAAGAGATAAAAAACAAAGTAGAGAGTCTTGACAGCAGGTTAGACCATGCAGAAGATCGAATCTCAGGGATTGAAGACAGCCTAGATATTATAGAGAAAGAACATACAACCATCCAAGACAAGTCCAAGAAATATGACAGATCTATCCAACACCTGGAAGACACCATCAGAAGGCCTAATCTAAGGATAATGGTTGTAGAGGAGCACCTAGAAACAGAAGTTAAGGGTCTAGGAAATTTGTTTAACAGGATCCTAGCAGAGAACTTCCCAAACATACAAAAAGATAGGCTTTTAGAACAAGAAGCTTTTAGAACTAAAAGCAGACCAGACCAGAATAGGACATAACACCGTCACATTATAATCCACACAGGAACAACTCAGACCAAAGAAAAGATCCTTAAAGCTGTCAAGGAGAAAAGGTTAATCACCTATAAAAGGAAACCAATTAGGATCACCTCAGATTTCTCAGCAGAGACAAACAAAGCAAGAAGAGCCTGGAATGATGTATGCAATGCCCTAAAAACAAACAACTATCAACCAAGAATACTGTACCCAGATAAACTCTCCTTCATAACTGAAGGCCAAATAAAAACCTTCCATAGCAAAGAAAAATTGAAACAATACATTTCCACCAAACCAGCCCTACAAAAAATTGTTAAAGATGTCATACACATAGAAAACCAACAAGACTGCAATAAAAGCCAAGAAACTGCACCCAAACTGAGAATCCAAGAACCATAGGAAGAACCCAGTTTTTGCAGCCCCCAAGAAGGTGGATAACATGGCAAAAACTCCAAAATACCTCTCAGTCCTATCTCTTAAGGTTAACGGACTGAACTCTCCAATTAAGCGACATAAACTGTCTAGTTGGATTAAAAAACAAGACCCTTCTATCTGCTGCCAGCAGGAGTCACATCTTGCCCGTAAAAACAAACACATTTTCAAAGTTAAAGGGTGGAACAAAATCTACCAAGCAAACGGCCCCCATAATCAGGCGGTAGTTGCAAACCTAATATCAAATAAAATAGACTTCAAATTAAAATTCGTGAGAAGAGATAAAGAAGGTCGCTACATACTAATTAAAGGATCTCTCCTTCAGGAGGATATTACAATTCCAAATATCTATTCGCCAACCAATGGAGCACCCAAATTTATCAAAGAAACACTACTTTCCCTCAAATCCCACATAGATCCAAAGACATTAGTTGTTGGGGATTTTAACACACCACTCTCCCCACTAGATAGATCAACTCGGCAAAAACTCAACAGAGAAACTACAGATCTATACAGCTGCATAGATCACCTAGATTTAACAGACATCTACCGAACATTTCACCCAGCAGCATCAGACTGCAGGTTTTCTCAGCATTATACGTAACATTTTCTAAAATGGACCACATTTTCGGCCACAAAGCAAACTTGTCTAAACTCAGAAACATTGAAGTTGCACCTTGCATTCTTTCTGACCAGAAGGGATTAAAATTAGAAATCAACACCTAAAGCCACCAAAGAAACTCCGGTATCACATGGAGTTTGAACAACACACTGCTGAATCACGAGTGGGTCATGGAAGAGATTAGAAAGGAAATTCAAATGTTCATGCTATTCAACAAAAATAACACACAAATTACCAGCTCCTCTGGGACACAGCAAAAGCAGTACTCAGAGGCAAGTTTATAGCTCTGAGCTCCTAATCAACAAATTGGAGAGATCTGAAACCAACAATTTAATGACACATCTAACCCTCCTTGAAAAAGAGCAGCAAGATAAACCCCAATCCAGTAGAAGGAAATAAATAATCAAAATTAAATCAGAATTAACTGAATTAGAATCCAAAAAAACTATAGAAAGAATCAACAAAACAAAGAGTTGGTTCTTCGAAAAAATTAACAAAGTTGATAGACCCTTAGCAAATCTTACCAGAAGAAGAAGAGAACACACCCAAATTAATAAACTCAGAGATGAGAATGGAAACACCACGGGAACAACCAAGATTCAAAACATTATAAGGGAATACTTCTCAAAACTTTATGCTAATTAGTTTGAGAACTTGACAGAAATGGACCTTTTCCTAGCAAATATTGACATGCCAAAACTAAACCAAGATGAGTCAAACCAGCTTAACAGGCCCATATCAAGCATTGGGATAGAAACAGCAATAAGAGACCTTCCAGCTAAGAAAAGGCCAGGACCAGATGGTTTTACAGCGGAATTCTGCAAGGCCTTCAAAGCAAGCTCACACTAATACTCCTCCAAATCTTCAATGAAATTGAAAGAGAAAGCTCACTACCGAACACATTCTATGAAGCCATCATAACCCTCATCCCAAAACAAGGCAGGGACTCATCATAGAAAGAGAACTAGAGACCTATTTCTTTGATGAACATTGATGCAAAACTTCTCAACAAAATTTTGGCCAACCGACTTCAACAATTCATCCAAAAAAATCATATACCATGACCAAACAGGATTAATTTCAGGGATGCAAAGCTGGTTCAATATATACAAATCAATTAATATTATTCATCACATCAACAGGAGCAAGAATAAGAACCACATGGTTATCTCAATAGATGCAGAAAAAGCATTCGACAAGATCCGACACCCCTTTATGATGAAGGTTTTGGAAAAATTAGGAATCCATGGAGCATTCCTCAATACAATAAAGACTGTTTATGACAAACCTACAGACCAGCATTATAATTAACAGTGAAAAACTAAAGCCATTCCCTCTTAATTCAGAAACAAGACACGGATGTCCACTCTCTCCACTTCTCTTCAATCTAGTATTAGAATGCCTAGCTACAGCAAAAACACAAGATGCAGACATAAAGGGGATCCAAATAGGGAAAGAAGAAATAAAACTCTATATCTTTGCAGAAGACATGATCTTGTATTTAAAGAATCCCATAGACTCCACTCCCAAATTACTCAAGCTGATTCAAAACTTGGGCAAAGTAGCAGGGTATAAAATTAACCCCCAAAATCAATGGCTTTTCTGTATGCCAAAAATGAGAAAAGTGTGGCTGAAATTAGGAAAGCAACTCCATTTGTAATAGCCCCACAAAAAATAAAATACCTAGGAATTAAGTAACCAAAGAAGAGAAGGACATCTATGATGAATTTGGGGAACTTAAAAGAAAATTTTCTCTTGGCGCCAATGTTCTGAATGCTCTATAACTTCGAAAAACAGAAGACCAGCCTCCGAAGAGAGATAGACAACATCGTTCGATTTCTAGCAGCCCCTGTGTGCATCCTGGCATGGTTCAAAGGCCCTCTTGGTGTCACCACCTGCAGGTCAATCTTTTTTCCTTGCAATTTTTGGACAGCTGTGGAGGGTTTGAGAGCAAAGGATGCAAACAACAAGACAGCGTTCTCAGATTTTGGGGACCAAAAATAAAATTGTTTTAACGTCTCCAAGTTCTGAGTGCTCTCAACTTTTTCAAAAGCGAGACAAGCCTCTTAGGAGAAATAGAAAGCATTGTTCTGTTCGAGGCAACTGTGCTATGAGTCTTAGCAGGGCTTAATGACCCTTGAACTATCCACAGTAAACAGTCCAAACTTTGTTCTTCCAATTCTGGGAGAAGTGACCAGTGTTAGGAGCCCAGGTACAAACGATAAGATTGAGTACTCAGAAGATGGGGACCCTAGAACTGTCCTAAGGCCCCCACGGAAGGAGGGCTCTACAATTTCCCCATGGAAAAGACACCCCTCCAACTAGAAATTCACAGCACCCATCTTTTCCAAGAAGCTCTGTTCTGCACACTAGCAATATTGAAAGTGCCTCATTCTGTCTACAATAACACGTGAAATTTTTTTCCTTTTAATTCTGAGAGAGGTAAAAGTGTTTAGCAACTCAGGATGCAAAAAACAAGACAGAGCACTTAGAACCTCGTCGATATAAAACATTATTATTTTACGGTGACCAGGTTCTAAATGCTCTACACATCCCCCAAAGGAAAGACAGGGCACTAAGGAGAGTTTCACAGCATCCCTCTATCCCAGGCATCTTCGGTCTGCATCCTAGCAGAGCTTAAACCTCCTCACACTGTCTCCATTAACCAATCCCAATTTTTTCCTTGCAATTCGGGGATTGCTGAGCAGTGTTAGGGAGCTCAGGATGAAAACGTCAAGATCTAACCCTGAGAACTTGGGTACCTTAAAAGAGAACTGTTTTTTGGGGCCTCAGTTGTGAATACTCTCCACCTTCCATAATGTAGAGTCAAGCCACCAAAGAGAAATAGACAGCATATTTCGGTCTCTAGTAGCTCCTATGTGCATTAGGCATGGCTCACAGCCCCTCTCTGTATCATCAGCCATAGGACAAAAGTTTTCTTTGAAATATTGGGAGAGCTGAGGAGGTTTTTAGAGCACAGGATGCAAATAACAAGACAGAGCATTCACAACTTGGGGACCTTAAAATAATTTGAGTGCTCTACACCTTCCCCAAAGGAGAGAAAAGATACTAAATAGAAATAGACTGCATTTTTCTAACCCAGGCAACTCTGGTCGGCATGCATCACGGCTTAATGCCCCTCACACTGTCCACAGAGGCCAGTCCAATTTGTTTCATCCAATTCTGGAAGAGCTAACCTGTGTTAGCGAGCTCAGGATGCAAAAGACAAGATAGATCACTCAGAAATTGGTGACCTTAAAACAGTTTTAATGTCCCAAAGTGAGGAGGCTCTATTCAATCCCCAATGGAGAGACAAGCCACCAAAGTTATATGGACCGCACCAACCTTTCCCAGTAAGCCCTAATCGACATCCTAGCAAGACAGAAAGTTCCATATACTGTCAACAATAATAGGTCCAATTATATTCCTTGGAATTCTGGAAGAGCTGAAAAGTGTTTGGAAGCACAAGATGCAAATGACAAGATAGAGCAATAAGAAAATCTGTGCATAACACAAAATTGTTTTTCAGGGCTCAAATTCGCAATGATCTACACCTTCTACAAAGGAGAAGCAAGCCTCTAAATAGAAATAGACCGCATCTTTCTAACCCAGGTTACTCTGGTCTGCATCCTAGCAAGGCTGAAAGCCCCTTATTCTGTCAATCCACAGTAACAACTCCAATTTTTTTTTTCCAATTCTGGGAGAGTTGACCAGTGTTAGCGAGTTCAGCATGCAAACGAAAGTTTGAGTAAAGCAGAGAAAGTCAGATGAGGTGATATTACTGAAATGAACCCTAAGATATGTATTCAAATGTTTTTTATTTGCTTTCAAGTGATTGTTTATGACACATTCATAAGATCAGTTCTTTTTTACTTTGTAAGTCCGTTCACCATTGTGTAACCACTGCTTTCACTGTATTTCATGTCTGTATAATTTGTGGAGGTAAAGGTAAACAATTCCTTTAAATAGGGATACAGGTGGACCCATTGCAAAACTGCGATGTACAAGTCGTTATGTCCAAAACGAACTTTACAGCTTTGGTTTGTGAGTGCTGGTGTGTATGGGAGTGGGGAGGACTCTGGGGGAGGGCAGGATGTGAATGGGAAAAGATGGGAAGAGTAAACAAAGGAGGACGTTACCATACTTTATAAAAAATGTTCTCATTATCTTGCACATGTAATTGTAACCCCTCTGAATATTGTTTTCACAAAAAATAAATGAACAAATAAATAAATATCTAAATTTAAAAACAAGAAAAGATGGAGCACTCAGAACTAGGGGACATTGAAACAGTTTTAAGGTCCCCAAGCAATGAGGGTTTTCTACTTCTCAAAAGGAGGGACATGACTCCATAAAGAAATTGAGAGCACCAATCTTCCCAAGAAGCTCTAGTGTGCATCTTAACAAGGCAGAAGGTGTCTCATCCTGTCTACAATCACAGGTCCCGTTTTTTTCCCTACCAATGGGGAGGCTGAAAAGTTTTTTGACATCTCTGGATGCAAACGACAAGATAGAACACTCAGACCTTCGGTGTGTTAATCAATACTGTATCGAGCCCAAGTTCTGAAGGCTCTACAGTTCCTCAAAGGAGATAAAAGCCACTAAAGAGAAATAGACAGCATGGTTCTATCAGGCAAGAGCGGTCTGCATCCTAGCAGGGCTTGAAGCCCCTCACACTGTCCATAGTAACAAGTCCGAATTTTTTCCTTGCAAATCAGGGTGGGCTGACTAGCGGTATGATGCTCAGGATGAAAAGGACAAGATAGAGCACTGAGAATTTGGGGAACTTAAAACAAAATTGTTTTATGGCGCCAAGGTTCTGAATGCTCTATACATTCGAAAAAGGAAAGACCAGCCCCCGAAGAGAAATAGACAACATCGTTTGGTTTCTAGCAGCCCCTGTGTGCATCTGGTATGGTTCAAAGCCCCTCTTGTCACCATCCGCAGGTCTATTTTTTTCCTTGCAGTTTTGGGAGAGCTGTGGACGGTTTGGGAGCACAGGATGCAAACAACAAGAGAGTGTTATCAGAATTTGGGGACCATAAAGAAAATTGTTTTAAGTTCTCCAAGTTCTGAGTGCTCTCAACTTTCCTCAAAAGTGAGACAAGCCACCTCAGAGAAATAGAAAGCATTGTTCTGTCCCAGGCAAATGTGCTCTGAATCTTAGGAGGCTTAATGACCCTTGCACTATCCACAGTAAGCAGTCCAAACTTTCTTCTTCCAATTCTGGGAGAAGTTACCAGTGTTAGGGAGCCCAGGTACAAACGATAAGATAGAGTACTCAGAATATGGGGACCCTACAGTGTAAGCCGGAAAAACACAAGAAAAATGGCAAATCCGGGTATCTCAATTCCCAGTCTTGATAATCAGGGGACAGAACAGATAAGGAATAATCCAGAGGAGACTTCCCAAATATCTGTACAAACATTGCTAGTAAGCATGATAAATCAAAAAATTGAAAGCATACAAAGGAATCTGTATGAGAATGTTAGGGCGAGAGAGGAGGCAATCCAAAAGCTTATACAGGAATATCATAAGCGTGAGGAAGCTACTCAAAAACTGATACAGGATTTGCGTGAGCAGCTTGAGAATACTCAAAGAGAAAAGCAGGAATGGCGTGAACAGGCTGAGAACACTCAAAGATAACTACAGGAATCCCACGAACAGGAGGAAGCTAATCAAAGAGTAATACAGGAATTGAGAGAGAAGGAAGAGAATACACAAAAATCACTGAAGACATGAATGGAATCCATTAACAAAGAGCTGAAGGAATTCAGGGAGACCACAAAGGGAATGCTGATTGGAATCCAACAGAAGGAATGGGTGTCCAAAGAAACCATGACCAATCAACTAAGTGATCTGAGAATAAACACTGAACATCAAATTAAGGAAGTAAAGAAGTTCATACAAGACCCAAACCAAAGCTTCAACAAAGAATTTGAAGCCATCAGAGCTGACCAATTAGAAGGAAAAGAGATACAAAAAAAAGTAGAAAGTCTGGACAGCAGGTTAGACCATGCAGAAGATCGAATCTCAGGGATTGAAGACAGCCTAGATATTATAGAGAAAGAACATACAACCATCCAAGACAAGTCCAAGAAATATAATAGATCTATCCAACACTTGGAAGACACCATCAGAAGGCCTAATCTAAGGATAATGGGTGTAGAGGAGCACCTAGAAACAGAAGTTAATGGTCTAGGAAATTTGTTTAACAGGATCCTAGCAGAGAACTTCCAAAACATGCAAAAAGATAGGCTTATTCAAATACAAGAAGCTTTTAGAACTCCAAACAGACCAGACCAGAATAGGACATCCCACTGTCACATTATAATCCACACAGGATCCACTCAGACCAAGGAAAAGATCCTTAAAGCTGTCAAGGAGAAAAGATTAATCACCTATAAAGGGAAACCAATTAGAATCACCTCAGATTTCTCAGCAGATACAATCAAAGCAAGAAGCGCCTGGAATGATGTATGCCGTGCCCTAAAAACAAACAACTATCAACCAAGAATACTGTACCCAGACAAACTCTCCTTCATAACTGAAGGCCAAACAAAAACCTTCCATAGCAAAGAAAAATTGAAACAATACATCTCCACCAATCCAGCCCTACAAAAGATTCTTAAAGATGTCCTAAACATAGAAAACCAACAAGACCACAATAAAGGCCAAAAATCTGCACCCAAACTGAGCATCCAAGAACAATAGGAAGAACCCAGTTTTTGCAGCACCCAAGAAGGTGGATAACATGGCAGGAACTCCCAAATACCTCACAGTCCTGTCTCTTAACGTTAACGGACTGACTCTCCAATTAAGCGACATAGACTGTCTAGTTGGATTAAAAAACAAGACCCTTCTATCTGCTGCCAGCAGGAGTCACATCTTGCCCGTAATAACAAACACATTTTCAATGTTAAAGGCTGGAACTAAATCTACCAAGCAAACGGCCCCCATAAACAGGCGGGAGTTGCAATCCTAATATCAGATAAAATAGACTTCAAATTAAAATTCGTGAGAAGAGATAAAGAAGGTCGCTACATACTAATTAAAGGATCTCTCCTTCAGGAGGATATTACAATTCTAAATATCTATTCGCCAAACAATGGAACACCCAAATTTATCAAAGAAACACTACTTTTCCTCAAATCTCATGTAGATCCAAAGACATTAATTGTTGGGGATTTCAACACACCACCCTCCCGACTAGATAGATCAACTCGGCAAAAACTCAACAAAGAAACCGCAGATCTAAACAGCTGCATAGATCAACTAGACTTAGCAGACATCTACCGAACATTTCACCCAGCAGCATCAGAATACACGTTTTTCACGGCAGCACATGGAACGTTTTATAATATAGAC
This sequence comes from Dipodomys spectabilis, assembly GCF_019054845.1. NCBI lineage: Eukaryota > Metazoa > Chordata > Mammalia > Rodentia > Heteromyidae > Dipodomys > Dipodomys spectabilis. The sequence goes on along the minus strand of NW_024870972.1, from coordinate 5,969,330 downwards.
CACATTTTAGGCCACAAAGCAAACTTATCTAAATTCAGAAACATTGAAGTTATACCTTGCATTCTCTCTGACCACAAGGGAATAAAATTAGAACTCAACACCAAAAGCTACCAAAGAAAGTCCGGCATCACATGGAGGCTGAACAACACACTGTTGAATCATGAGTGGGTCATGGAAGAGATTAGAAAGGAAATTCAGATGTTCATGCTATTCACAAAAATGAACACACAAATTACCAGCTCCTCTGGGACACAGCAAAGGCAGTACTCAGAGGCAAGTTTATAGCTCTGAGCTCCTACATCAACAAATTGGAGAGATCTGAAACTAACAATTTAATGACACATCTAAACCTCCTTGTAACAGAGCAGCAAGATAAACCCCAATCCAGTAGACAGAAATAAATAATCAAAATTAAATCAGAATTAACTGAATTAGAATCCAAAAAAACTATGGAAAGAACCAACAAAACAAAGAGTTGGTTCTTCGAAAAACTTAACCAAATTGACAGACCCTCAGCAAATCTTACCAGAAAAAGAAGAGAACACACCCAAATTAATAAACTCAGAGATGAGAATGGAAACATCACCACGGAAACAACCAAGATTCAGAACATTATAAGGGAATACTACTCAAAATTTTATGCTAATAAGTTTGAGAACTTGACAGAAATTGACCTTTTCTTAGCAAATATTGACCTGCCAAAACTAAACCAAGATGAGTTAAACTATCTTAACAGGCCCATATCCAGCATTGAAATAGAAACAGCAATAAGAGACCTTCCAGCTAATAAATGTGCACTACCAGATGGTTTTACAGCGGAATTTTACAATGCCTTCAAAACAGAGCTTACACCAATACTGCGCCAACACTTCAATGAAATTGAAAGAGAAAGTTCACTACCGAACACATTCTATGAAGCCATCATAACCCTCATCCCAAAACCAGGCAGGGACTCATCAAAGAAAGAGAACTATAGACCCATTTCTTTGATGGACATTGATGCAAAATTTCTCAACAAAATTTTGGCCAATTGACTTGAACAATTCATCCAAAAAATCATACACCACGATCAAACAAGTTTCATTTCAGGGATGCAAATCTGGTTCAATATACGCAAATCAATTAATATTATTCATCACATCACCAGAAGCAAGAATAAGAACCACATGGTTATCTCAATAGATGCAGAAAAAGCATTCGACAAGATCCAACACCCCTTTATGATAAAGATTTTGGAAAAATTAGTAATCCATGGAACATTCCTCAATACAATAAAGGCTGTATATGACAAACCTACAGCCAGCATTATATTCAATGGTGAAGAACTTAAGCCATTTCCTCTTAACTCAGGAACAAGACAAGGATGCCCACTCTCTCGACTTCTCTTCAATCTAGTATTAGAATGCTTAGCTACAGCAATAAGATAAGATGCAGACATAAAGGGGATCCAAATAGGGAATGAAGATATGAAACTCTCCCTCTTTGCAGATGACATGATCTTGTATTTAAAGAAACCCATAGACTCCACTCCCAAATTACTCAAGCTGATTCAAAACTTTGGTAAATCAACCCCCGAGAATCAATGGCTTTTCTTTATGCCAACAATGAGAAAAGTGTGGCTGAAATTAGGAAAGCAACTCCATTTGTAATAGCCCCACAAATAATAAAATACCTAGGAATTAACTTAACCAAAGAAGTGAAGGACCTCTATGATGAAAACTTTAAAATCTTGAAAAAGGGAATAAACACAGAACTTAAAATATGGCAAAACCTCCCATGCTCCTGGATAGGAAAGATTAACATCGTGAAAATGGCAATACTTCCCAAGGCTATCTACAAATTCAACGCAGTACCTATCAAAATTCCAACCTCATTCTTCAAGGAAATAGAAGAGGCAATCCAAAAATTCATATGGAACAATAAAAGACCCCGAATAGCAAAAACGCTCCTCAACGGAAAGAACACTGCTGGAGAAATATCAATACCAAATTTCAAACTCTACTATAAAGCCATAGTAATCAAAACAGCTTGGTATTGGCATAAGAACAGACCTCAGGACCAATGGAATAGAATTGAAAACCCAGAAATGAACCTACAGACCTATAGCCATCTAATCTTTGATAAGGGAGCTAAACCAATAGAATGGAAGAAAGAGAGCCTCTTCAGTAAATGGTGCTGACAAAATTGGTTAACTACATGTAGAAAACGAAAGCTAGATCCTTATATATCACACTGCACCAGAATCAACTCCAAATGGATCAAAGACCTTGAACTCAAAGCAGACACTCTGAAAACATTACAGAATGGAATAGGAGAAACCCTAGGTCTCCTTGGCTCAGGCCGAAATTTTTTGAATAGAGACCCGGAAACACAACAAATCAAAGAAAGTTCGGACAAATGGGATTGCATAAAGTTGCAGACCTTCTGCATGGCAAATGTCATAGCTAGCAAGATCAATAGAAAGCCCACAGTTTGGGAGAAGATCTTTACTAGCCATACAACGGACAAAGGTCTCATATCTAAAATATACTTGGAACTCAAAAAATTAAAACCCCCAACAACAAATCCGCTAAGAAACAACTGCCCAATAAATAATTCGGTGAAAGACTTAAAGAGAAACTTCTCTGAAGAAGAAAGAAGGATGGCCAATAGACACATGAAGAAATGTTCAACATCCCTTGCCATAAAAGAAATGCAAATCAAAACAACATTGAGATATCACCTCACTCCAGTTAGAACGGCAAAAATCAAGAACTCTAACAACAACAGATGCTGGAGGGGATATGGACAGAAAGGAACCTTACTTCATTGTTGGTGGGAATGTAAACTTGTTCAACCACTTTGGAAAGCAGTATGGAGGTTCCTCAAAAGACTTCACATAGAACTCCCCTACGACCCAGCAATCGCACTTTTGGGCATTTACCCAAATGTTTACAAACAAGACCACACTAAAGCTACCAGCACAACTATGTTTATTGCAGCATTATTTACCATAGCTAAGATATGGAACCAACCCAGATGCCCCTCAGTAGATGAATGGATCAAGAAAGTGTGGTATATATACACAATGGAATTCTATGCCTCCATCAGAAAGAATGACATTGCCCCATTTCTTAGGACATGGAAAAACTTGGAAAAAATTATATTAAGTGAAGTAAGCCAGGCCCAAAGAAACATAGGTCCCATGGTTTCCCTTATTTGCAATATCTAGTATATGTGTGAGTCAAGCAGAAAAGGTCAGATAATGTGATGTCAGGAAAATGAACCCTTAGATATGTATTTTATTGTTTTTTTTTCTTTCATGCATGTGTTTCTAACGCATTTATAAGATTATCTCTTTGTTGCTTTGTATGTCCCTCCCCCACAGTATAACCCCTGCTTTCACTATATTTGATGTCATTATAACATGTGGAGGAGATGGGGAAACACCAGTTGTTTAAGGATACAGGTGGACCTGTTGGAACAATGAGAAGTACAAGTTGTCCTGTCCAAAAAAGAGCTTGTTTACAACGTCGGTGCAGGGGGGGTGGGAGGAGAAGGATTGGGACTGGCAGGGGAGGAGGGAGGCTGGGAAGTGATGTGAAGGGTAAAAAAAGAAGGAGGCTGCCGTGCTTGGTAAGAAATGTACGCATTATCCTGCCCATGTATTTGTAACCCCTCTGTATATTCACAAATAAAAAAAAAAAGAATAAAAAAAAAAGAATAAGATAGAGCCGGGCACTGGTGGCTCACGCCTGTAATCCTATCTACTCAGGAAGCTGAGATCTGAAGAACACGGTTGCAAGCAGCCCGGGCAGGAGAGAACATGAGACACCTATCTCCAATAAACCACCAGAAAACCGGAAGTGGCGCTGTAGCTCAAGTGGTAGAGCTCGCGCCTTGAGTTGAAGAGGTGAGGGACAAGGCCCAGGCCCAGAGTTCAAGCCCCACGACCGACATAAAAAAAAAAAAAAAAACTATATAGAGCATTCAGAACCTCGGCGATTTAAAACATTATTGTTTGAGGGTGACCAGGTTTTAAATGCTCTACACATTCCCCAACGGAAAGACAGGGCATTAAGGAGAGTTAGACAGCATGGGTCTATCCCAGGCATCTTCGGTCTGCATCCTAGCAGGGCTTAAACCTCCTCACACTGTCCCCATTAACCAGTCCCAATTTTTTTCCTTGCAATTCTGGGATTGCTGAGCAGTGATAGGGAACTCAGGATGAAAACGACAAGTTAGAGCCCTGAGAACTTGGGTACCTTAAAACAGAACTGTTTTTTGGCGCCTCAGTTGTGAATACTCTCCACCTTCCATAATGAAGAGACAAGACACCAAAGAGAAATAGACAGCATATTTCCGTCTCTAGTAGCTCCTATGTGCATCCTGGCTTGGTTCACAGGCCCTCTCTGTATCACCAGCCATAGGTCAAAAGATTTCTTTAAAATATTTGGGAGAGCTGAGGAGGTTTTGGAAGCACGGGATGAAAATAACAAGAAAGAGCACTCAAAACTTGGGGACCTTAAAACAATTGTTTTAAGGTCCCCAAGTTTTGAGTGCTCTACACCTTCCCAAAAGGAGAGAAAAGCCGCTAAATCGAAATAGACTGCATTTTTCTCGCCCAGGGAACTCTGGTCTGCATTCATCAGGGATTAATGCCCCTCACACTGTCCACAGAGCACAGTCCAATTTGTTTCATCCAATTCTGGGAGAGATGATCTGTGTTAGTCAGTTCAGCATGCAAACGACATGAGAGAGCACTTCGAAATTGGTGACCTTAAAACAGGTTTAAGGTCCCAAAGTGAGGATGCTCTACTCCTTCCCCAATGGAGAGACAAGCCTCCAAAGATATATGGACAGCACCGACCTTCCTCACTAAGCCCTAATCTACATCCTGTTCCATATACTGTCAACAATAACAGGTCCAATTATCTTCCTTGCAATTCTGGGAGAGCTGAAAAATGTTTGGAAGCACAGGATGCAAACGACAACATAGAGCTACACCGAAATTCGAGGCTTTAAAACAAAATTTTTTTTCAGGGCTCAAATTCTCAATGATCTACATCTTCCCCAAAGGAGAGATAAGCCTCTAAATACAAGTAGACCGCATCTTTCTAACCCAGGTTTCTCTGGTCTTCATCCTAGCTTGGCTGAAAGCCACTTATACTGTCCATCCACAGGATCCAGTCCAATTTTGTCTTCCAATTCTGGGAGAGCTGACCAGTGTTAGCGAGTTTAGCATGCAAACGAAAGTTTGAGTAAAGCAGAGAAAGTCAGATAAGGTGATGTTAATGAAATGAACCCTAAGATATGTATTCGAATGTTTTTTATTTGCTTTCAAGCGATTATTTATGACACATTCATAAGATCATTTCTTTTTTACTTTGTAAGTCCCTCCCCCAGTAGTTACTGCTTTCACGGCATTTCATGTCGGTATAATTTGTGGAGTGGAAGGGGAAAAACAATTCGTTTAAACAGGGATACAGGTGGACCCATAGCAAAAATGCGATGTACAAGTCGTTATGTCCAAAACGAACATTACAACTTTGGTTTGTGAGTGGTGGGGGGTATGGGAGAGGGGAGGACTGTGGGGGAGGGCAGGAGGAGGATGGAAAAAGATGGGAATGGGAAACAAATAGGACGTTACAATACTTTATAAAAAATGTACTCATTATCTTGCACATGTAATTGTAACCCGTCTGTACATTGTTTTCAAAAAAAATAAATGAACAAATAAATAAATTTAAAAACAAGAAAAGATGGAGCACTGAGAACATGGGGACCTTGAAACAGTTTTAAGGCCCCCAAGCAATGAGGGTTCACTCCTTCCCCAAGGGAGGGACACGCCTCCATAGAGAAACTGACAGCACCAATCTTCCCAAGAATCTCTGGTCTGCATCCTAGCAAGACAGAAAGTGTCTCATCCTGTCTACAATCACAGGTTCCGTTTTTCTCCTTACCACTGAGAGGGTTGAAAAGTTTTTGAGATCTCAGGTTGTAAACGACAAGATAGAGCACTCAGACCTTCGGTGAGGCAAACGATATTGCCCAGGTTCTGAAGGCTCTACAATTCCTCAAAGGAGATACAAGCCACTAAAGAGAAATAGAGAGCATGATTCTATCAGAGGCAACAGCGGTCTGCATCCTAGCATGGCTTCAAGCCCCTTACACTGTCCACAGTATAAAGTCTGAATTTTTTCCTTGCAATTCAGGATGGGCTGACCAGTGTTAGGATGCTCAGGATGAAAACGACAAGATAGAGCACTGAGAATGTGGGGAACTTAAAACAAAATTGTTTTATGGCGCCAAGGTTCTGAATGCTCTATACCTTCGAAAAAGAAAAGACCAGCCCCCGAAGAGAAATAGACAACATCATTCGGTTTCTAGCAGCCGCTGTGCGCATCCTGGCATGGTTCAAAGCCCCTCTTGGTGTCACCATCCCCTGGACAATCCTTTTTACTTGCAATTTTGAGAGAGCTATAGAGGGTTTGGGAGCACAGGATGCAAACAACAAGAGAGAGTTCTCAGTATTTGGAGAACATAAAGAAAATTGTTTTAAGGTCTCCAAGTTCTGAGTGCTCTCAACTTTTCACAAAAGCAAGACAAGCCACTTAGGAGAAATAGAAAGCATTGTTCTCTCCCAGTCAACTGTGCTCTGAATCTTAGCAGGGCTTAATGACCCTTGCACTATTCAGAGTAAACCGTCCAAACTTTGTTCTTCCAATTCTGGGAGAAGTGACCAGTGTTAGGGAGCGCAGGTACAAAAGATAAGATAGAGTACTCAGAATATGGGGACCCTAGAACAGTCTTAAGGCCCCCAGGGAAGTAGGGCTCTACACCTTCACCAAGGAAAAGACACTCCTGCAAAGAGAAATTCACAGCACCCATCTTTCCCAAGAAGCTCTGCTCTGCATCCTATCAATATTGAAAGTGCCTCATTCTGTCTACAAGAACAGGTGAAATTTTTTTCCTTTTAATTCTGAGAGAGGTCACAAGTGTTTAGGAACTCAGGATGCAAAGAATAAGATAGAGCCCAGCACTGGTGGCTCAGGCCTGTAATCGTATCTACTCAGGAACCTGAGATCTGAGGAACATGGTTGCAAGTCAGCCCTGGCAGGAGAGAAGGTCAGACATCGACCCCAATATACCACCAGAAAACTGGAAGTGGCGCTGTAGCTCAAGTGGTAGACAACTTGCCTTGAGTTGAAGAGCTGAGGGACAATGCCCAGGCCCAGATTTCAAGCCCCACGACCGACCAAAATCAAACAAAACAAAAAACTATACAGAGCACTCATAACCTCAGCGATTTAAAACATTATTGTTTGACGGTGTCCAGGTTCTAAATGCTATACACATTCCCCAAGAAAGACAGGGCAGTAAGGAGAGTGAGACAGCATCTGTCTATCCCAGGCATCTTCAGTCTGCATCCTAGCAGGGCTTAAACCTCCTCACACTGTCCCCATTAACCAGTCCCAATTTTTTCCTTGCAATTCTGGGATTGCTGAGCAGTGTTAGGGAGCTCAGGATGAAAACGACAAGATAGAGCCCTGAGAACTTGGGTACCTTAAAACAGAACTGTTTTTTGGCGCCTCAGTTGTAAATACTCTCCATCTTCCATAATGAAGAGACAAGACACCAAAGAGAAATAGACAGCATATTTCGGTCTCTCGTAGCTCCTATGTGCATCCTGGCTTGTTTCACAGGTCCTCTCTGTATCACCAGCCATAGGTTAAAAGATTTCTTTGAAATATTTGGGAGAGCTGAGGAGGTTTTGGGAGCACAGGATGCAAATAACAAGAAAGAGCACTCAAAACTTGAGGTTTTGAGTGCTCTACACCTTCCCCAAAGGAGAGAAAAGCCGCTAAATAGAAATAGACTGCATATTTCTCGCCCAGGCAACTCTGGTATGTATCCATCAGGGCTTAATGCCTCTCACACTGTCCACAGAGCCCAGTCCAATTTGTTTCATCCAATTCTGGGAGAGCTGATCTGTGTTAGTCAGCTCAGGATTCAAACGATATGATAGAGCACTCCGTAATTGGTGGCTCACGCCTGTAACACTATCTACAGAGGAGCCTGAGATCTGAGGAACACGGTTGCAACCCAGCTCGGGCAGGAGAGAACGTGAGACACCTATCTCCAATAAACCTCCAGAAAACCGGAAGTGGCACTGGAGCTCAAGTGTTAGAGCGCTCTCCTTGAGTTGAAGAGCTGAGGGACAACTCCCAGGCCCAGAGTTCAATCCCCACGATGGACAAAAAATATATATATATATAGAGCACTCAGAACCTCGGTGATTTAAAACATTATTGTTTGACGTTGACCAGGTTCTTAATGCTCTACACATTCCCAAACGGAAAGACATGGCAGTAAGGAGAGTTAGACAGCATCGGTCTATCCCAGCCATCATCGGTCTGCATCCTAGCAGGGCTTAAACTGAAAGACCCGAGTCCCCTAGGATACTTTCGTCAATGGGAGGGGGCCCCAGAAAACTCAGACTCCAGGCCGGGAGATGCAATAAGCAAGAGGACTTTATTTGACGTTTGCGCAAACGGACTCTCTGTCCCGAGCAGACAGGGAGCCCCGAGCAGAGATTACAGGCTAATTTAAAGGCAAAAACCACAATATGAACGCGTAACACAAAGCATCCCATGATTGGTCCATTTAAAGGTCACCATATACACCAACAATCACTTTGCCACGCGGGAAATTTTGTAACACTCTTTGTAAAATGACTGGCCCATGGTTGGTTTAAGGGAGGGGGGTTACATGGTTACAGGCCTATGATTGGTTGACATTTGGCTTAGCTTGTGGTCTTGCCAGATGGTCGTTATGTCAAGGTCCTGTCTGGGGAATTTCTAAATGGGAACTGAGGAACACGTACTGTCTGTTTTTTATCTATGACCACTGACCTTGTCCTGGGGCCGGCATCTGGTCCCTGAAACTTCTTAACTCATTTCTGGGAAGGGAAGGGTCAATGCTAGCATAAGCAAGTTTACAGAAGCAGAATCAGCAGTTAGCAAGTTAGTAATGGTAATGGTCAATTTTTAATCTTTCATTTTCCCCACTTCTTCTCTGGACTAATTTTAATCTTAAAATTTAGGGTGTCTCTATATTATTTTGTGGGGTGTCAGTTGTTCTCAGTGCTTGGTATTGAGATCTCAGAACTAATAGATGGACTGCGCTGATTTTTTTTTTTTAACAAAAGACACCAGTCTGTTGAGTATTCAAGGTCCAATTTTAACAAAATTAACAGTACCAAAGGCCCTTACATTTTTTTTTACGAGTTCTGACTCCGTGTATCACAGTTAACTTAATTTTATACCAGCTGTACTTGTAAGCTCCAATTTTAAGACATACTCATACCATTTGCGACATACTCATACCATTTGCTACATACTTAAACTTTCTGAGGTTTGTCATTTTTTTTTAAACAATTAAAGACAATCCTTACTTTTCGTATCCTTTTTTATCCAAAGGGGTCCTTTTTTCCCAATTCCTTTTCCAAGGCTTTTTTTACCATCCTCTTTTTTTACAATCCCTTGAGCATCTTTGTGGCTGTAGTTTAAAACTGCCCGATTTTTCTTTGGCTTGCAGAACCTTTATCTTAGAACAGCCTTAAGGCACCACTGTGATGCAGAAGCTTGCTAGATTTTAAGGCTAAGAGTATTACCTCCATTGATAACACACTCAGGTTATTACCATACCAGAGCCAAACTAGGCTGTGACCATAGAGTGGATTTCCAGTCACTATGCACTGAAGTACCTAAGGCAAGCAAGCCAGTGATATCCTTGTCCCCAATATCCACTGTGGGAAGAGAGGGTTTCTGGATATCACCCAAAAGAATGTCCCACAAGATCTTAGATTTAGGAGCAGTCAACCAGGAAGTAGACTCAGGTGATGGAATCAGGCAGGAGTTCCTCCAGGTGGCTGTCAGGCCGTCGTTGAACTTTACCCATTAGGGTATGCAGCAGCAGCAGCAGCAGCAACAGGGTCTCTCAGTGGCTCCAAGGGACTGTCACACCTCATGCTGGGCTGTAAATTCCTACACAGACTGGTTAAGGATACATTGCATAGGTTTGGCAGGCTTTGATCCTGCTGGTTTTTAAGATCTTTAAACAATAGTCCAGGATAATTTACCAAAATCACAACTTTTTTACTAACCAGATATTTTTGTAAATAGACACAGAAGGCTTAGTCTTGTAATCATCTCTGACAGATGCAGTCTCCATACTTGCACACTTACAACTGTTAACACGATTTTTATGTCTTTTTTAAAATTTATTTTGTCTCATTTTTCCAAAACTGACTCTGGACCCTTGATCTTAAAATGGGTGTAGAAGGGCAAAGGTCCATCTTCTGTAGCTCCTTTAAGCTGACTTTAGGGGCGTTGATCTTACCTAGCCAGGAACCTATAACCTTAGCCTATTTTACAAAGAGGCTATTAGGGTTAGGTGTCATTAAGAACAATATTTTAACTTTTGACAACTGCACAGACCTTTTTTTCGGCTACAGCAGTGTAGCTTGTTTAGCACTCTGGTTTGCAAAAGCATCTTCCTAGATGGCTTAGGAATATGATCTCTAGTGACCCTAACAATGCCTAAATTACCTTTGCAGGCCTTTAGACAGATATCAATAGAAACACACTCTCAGGTTTACAAACTTTTTCCTGAGCAGATGAACTTCATGTAGCTGATGTCAGCTCAATAGTTACTGCCAATTAAAGCTTTTGGCACATAAAGGGGTTGAGATTTAAACTATCCCCCACATTTTATAACATTAGCTTTTTACTATCACAGAGGACTGGCAAGTTCCTGTCCCTTACAAGGTAGTCATGAACATTAGGCATGCTTACAAAATATCTCCCCATGACCTCCTGGCTCTGACCAATTTTTGAAGGGCCACAGAATGACTCTAAGATATGACATTTCTGCCATCCAAGCAGTGGCTTACTGACTCTGGATGGTCCTCCATCGCTCTTGTCCCAGGACTGTCTTCTCCACATTGGGATAAATGCCTCATTGGCATTTCCCTTTAGCTGGTTGCTGGACTTGAACTCGGGCCCTGAGTGTTGTCCCTCAGCTCTACAGCTCAAGGCTAACACTCTGCTACTTTGAGTCCCAAAGCAACTCTGCTTGCTCTTTCAGCACTCTGCTGGCTGAGTAGAGGTGACAGTCTCACAGGAACCTTTTCGTGCCCGGGCTGGCTTTGAACCAGTTTGCAGATCAATGAGTCTTATAAAAAGGCCACTTTACTCCAATTAAAAGCAACAAGGTGGTCAACATAGAAGTAGCTTTTAAGCATGCTCTTACCTGAAACTTATTAAGAGTCAAAGTTACATCTGACAAACTTTTAAGAATCCTCTGTGCTTTGCTCTGGGCTTTGCTGGTAACTTAAAAAAACTAGAATAGCAATTATTTTGGTAATCCTAATTTTTTTTTTCTGTGCACATTGAGGCCAATGTTAAGAACAATTTTATATTTAAACTTTATATCTAAAATTCCATTTCTAATTTTTTTAAAACCTCTTATTAATCACCTTTAATATATTATACTTTAGTTTTTATTTGTGTTTTTTTTTTAAAAAAAATCTCTTAAAATCTCATTGTCTCTTGGCTGCTTGTTTTTACACATTAAAAACTTTAAAACTCAAATGACAATTTTTCTTAATGCAAGAATTACAGTCACCATTACTATACCACGAAGCTAGACTTAACACCTTTATAACTTTTAAAAAAATCCTAATTGTAGAACATAATTGAAAGTAAGCCACATTATATAAATAACTTTTTAACCCTCTTTTTAAGGCTTTTCTAATTTTAATGTTAACACATCCAAGGGGAAGTTTTAGCAATACTAATCAGATCATCACATTACTCATTTTAACCATCATGTTTTCAGTGTCTATCTGCAGGGAAAAGAGAGAGAACAAAGATGGGCCACTCAGCCCTTTCTATGGAATTTGCACGCACCCAATCCGACTCTTTAGGGTTAGATGAACTGCGTTTGTGCCAGCTTGCCCTCTTTTATCATGCGTGGGCTCCTCCCAGGGCTTGTCCCACCATGCATGACCAGCTGAACTGCACTTCGGCTTGTTCACCCCTTACCCGTAAAGATAGGTCTTCTGTTGGTTTCTAAGTTTTTCCCGTCTCTTTTCTTGGTTCTCGAATGAGATACACAGTTTTAGACAGACAGAACAGGTAACATCTTTGACAGTGTTAAACTAACATTTACATTTAAATTTCTAACATTTATCCCCAAATTTTAGCCAAGGGAATTAAATCCCGAACTGCCAATGCATTTTTGTTAAGCCAGATAACTTGATTACAGTATAAAGTCTTTTGCATTTTAAAACATTAGTTTTTTTTTTTAAATACCAGATTTTCTAATTTGCAAGTTAAAGAATCTTTAAAAAGCCATTTAAAACAATGTGAAGATTTTTAAAAATTTTTGGTAATGTCCAATCCTCATAACCTTTTGAATTTTAAATTTAAACTCACCCAATTGTTTCAGCATGCTGACAATTTTTATCTTTGAACACGTTCGCAGACACACACAAAACACTCACACAGATCTTAAAGTGCGCAAAAATCAAAATCAGTCGTACGTACACCTTTTAAAGTTTTTAAACAAAAATTTAAGACAGTATTTTTTTTAAACTAGGTACCTTTGTTGGGCTTTATTTTTTTCAGAGCTTGCTTATCTAGCAAGGCAATTTACTAATTAGTCTCTTTGAATCCCTTCTGTTGGAGGAGGGCTGGGGGAGGGGGTAACCTAAAACTAAGCTGGCCAGATTTTTTAATCCTATTTTAGACAAGAGCACTTTACAAATTGTTACATTGTCAGGACTAGCTGAAAAAGTCCAAACCAGGCACACAGCCTTCTACACCCTCACTGCTGGCAGCCTCCACAAGGAGAAAATGCAGCCTGAGGCTTGAAGGGAACCGAACTAGCCCAGTAACCTTCCATGCCTCACAGGGAGGGTGGGCATAGCAGGTCTGTGACTGAGCCCAGCTGGAACTTTTATTCCCCCAGAGATGTTTAAATAAATAACAAAAACACAGATAAACACAAAAACCAAGGATCCACATTTAAAACTGGTACCAATTCTAAAACAGAACTAGACAAGAACTGAAGGCTGAGTTGGGGACTAATGGGCCCCAGTTTATCCCTACCAGAACTCTGTGCTGCTCCCACTCAGCCAGCTGAATCCAGAGTCTGCTGAGTGAGCCTGCCACACTCACCCAGAACTTCCCTACCCCAGAAAACATAAAACAAACACACACACACACACACACACTAAGGTTAATAAGACAAACAAGTGGCCACAAAGACAAAATCAAGTCTCAGTGAATGGGGTGACATCTCACCACCATTCACTTACCAGGGGACTCAACCCCACTACTCACCTCCGGAGGATTTTTTTTTCCCTTAGATTCCTGCAGACGTTGACCCAGGGGCCTTCCAAGGCGGAGGAGAATTCCCAGTCACCTTGGGGCAAGGGAAAAGTAAAATCCCTAGCGGCCGTCCCCTCAGACTGACAGGTTCTCCCCCACGCTCAGACCCCCTGAGCCAAGGCCCAAGGCTGAGATCTAACTGGGGCCACTCGCAGGTGGTCAGTGGCAATTTCATAATTGACAAACAAGCAAGTTACAAAAGCAAAACCAGCGGTTTTTGTTTTTAAACGAACTAGGACAAGGTCTCAGGTGTCCTAGGAGTGGACTCACTTGTTGTCCCATCTCTATAGAGAATACAAAACACACATTAAAAACGAGTAACACTAACCAGAGACAGACACAGACGAGACTAGACAAACGCCGCGCGGTCCCCGAGTGAGTACACATGAGGAAGGAAACTTCAGAAGGGAGAGGCCGGCCGTGCCTTAACACCCCCGAACACAGAGAACTCAGATCTCGTCCCCCCTCCACCCGACCCTGGAGTAGGACTCCAGGGAGGGACTAGGGTTGTGGGCACGTCTGCTTTTCCCTCTGGTCCACCACACACGCCCTGTACAGGCACTTTTGGATCCCAGAACATAAAACGAAAGTGACAAACACACAAGACAAGAGCTCTATCTTACCTCCTGCCGGTACTGGAATCTGGGGCTTGGGGGCGCCTGGTTCCCGGCCCATGCATCAAATGAAAGACCCTAGTCCCCTAGGATACTTTCGTCAATGGGAGGGCGCCCCAGAAAACTCAGACTCCAGGCCGGGAGATGCAATAAGCAAGAGGAGTTTATTTGACGTTTGCGCAAACGGACTCTCTGTCCCGAGCAGACAGGGAGCCCCGAGCAGAGATTACAGGCTAATTTAAAGGCAAAAACCACAAGATTAATGTGTAACACAAAGCATCACATGATTGGTCCATTTAAAGGTCACCATATACACCAACAATCACTTTGCCACGCGGGAAATTTTGTAACACTCTTTGTAAAATGACCGGCCCATGGTTGGTTTAAGGGGGGGGGGAGGTTACATGGTTACAGGCCTATGATTGGTTAACATTTGGCTTAGCTTGTGGTCTTGCCAGATGGTCGTTATGTCAAGGTCCTGTCTGGGGAATTTCTAAATGGGAACTGAGGAACACGTACTGTCTGTTTTTTATCTACGACCACTGACCTTGTCCTGGGGCCGGCATCTGGTCCCTGAAACTTCTTAACTCATTTCTGGGAAGGGAAGGGTCAATGCTAGCATAAGCAAGTTTACAGAAGCAGAATCAGCAGTTAGCAAGTTAGTAATGGTAATGGTCAATTTTTAATCTTTCATTTTCCCCACTTCTTCTCTGGACTAATTTTAATCTTAAAATTTAGGGTGTCTCTATATTATTTTGTGGGGTGTCAGTTGTTCTCAGTGCTTGGTATTGAGATCTCAGAACTAATAGATGGACTGCGCTGATTTTTTTTTTTTTAACAAAAGATACCAGTCTGTTGAGTATTCAAGGTCCAATTTTAACAAAATTAACAGTACCAAAGGCCCTTACATTTTTTTTTACGAGTTCTGACTCCGTGTATCACAGTTAACTTAATTTTATACCAGCTGTACTTGTAAGCTCCAATTTTAAGACATACTCATACCATTTGCGACATACTCATACCATTTGCTACATACTTAAACTTTCTGAGGTTTGTCTTTTTTTTTTAAACAATTAAAGACAATCCTTACTTTTCGTATCCTTTTTTATCCAAAGGGGTCCTTTTTTCCCAATTCCTTTTCCAAGGCTTTTTTTACCATCCTCTTTTTTTACAATCCCTTGAGCATCTTTGTGGCTGTAGTTTAAAACTGCCCGATTTTTCTTTGGCTTGCAGAACCTTTATCTTAGAACAGCCTTAAGGCACCACTGTGATGCAGAAGCTTGCTAGATTTTAAGGCTAAGAGTATTACCTCCATTGATAACACACTCAGGTTATTACCATACCAGAGCCAAACTAGGCTGTGACCATAGAGTGGATTTCCAGTCACTATGCACTGAAGTACCTAAGGCAAGCAAGCCAGTGATATCCTTGTCCCCAATATCCACTGTGGGAAGAGAGGGTTTCTGGATATCACCCAAAAGAATGTCCCACAAGATCTTAGATTTAGGAGCAGTCAACCAGGAAGTAGACTCAGGTGATGGAATCAGGCAGGAGTTCCTCCAGGTGGCTGTCAGGCCGTCGTTGAACTTTACCCATTAGGGTATGCAGCAGCAGCAGCAGCAGCAACAGGGTCTCTCAGTGGCTCCAAGGGACTGTCACACCTCATGCTGGGCTGTAAATTCCTACACAGACTGGTTAAGGATACATTGCATAGGTTTGGCAGGCTTTGATCCTGCTGGTTTTTAAGATCTTTAAACAATAGTCCAGGATAATTTACCAAAATCACAACTTTTTTACTAACCAGATATTTTTGTAAATAGACACAGAAGGCTTAGTCTTGTAATCATCTCTGACAGATGCAGTCTCCATACTTGCACACTTACAACTGTTAACACGATTTTTATGTCTTTTTTAAAATTTATTTTGTCTCATTTTTCCAAAACTGACTCTGGACCCTTGATCTTAAAATGGGTGTAGAAGGGCAAAGGTCCATCTTCTGTAGCTCCTTTAAGCTGACTTTAGGGGCGTTGATCTTACCTAGCCAGGAACCTATAACCTTAGCCTATTTTACAAAGAGGCTATTAGGGTTAGGTGTCATTAAGAACAATATTTTAACTTTTGACAACTGCACAGACCTTTTTTTCGGCTACAGCAGTGTAGCTTGTTTAGCACTCTGGTTTGCAAAAGCATCTTCCTAGATGGCTTAGGAATATGATCTCTAGTGACCCTAACAATGCCTAAATTACCTTTGCAGGCCTTTAGACAGATATCAATAGAAACACACTCTCAGGTTTACAAACTTTTTCCTGAGCAGATGAACTTCATGTAGCTGATGTCAGCTCAATAGTTACTGCCAATTAAAGCTTTTGGCACATAAAGGGGTTGAGATTTAAACTATCCCCCACATTTTATAACATTAGCTTTTTACTATCACAGAGGACTGGCAAGTTCCTGTCCCTTACAAGGTAGTCATGAACATTAGGCATGCTTACAAAATATCTCCCCATGACCTCCTGGCTCTGACCAATTTTTGAAGGGCCACAGAATGACTCTAAGATATGACATTTCTGCCATCCAAGCAGTGGCTTACTGACTCTGGATGGTCCTCCATCGCTCTTGTCCCAGGACTGTCTTCTCCACATTGGGATAAATGCCTCATTGGCATTTCCCTTTAGCTGGTTGCTGGACTTGAACTCGGGCCCTGAGTGTTGTCCCTCAGCTCTACAGCTCAAGGCTAACACTCTGCTACTTTGAGTCCCAAAGCAACTCTGCTTGCTCTTTCAGCACTCTGCTGGCTGAGTAGAGGTGACAGTCTCACAGGAACCTTTTCGTGCCCGGGCTGGCTTTGAACCAGTTTGCAGATCAATGAGTCTTATAAAAAGGCCACTTTACTCCAATTAAAAGCAACAAGGTGGTCAACATAGAAGTAGCTTTTAAGCATGCTCTTACCTGAAACTTATTAAGAGTCAAAGTTACATCTGACAAACTTTTAAGAATCCTCTGTGCTTTGCTCTGGGCTTTGCTGGTAACTTAAAAAAACTAGAATAGCAATTATTTTGGTAATCCTAATTTTTTTTTTCTGTGCACATTGAGGCCAATGTTAAGAACAATTTTATATTTAAACTTTATATCTAAAATTCCATTTCTAATTTTTTTAAAACCTCTTATTAATCACCTTTAATATATTATACTTTAGTTTTTATTTGTGTTTTTTTTTTTAAAAAAAATCTCTTAAAATCTCATTGTCTCTTGGCTGCTTGTTTTTACACATTAAAAACTTTAAAACTCAAATGACAATTTTTCTTAATGCAAGAATTACAGTCACCATTACTATACCACGAAGCTAGACTTAACACCTTTATAACTTTTAAAAAAATCCTAATTGTAGAACATAATTGAAAGTAAGCCACATTATATAAATAACTTTTTAACCCTCTTTTTAAGGCTTTTCTAATTTTAATGTTAACACATCCAAGGGGAAGTTTTAGCAATACTAATCAGATCATCACATTACTCATTTTAACCATCATGTTTTCAGTGTCTATCTGCAGGGAAAAGAGAGAGAACAAAGATGGGCCACTCAGCCCTTTCTATGGAATTTGCACGCACCCAATCCGACTCTTTAGGGTTAGATGAACTGCGTTTGTGCCAGCTTGCCCTCTTTTATCATGCGTGGGCTCCTCCCAGGGCTTGTCCCACCATGCATGACCAGCTGAACTGCACTTCGGCTTGTTCACCCCTTACCCGTAAAGATAGGTCTTCTGTTGGTTTCTAAGTTTTTCCCGTCTCTTTTCTTGGTTCTCGAATGAGATACACAGTTTTAGACAGACAGAACAGGTAACATCTTTGACAGTGTTAAACTAACATTTACATTTAAATTTCTAACATTTATCCCCAAATTTTAGCCAAGGGAATTAAATCCCGAACTGCCAATGCATTTTTGTTAAGCCAGATAACTTGATTACAGTATAAAGTCTTTTGCATTTTAAAACATTAGTTTTTTTTTTTAAATACCAGATTTTCTAATTTGCAAGTTAAAGAATCTTTAAAAAGCCATTTAAAACAATGTGAAGATTTTTAAAAATTTTTGGTAATGTCCAATCCTCATAACCTTTTGAATTTTAAATTTAAACTCACCCAATTGTTTCAGCATGCTGACAATTTTTATCTTTGAACACGTTCGCAGACACACACAAAACACTCACACAGATCTTAAAGTGCGCAAAAATCAAAATCAGTCGTACGTACACCTTTTAAAGTTTTTAAACAAAAATTTAAGACAGTATTTTTTTTAAACTAGGTACCTTTGTTGGGCTTTATTTTTTTCAGAGCTTGCTTATCTAGCAAGGCAATTTACTAATTAGTCTCTTTGAATCCCTTCTGTTGGAGGAGGGCTGGGGGAGGGGGTAACCTAAAACTAAGCTGGCCAGATTTTTTAATCCTATTTTAGACAAGAGCACTTTACAAATTGTTACATTGTCAGGACTAGCTGAAAAAGTCCAAACCAGGCACACAGCCTTCTACACCCTCACTGCTGGCAGCCTCCACAAGGAGAAAATGCAGCCTGAGGCTTGAAGGGAACCGAACTAGCCCAGTAACCTTCCATGCCTCACAGGGAGGGTGGGCATAGCAGGTCTGTGACTGAGCCCAGCTGGAACTTTTATTCCCCCAGAGATGTTTAAATAAATAACAAAAACACAGATAAACACAAAAACCAAGGATCCACATTTAAAACTGGTACCAATTCTAAAACAGAACTAGACAAGAACTGAAGGCTGAGTTGGGGACTAATGGGCCCCAGTTTATCCCTACCAGAACTCTGTGCTGCTCCCACTCAGCCAGCTGAATCCAGAGTCTGCTGAGTGAGCCTGCCACACTCACCCAGAACTTCCCTACCCCAGAAAACATAAAACAAACACACACACACACACACACACTAAGGTTAATAAGACAAACAAGTGGCCACAAAGACAAAATCAAGTCTCAGTGAATGGGGTGACATCTCACCACCATTCACTTACCAGGGGACTCAACCCCACTACTCACCTCCGGAGGATTTTTTTTTTCCCTTAGATTCCTGCAGACGTTGACCCAGGGGCCTTCCAAGGCGGAGGAGAATTCCCAGTCACCTTGGGGCAAGGGAAAAGTAAAATCCCTAGCGGCCGTCCCCTCAGACTGACAGGTTCTCCCCCACGCTCAGACCCCCTGAGCCAAGGCCCAAGGCTGAGATCTAACTGGGGCCACTCGCAGGTGGTCAGTGGCAATTTCATAATTGACAAACAAGCAAGTTACAAAAGCAAAACCAGCGGTTTTTGTTTTTAAACGAACTAGGACAAGGTCTCAGGTGTCCTAGGAGTGGACTCACTTGTTGTCCCTTCTCTATAGAGAATAAAAAACACACATTAAAAACGAGTAACACTAACCAGAGACAGACACAGACGAGACTAGACAAACGCCGCGCGGTCCCCGAGTGAGTACACATGAGGAAGGAAACTTCAGAAGGGAGAGGCCGGCCGTGCCTTAACACCCCCGAACACAGAGAACTCAGATCTCGTCCCCCCTCCACCCGACCCTGGAGTAGGACTCCAGGGAGGGACTAGGGTTGTGGGCACGTCTGCTTTTCCCTCTGGTCCACCACACACGCCCTGTACAGGCACTTTTGGATCCCAGAACATAAAACGAAAGTGACAAACACACAAGACAAGAGCTCTATCTTACCTCCTGCCGGTACTGGAATCTGGGGCTTGGGGGCGCCTGGTTCCCGGCCCATGCATCAAATGAAAGACCCTAGTCCCCTAGGATACTTTCGTCAATGGGAGGGCGCCCCAGAAAACTCAGACTCCAGGCCGGGAGATGCAATAAGCAAGAGGAGTTTATTTGACGTTTGCGCAAACGGACTCTCTGTCCCGAGCAGACAGGGAGCCCCGAGCAGAGATTACAGGCTAATTTAAAGGCAAAAACCACAAGATTAATGTGTAACACAAAGCATCACATGATTGGTCCATTTAAAGGTCACCATATACACCAACAATCACTTTGCCACGCGGGAAATTTTGTAACACTCTTTGTAAAATGACCGGCCCATGGTTGGTTTAAGGGGGGGGGGAGGTTACATGGTTACAGGCCTATGATTGGTTAACATTTGGCTTAGCTTGTGGTCTTGCCAGATGGTCGTTATGTCAAGGTCCTGTCTCGGGAATTTCTAAATGGGAACTGAGGAACACGTACTGTCTGTTTTTTATCTACGACCACTGACCTTGTCCTGGGGCCGGCATCTGGTCCCTGAAACTTCTTAACTCATTTCTGGGAAGGGAAGGGTCAATGCTAGCATAAGCAAGTTTACAGAAGCAGAATCAGCAGTTAGCAAGTTAGTAATGGTAATGGTCAATTTTTAATCTTTCAAAACCTCCTCACACTGTCCCCATTAACCAGTCCCATTTTTTTCCTTTCAATTCTGGGATTGCTGAGCAGAATTAGAAAGCTCAGGATGAAAACCACAAGATAGAGCCCTGAGAACTTGGGTACCTTAAAACAGAACTGTTTTTTGGTTCCTCAGTTGTGAATACTCTCCACCTTCCATAATGAAGAGACAAGCCACCAAAGAGAAATAGACAGCATGTTTCAGTCTCTAGTAGCTCCTATGTGCATCCTGGCATGGTTCACACCCCTCTCAGTATCACCAGCCATAGGTCAAAAGATTTCTTTGAAATATTTGGGAGAGTTGAGGAGGTTTTGGGAGCACAAGATGCAAATAACAAGAAAGAGCATTCAAAACTTGGGGACCTTAAAAGAATTTTCTTAAAGTCCCCAAGTTTTGAGGGCTCTACACCTTCCCCAAAGGAGAGAAAAGCTGCTAAATAGAAATACACTTCATTTTTCTCGCCCAGGAAACTCTGGTCTGCATCCATCAGGGCTTAATGACCTTCACACTGTCCACAGAGCACAGTCCAATTTGTTTCATCCAATTCTGGGAGAGCTGATCTCTGTTAGTCAGCTCAGGATGCAAACGACATGATAGAGCACTCCGAAATTGGTGACTTTAAAACAGTTTTAACGTCCCAAAATGAGGATGATCTACTCCTTCCCCAATGGAGAGAAAAGCCTCCAAAGATATATGGACAGCACCGACCTTTCTCACTAAACCCTAATCTACATCCTGTACCATATACTGACAAAAATAACAGGTCCAATTATATTCCTTGCAATTCTGGGAGAGCTGAAAAGTGTTTGGAAGCACAGGATGCAAATGACAAGATAGAAATTCGACGCCTTAAAACAAACTTGTTTTTCAGGGCTCAAATTCTCAATGATCTACATCTTCCCCAAAGGAGAGATAAGCCTCTAAATACAAGTAGACCGAAACTTTCTAATCCAGGTTTCTCCAGTCTGCATCGTAGCTTGGCTGAAAGCCACTTATACTGCCCATCCACAGAAACCAGTCCAATTTTGTCTTCCAATTCTGGGAGAGCTGACCAGTGTTAGCGAGTTCAGCATGCAAACGAAAGTTTGGGTAAAGCAGAGAAAGTCAGATAAGGTGATGTGAATGAAATGAACCCTAACACATGTATTCGAATGTTTTTTATTTTCTTTCAAGCGATTGTTTATGACACATTCATAAGATCATTTCTTTTTTACTTTGTAAGTCCCTCCCCCATTGTATAACAACTGCTTTCACTGTATTTCATGTCGGTCTAATTTGTGGAGGGGAAGGGGAAAAACAATTCGTTTAAATAGGGATAGGGGTGGACCCATAGCAAAAATGCGATGTAAAGTCGTTATACCCAAAACGAACTTTACAACTTTGGTTTGTGAGTGATGGGGGGTATGGGAGAGGGGAGAACTGTGGGGGAGGGCAGGAGGAGGATGGGAAAAGATGGGAATGGGAAACAAAGAGGACGTTACAATACTTTATAAAAAATGTACTCATTATCTTGCACATGTACTTGTAACCCGTCTGTACATTGTTTTCAAAAAAAATAAATGAACAAATAAATAAATAAATAAATTTAAAAACAAGAAAAGATGGAGCACTCAGAACATGGGGACCTTGAAACAGTTTTAAGACCCCCAGGCAATGAGGGTTTACTCCTTCCCCAAAGGAGGGACACGTCTCCACAGAGAAATTGACAACACCAATCTTCCCAAGAAACTCTGGTCTGCATCTTAGCAAGACAGAAAGTGTCTCATCCTGTCTACAATCACAGGTTCCGTTTTTCTCTTTACCACTGGGAGGGTTGAATATTTTTTGAGATCTCAGGTTGTAAACGACAAGATAGAGCACTCAGACCTTCGGTGAGGTAAACAATATTGCCCAAGTTCTGAAGGCTCTACAATTCCTCAAAGGAGATACAAGCCATTAAAGAGAAATAGACAGTATGGTTCTATCACAGGCAACAGTGGTCTGCATCCTTGCAGGGCTTGAAGCCCCTTAAACTGTCCACAGTAACAAGTCTGAATTTTTTCCTTGCAATTCAGGGTGGGCTGACCAGTGTTAGGATGCTCAGGATGAAAACGACAAGATAGAGCACTGAGAATGTGGGGAACTTAAAACAAAATTGTTTTATGGCGCCAAGGTTCAGAATGCTGTATACCTTCGAAAAAGAAAAGACCAGACCCCGAAGAGAAATAGACAACATCATTCGGTTTCTAGCAGCCCCTCTGTGCATCCTGGCATGGTTCAAAGCCCCTCTTGGTGTCACCATCCCCGGGACAATCCTTTTTACTTGCAATTTTGGGAGAGCTGTGGAGGGTTTGGGAGCACAGGATGCAAACAACAAGAGAGAGTTCTCAGAATTTGGAGAACATAAAGAAAATTGTTTTAAGGTCTCCAAGTTCTGAGTGCTCTCAACTTTTCCCAAAAGCAAGACAAGCTGCTTAGGAGATATAGAAAGTCCCAGTCAACTGTGCTCTGAATCTTAGCAGGGCTTAATGACCCTTGCACTATCCACAGTAAACAGTCCAAACTTTGTTCTTCCAATTCTGGGAGAAGTGACCAGTGTTAGAGAGCGCAGATACAAACGATCAGATAGAGTACTCAGAATATGGGGACCCTAGAACAGTAATAAGGCCCCCAGGGAAGGAGTTCTCTACACCTGCCCCAAGGAAGAGACATCCCTCCAAAGAGAAATTCACAGCACCCTTTTTTCCCAAGAAGCTCTGCTCTGCATCCTAGCAATATTGAAAGTGACTCATTCTGTCTACAATAACAGGTCAAATTTTTTTTCCTTTTAATTCTGAGAGAGGTCAAAAGTGTTTAGGAACTCAGGATGCAAGGAATAAGATAGAGCCGGGCACTGGTGGATCACGCCTATAATCCTATCTAACAAGGAGCCTGAGATCTGAGGAACACGGTTGCAAGCCACCCCGGGCAGGAGAGAAGGTGGGACACCTATCTCCAATAAACCACCAGAAAACCGGAAGTGGCGCTGTAGCTCAAGTGGTAGAGCGCTCGCCTTGAGTTGAAGAGCTCAGGGACAACGCCCAGGCCCAGAGTTCAAGCCCCACGACCGAAAAAAAAAAAAAAATAAAACTATATAGAGCATTCAGAACCTCGGCGATTTAAAACATTATTGTTGACGGTGACCAGGTTCTAAATACCCTACACATTCGCCAACGGAAAGACAGGGCAGTAAGGAGAGTTAGACAGCATCGGTCTATCCCAGGCATCTTTGGTCTGGATCCTAGCAGGGCTTAAACCTCCTCACACTGTCCCCATTAACCAGTAACAATTTTTTCCTTGCAATTCTGGGATTGCTGAGCAGTCTTAGGGAGCTCAGGAGGAAAACGACAAGATAGAGCCCTGAGAACTTGGGTTCCTTAAAACAGAAGTGTTTTTTGGCGCCTCACTTGTGAATACTCTCCACCTTCCATAATGAAGAGACAAGCCACCAAAGACAAATAGACAGCATATTTCGGTCTCTAGTAGCTCCTAAGTGCATCCTGGCTTGGTTCACAGGCCCTCTCTGTATCACCAGCCATAGGTCAAAAGATTTCTTTGAAATATTTGGGAGAGCTGAGGAGGTTTTGGGAGCACAGGATGCAAATAACAAGAAAGAGCAACACAGAAATTCGACGGTTTAAAACAAACTTGTTTTTCAGTTCTCTAATTCTCAATGATCTACATCTTCCTCAAAGGAGAGATAAGCCTCTAAATACAAGTAGACCACATCTTTCTAACCCAGGATTCTCTGGTCTGCATCATAGCTTGGCTGAAAGCCACTTATACTGTCCATCCACAGGAACCAGCTCAATTTTGTCTTCCAATTCTGGGAGAGCCGACCAGTGTTAGCGAGTTTAGCATGCAAACGAAAGTTTGAGTAAAGCAGAGAAAGTCAGATAAGGTGATGTTAATGAAATGAACCCTAAGATATGTATTCGAATGTTTTTTTTTTGCTTCCAAGCGATTGTTTATGACACATTCATATGATCATTTCTCTTTTACTTTGTAAGTCTCTCCACCATTGTATAAAAACTGCTTTCACTGTATTACATGTCGGTACAATTTGTGGAGGGGAAGGGGAAAAACAATTCGTTTAAATAGGGACACAGGAGGACCCATAACAAAAATGTGATGTACAAGTCGTTATGTCCAAAAGGAAATTTACAACTTTGGTTTGTGAGTGTTGGACGGTATGGGAGAGGGGAGGACTCTGGGGGAGGGCAGGAGGAGGATGGGAAAAGATGGAAATGGGAAACAAAGGGGACGTTAAAATACTTTATAAAAAATGTACTCATTATCTTGCACATGTAATTGTAACCCGTCTGTACATTGTTTTCAAAAAAAATAAATGAACAAATAAATAAATAAATAAATTTAAAAACATGAAAAGATGGTGCACTCAGAACATGGAGACCTTGAAACAGTTTTAAGGCCCCCAAGCAATGAGTGTTTATTCCTTCACCAAAGGAGGGACACGCCTCCATAGAGAAACTGACAGCACCAATCTTCCCAAGAAGCTCTGGTCTGCATCCTAGCAAGACAGGAAGTGTCTCATCCTGTATACAATCACAGGTTCCGTTTTTCTCCTTACCACTGGGAGGGTTGAAATGTTTTTGAGATCTCAGGTTGTAAACGACAAGATAGAGCACTCAGACCTTCGGTGAGGTAAACAATATTGCCCAAGTTCTTAAGGCTCTACAATTCCTCAAAGGAGATGCAAGCCACTAAAGAGAAATAGACAGCATGGTTCTATCACAGGAAACAGCGGTCTGCATCCTAGCAGGGCTTGAAGTCCCTTACACTGTCCACAGTAACAAGTCCGAATTTTTTCCTTGCAATTCAGGGTGGGCTGACCAGTGTTAGGATGCTCAGGATGAAAGCGACAAGATAGAGCACTGAGAATGTGGGGAACTTAAAACAAAATTGTTTTATGGCGCCAAGGTTCAGAATGCTGTATACCTTCGAAAAAGAAAAGACCAGCCCCCGAAGAGAAATAGACAACATCATTCGGTTTCTAGCAGCCCCTGTGTGTAACCTGGAATGGTGCAAAACCCCTCTTTGTGTCACCATCCCCAAGACCAGAACCCGAACCCGAAACTGAACCCTATCCCGAACCCAAAACCGAACCCAAACCCGAACCTGAACCCAAAGAAAACCTGAACCCGAACCCCATCCAGAACACGAAACTGAAACTGAAACCGAAACCGAACCCGAATCCGAACCCTAACCTGAAACCGAACACGATCCCTCACTGGAACCGGAACCCGAACCCGAATCCAAACCCAAACCTGAACCCGAACCCGAACCTGAACAGGAACCCTAACCCGAACCCAAAACCAAACCCTTACCCGAACCTGAGCCCCCACCAGAACCAGAACCCTAACCCAACCCAAACTCTAACACGAACCCGAACCCTAACCAGAACTCAAACCGGAACCCGAGCCAGAACCCGAAACCGAACCCGAACTCTAACCAGAACCGATCACGAACCTTAACCCAAACCCGAACCCGAACCTGAACACGAAACCAAACCCCATCCATAACCCGAACCCGAACCCGAAACTGAACCTGAATCCGAACCCGACCCCGAACCCGAACCTGAACAGGAACCAGAACCCGAACCCGAAAGCAAACCCTAACCCGAACCCGAGCCCTCACCAGAACCAGAACCTGAACCCAACCCAAACCCTAACACGAACCCATACCCTAACCCGAATCCAAACCGGAACCCGAACACGAAACCGAAATAACCCGAACCCTAAACTGAACCGAACCCGAACCATAACCCGAACCCGAACCCGAACCCGAACCCGTACCCGAACCCGAACCCGAAACCGAAACCGAAACCTAACCCGAACCCGAACCTGAACCCTAAACCTAACCCTAAACAGAACCCGAAAACGAACCCGAACCCTAACCCGAACATGAAACCCAACCCACTCCCGAACCCGAACCTGAACCCAAACCCGAACCCAACCTGAACCCGAACCCGAACCCCATCCAGAACCCGAACCCGAACCTGAAACCGAACCCGAATCCGAACCTGAAACCGAAACCGAACACGATCCCTAACGGGAACCCGAACCTGAACCCGAATCCAAGCCCAAACCAGAACCCGTACCCGAACCTGAACAGGAACGGAACCCGAACCCGAAACCAAATCCTAAACCGAACCCGAGCCCTCACCAGAACCAGAACCCGAACCCAACCCAAACACTAACACGAACCCGAACCCTAACCCGAACCCAAACCACTACCCAAACCCGAACCCCAACACGAACCCTTACCCGAACCCGAATCCAAATCCGAACAGGAACCATACCCGAACCCGAACCCAAAATGATCCCGACCCGAACCCCAACCCGAACACGACCCGAACCCGAACCCGAACTCGACCAAAACCTGAACCCGAACCCAAACCCGATCCCGAACCCAACCCGAACCAGAACCCGAACCCTAAACCGAACACGAACCAGAACCCGAACCCTATCCCGCACCTGAACCCTAAACAGAACACGAAACCGAACCCGAACCGGAACCTGAACCCGAACCCGAATCTTAGCCCAAACCCGAACCTGAACCCGAACCCGAACCCTAACCGAACCTGAACCCAAACCTAACCACAACCCGAACCCGAACCCAACCCAAACCCGAACCCGAACCCGAACTGGAACCAGAACCCGAACCCTAACCCGAACCCGAAACCCAACCCAAACGTGAACCCGAACCCGAACCCCTAGAACCCGAACCCTAACTTGATCCCTAACCGAACCCGAAACTGAAATCTAACCCGAACCCGAACTGGAACCAGAACCCGAACCCTAACCCGAACCCGAAACCCAACCCAAACCCGAACCCGAACCCGAACCCTATCCCGAACCCGAACCAAAACCCTAACCCGAACCAGAAAGCAAATCCGAACCCGAACCCAACCCGAACCCTAAACCAAACCGAACCCGCATCCTAACCCGAATCCGAACCCAAACCAGATCCCGAACCCGAACCCAAAACCGAACCCTGACCCGAACTGAACCCGAACCATAACCCGAACCCTAACCGGAACCTGAACCCGAATCCGATCCCGATCCCAAAACAGAAACCAACGTGAACCCGAACCCGAACCCCATCCAGAACCCGAACCCAGACCCGAACCCGATCCCGGCCTGAACCTGAACCCGAAACCGAACCAGAACCCGAAACCGAACCCGAACCTGATCCCGAACCCGAACCCAAACCCGAACCGAACCGTAACCCGTACCTGAACCTGAACTCGAACCCGAACCCAATTCCGAACCCGAACCCAATCCGGAACCCAAATCTGAACCTGAACCCGAACCCGAACCCGAACCTGAACAGGAACCGGAACCGGAACCCAAACCCAAACCCGAACCCGAACCCGAACCTTAACCACAACCCGAACCCGAACCCAACCCAAACCCTAACAAGAACCTGAACCCTAACCCGAACCCAAATCAGAACCCGTACCCAAACCCAAATACGAACCCGAACCCGAATCCAAACAGGACCCAAACCTGAACCCGAACCCGAAACCAAACCCGATCCGAACCCCAACCCAATCCCGACCCGAACCCTAACCTGAAGCCGAACCTGAACCCGACCCCGAACCCGAACCCAAATCCGAACCTGTACCCGAAACCGAAGCCTAACCCGAACCCTAACCCGAAACCAAACCTGAACCCGATCCCTAAGCCGAACACAAAACCTAACGCGAACCCGAACCCAAAACCGAACCCCAACCCTAACCCGAACCCGAACCCTAACCCGAACCACCCGAACCCGAACCCCAATCCGAACCCTAACACGAACCTGAACGAGAACCCGAACCCGAATCAGAACCAGAACACAAACCCGAACCCTAACCGAACCCGAACCCAACCCGAACACTAACTGGAACGTGAACCCTAACGGGAACCGGAACCGGAACCCGAACCCGAACCAGAACCAGAACCAGAACCCAAAACCAAACCCAAAACCAATCCCTAACGTGAACCCGAAACCGAACCCGAACCCGAACCTGAACCCGAACCCGAACCCGAACCCGAACCCCAACCCCAACCCCAACCCGAACCCCAACCCGAACCCTAACCCGAACCTGAACCCTAAACCGAACCCTAACCCGAACCCAAACATGAACCGGAACCCAAACCCGAACCCGAACACGAACCCGAACCCTAACCCGAACCCAAACTGGAACCCGAACCCGAACCCGAAACCTAACCCAAACCCAAACCCTAACCAGAAACCAACCTGAACCCTAACGCAAACACGAACCGGAAACCAAACAGGAACCCGAACCCTAACCCAAACCTGAATCCCAACCCCAACCCGAACCCGTTCCCAAACCGAACGCTAATCCATACCCTAACCCGAACCCGAACTCTAACTGAACCTGAACCCGAACCCGAACCCGAACCCTAACCCGAACCCGAACCCAAACCCGAACCCGAACCTGAACCCGACCCCGAACCCTAACCCGAAACTGAACCCGTACCCTATCCCGAAGCCTAATCCGAACCCGAATCCGAACCCGAACCGCAACCGGAACCCGAACCCAAACCCGAACCCAACTGGAACCCTAACACGAACCCGAACCCGAACCCCAACCTGAACGCGGACCCAACCCGATCCCTAACCCGAACCGGAACCTGAACCTGAACCCGAACCCGAACCCGAACCCGAACCCGAACCCGAACCCAACCGGTATCCTAACACGAACCCGAAGCCAAACCTTAACGCGGACCCAACCCGATCCCTATCGCGAACCCTAACCTGAACCCGAACCCGGATCGGAACGCGAACCCAAACCCGAACCCGAACATGAACCCGGACCCTAACCCGAACCCGAACCTGAAACCAAACCCGAACCCGAACCCGAACCTGAACCAGAACCCAAACCCGAACCCGAATTCGAACCTGAACCCGAACCCGAACCCCAACCCTAACCTGAGCCCTAACCTGAACCCTAACGCAAACCCGAACCGGAACCGGAACCCTAACCCGAACCCAAATCCGAACCCGAACCCGAACCCGAACCCGAACCCTAACCGAACCCGAACCCGAACCCAAACCCTAACCTGAGCCCAACCCGAACCCGAAGCCGAACCTGAACCCGACCCCGAACCCTAACCCGAATCCGAACCTGTAACCGAACCCAAAGCCTAACCCGAACCCTAACCCGAACCCAAACCCAACCCGAACCCCAACACGAACCCGAACCTAAACCCGAACCTAAACCCGATTCCTAAGCCGAACACAAAACCTAATGCGAACCCGAACCCAAAACCGAACCCGAACCCTAACCCGAACCCGAACCCGAACCCTAACCTGAATCCAAACCCGAACCCAAATCCGAACCCTAACACGAACCTGAACCAGAACCCGAACCAGAACCAGAACCCGAACCAGAACACAAACCCAAACCCTAACCGAACCCGAACCCAACCCGAACCCAACCCGAACACTAACTGGAACCCGAACCCTAACGGGAACCGAAACCCAAACCTGAACCCGAACCGGAACCAGAACCCGAACCCGAAACCAAACCCAAACCCGATCCCTAACGAGAACCCGAAACCGAACCCGAACCCGAACCCGAACCCAAACCTGAAACCGAACCCTACCCGAACCCCAACCTGAACCCCAACCCGAACCCCAACCCGAACCGGAACCCGAACCCGAACCCGAACCCGAACTGGAACCCGAACCCGAACCCGAAACCTAACCCGAACCCAAACCTTAACCAGAAACTAACCTGAACCCTAATGCGAACCCAAACTGGAAACCGAACAGGAACCCGAACCCTAACCCAAACCTGAATCCCAACCCCAACCCCAACCCGAACCCAAACCGAACACTAACCCAACCCCTAACCCGAAAATTAACCAGGACCCTAACCCGAACTGGAACACGAGTCGGACCCCGAACCCGAACCGGAACCCGAACCCGAACCCGAACCCAAACCTGAATCCCAACCAGAACCCGAACCCGAAATCTAACCAGAACACGAACCCTAACCTGAAACCAACCAGAACGCTAAACCGAACCCGAACCGGAACCAGAACCCGAACCCGAACTCGAATGCACACCCGAATCCGAAGAAACTGAACCCGAAACCGAACGCTAACCCGAACCCGAACCCGAACCCTAACCGAACCCGAACCCGAACCCGAACCTGAACCCATACCCGAACCCAACCCGAACCCTAACCCGAACCCAAAGCCGAACCGGAACCAGACCCCGAACCCTAACCTGAAACCGAACCCGAACGCGAAGCCTAAACCGAAGCCAAACCTGTACCTGAACCCGAACCCGAACCCGAACCCAAACCCAACCCGTACCCGAACCTAATCCCTAACCCGAACAAGAAACCGAACCCGAACTCGATCCCTAACCCTAACCCGAACCCGAACCCGAACACGAACACGAACCCAAATCCGAACCTGAACCCAACCCGAACCCTAAACCGAACCCGAACACGAACCCGAACCTGAACCCGACCCCGAATCCTAACCCGAATCCGAACCCCTACCCGAACCCGAAGCCTAACCCGAACCCTAACCCAAACCCGAACCCAACTCGAATCCCAACCCGAACCCAAACCCAAACCCGATCCCTAAGCCAAACACAAACCCGAACCCAAACCCGAACCCGAACCAAAACCGAACACTAACCCAAACCCTAACCCGAACCTGAACCGGAACCAGAACCCTAACCTGAACCCAAACCCGAACCCGAACCTTAACCGTAACCCGAAACCGAACCCGAACCCGAACCTGAGCCCTAACCCAAACCCGAACCAGAAAATGAACCAGGACCCTAACCCGAACTGGAACGCAAATCGGAACCCAAACCGACCCCGAACCAGAACCAGAACCCGAACCCGAACCCGAATCCGAACCAGTACCCTCACCCGAAGCCTAACCAGAACCCTAACCCGAACCCGAACCCAACCCGAATCCCAACAAAAACCCGAACCTGAACCCTATCCCTAAGCCGAACACGAACCCGAACCCTACCCGAACAGGAACCAAAACCGAACACTAACCCAAACCCTAACCCGAACCCGAACCAGAACTAGAACCCTAACCTGAACCCAAACCCGAACCCGAACCTTAACCCTAACCCGAAACCGAACCTGAACCCGAACCTGAACCCTAACCCAAACCCGAACCCGAAAATGAACCAGGACCCTAACCTGAACTGGAACGTGAATCGGAACCCAAACCCGACCCTGAACCCGAACCGGAACCCGAACCTGAAACCGAACCTGAACCCAAACCTGAATCCCAACCCGAACCCGAACCCGAAATCTAACCGGAACCCGAACCCTAACCTGAAACCAACCCGAACCCTAAACCGAACCTAAACCGGAACCAGAACCCGAACCCGAACCCGAACCCAAACCTGAATCCGAACCTGAAACCAAACCCGAAACCTAAAGCGAACCCAAACCCAAACCCGAAACCGAACCTTAACCCTAACCCGAACCGGAACCCGAACCCTATCCCGAACCCGAATCTGAAACTTAACCCGAACCCTAAACGGAACCCGAACCCTAACCGGAACCTTAACCCGAACCCGAACCAGAACTGCAACCGGAACCCGAACCCAAACCCAACTGGAACCCTAACACGAACCCGAACCCGAACCCCAACCTGAACGTGGACCAAACCCGATCCCTAACCAGAACCCTAACCCGAACCCGAACCCAAACCCGAACCGGAAGCTGAACCCGAACCCGAACCCGAACCCAACCGGAACCCTAACATGAACCCGAACCCAAACCCCAACCTGAACGCATACCCAACCCGATTCCTAACCCGAACCCTAACCCGAACCCGAACCCAGACCAGAACGCGAACCCAAACCCAAACCCGAACACGAACCCGAACCCTAACCCAAACCAGAACCAGAAACCAACCCCGAACCCAAACCCAAACCTGAACCCGAACCCAAACCCGAACCCGAATTCGAACCCGAACCTGAACCCGAAACCTAACACGAATCCTAACGCCAACCCGAACCGGAACCGCAACCCTAACCCGAACCCAAACCAGAACCTGAACCCAAGCCGAACCCTAAACCGAACCCGAACCCGAACCTGAACCCGACTCCGAACCCTAACCTGAATCCGAACCTATACCTGAACCCGAAGCCTACCCCGAACCCAAACCCAACCCGAACCCCAACCCAAACCCGAACCTGAACCCGACCCAAACCCGAACCTGAACCCGATCCCTAAGCCAAACACAAAACCTAACGCGAACCTGAACCCAAAACCAAACCCGAACCCTAACCTGAACCCGAACCCTAACCCGAAACCTAAACCGAACCCAAACCCTAACCAGAAACCAACCTGAACCCTAACGCGAACCAGAACCGGAAACCGAACAGGAACCCGAACCCTAACCGAACCCGAACCCTAACCCGAACCTGAACCCAAACCCGAACCCTAACCCGAACCTACACCCGTCCCCAAACCATAACCCGAAACTGAACCCGTACCCGAACCCGAAGCCTAATCCGAACCCGAACCCGAACCGCAACCGGAACCAGAACCCGAACCCGAACCCAACTGGAACCCTAACACTAACCTGAACCCGAACCCGAACCTTAACGCGGACCCAACCCGATCCCTAACCTGAACCCTAACCCGAACCCGAACCCGAACCTGAACTCGAACCTGAACCCAACCGGAACCCAAACCTGAACGCGGACCCAACCCGATCCCTAACCCGAACCCTAACCCGAACTCGAACCCGGACCAGAACGTGAACCCAAACCCGAACCCGAACACGAACCCAAACCCTAACCCGAACCCGAACCCGAAACCAAACCCGAACCCGAACCCGAAGCTGAACCAGAACCCAAACCCGAACCCGAATTCGAACCTGAACCCGAACCCGAACCTGAACCCTAACCCAGGACCCTAACCCGAACCCTAACACAAACCCGAACCGGAACCAGAACCCTAACCTGAACCCAAACCCGAACCCGAACCCTAACCGAACCCGAACCTGAACCCAAACCCGAACCTAAACTCAACCCGAATCCTAAACCGAACCCGAACCCGAAGCCGAACCTGAACCCGACCCCAAACCCTAACCCGAATCCCAACCTGTACCCGAACCCGAAGCCTAACCCGAACCCTAACCCGAACCCGAACCCAACTCGAACACCAACCCGAACCCGAACCTGAACCCGATCCCTAAGCTGAACACAAAACCTAACGTGAACCCGAACCCAAAACCGAACCCGAACCCTAACCCGAAACCGAACCCGAACACTAACCCAAACCCGAACCCGAACCCCAATCCGAACCCTAACATGAACCTGAACCAGAACCTGAACCCGAACCCGAACACGAATCAGAACACAAACCCGAACCCTAACTGAACCCGAACTCAACCTGAACACTAACTGGAACCCGAACCCTAACGGGAACCGGAACCCGAACAAGAAGCCGAACCCAAACCCAAACCCGAACCTGAACCCTACCCGAACCGGAACCTGAACCCCAACCTGAACCCCAACACGAACCCTAACCCGAACCCTAAACCGAAACCTAACCCGAACCCAAACATGAACCGGAACCCAAACCCGAACCCGAACACGAACCTGAACCCGAACCCGAACCCGAAGCCACACCTGAACCCGACTCCGAACCTTAACCCGAAACTGAACCCGTTCCCGAACCCGAAGCCTAATCCGAACCCAAACCCGAACCTGAACCGCAACCGGAACCTGAACCCAAACCCGAAACCAACTGGAACCCTAACACGAAACTGAACCCGAACCCCAACCTGCACCCGGACCCACCCCGATCCCTAACCCCAACCCTAACCCGAACCCGAACCCGAAACCGAATCCTAACCCAAACCCGAACCTGAACCGGAACTCAAACCCGAACCCGAACACGAACACGAACACGAACCCTAACCCGAACCTGAAGCGGAACCCGAACCCGAACCCGAACCCTAACCAAACCCGAACCCGAACCCTAACCGAACCCGAACCCGAACCCGACATAGAAACCTAACCTGAAACCTAACCCGAACCCGAACTCTAACCGGAACCCGAACCCAAACCCGAACCCAACACGAACCCGAACCCGAACCCGAACCCGATCCTTAACCCGAACAAGAAACCGAACCTGAACCCTATCCCTAACCCGAACCCGAACCCGAACCCCAACCCGAACTGAATCCGAACCCGAACCTGAACCCTAACCTCAACCCGAAACTGAACCCAAACCTGAAACCAAACCCAAACCCTAACCCGAACCCGAACCTGAACCTGAATCCGAACCCGAACCTTAACCCCAACCCGAACCCGAATCCGGACCCTAACCCGACCCAGAACCCGAACCCGGACCAAACCCGTACCCTAAACCGAACCCAAAACCAAACCCGAACACGAACCGGAACCTGAACCCGAACCCGAACCCGAAACCGAACCCGAACCAGAAGCCGAACACAAACCCGATCCGTAATCCTAACCCGAAACCGAACCCAAACACGAACCCTAACCCGATCCCTAACCTGAACCCGAACCCAAACCCGAACCCGAACCCGAAACCAAACCCGAACCTGAACCCGAAGCTGAACCAGAACCCAAACCCGAACCCGAATTAGAACCTGAATCCGAACCCGAACCCGAACCCTAACCCGGAACCCTAACACGAACCCTAACGCAAACCCGAACCGGAACCGGAACCCTAACCTGAACCCAAACCTGAACCCGAACCCGAACCCTAATCGAACCCGAACCCGAACCCAAACCCGAACCTAAACCCAACCCAAACCCTAAACCGAACCCGAACCCGAAGCCGAATCTGAACCCGACCCCGAACCCTAACCCGAATCCGAACCTGTACCCGAACCCGAAGACTAACCCGAACCCTAACCCGAACCCGAACCTGAACCTGAACCCAATCCCTAAGCTGAACACAAACCCTAACGTGAACCCGAACCCAAAACCGAACCCTAACCCGAAACCGAACCTGAAACCCAATCCGAACCTTAACACGAACCTGAACCAGAAACCGAACCCGAACCCGAACCAGAACCAGAACACAAACCCGAACACTAACTGGAACCCGAACCCTAACGGGAAACAGAACCCAAACCCGAACCCGAACCGGAACCAGAACCCGAACCCGAAACCAAACCCAAGCCCGATCCCTAACGCGAACCCGTACCCGAACCCGAACCCGAACCCGAACCCTACCCGAACCCGAACCCGAAACCCAACCCGAACCCCAACCCGAACCCCAACCCGAACCCTAACCCGAACCCTTAAACGAAACCTAACCCGAACCCAAAAATGAACCGAAACCCAAACCCGAACCCGAACACGAACTCGAACCCGAACCCAAAACCTAACCCGAACCCGAACTGGAACCCGAACCCGAACCCGAAACCTAACCCAAACCCAAACCCTAACCAGAAACCAACCTGAACCCTAACGTGAACCCGAACCGGAAACCGAACAGAAACCCGAACCCTAACCCAAACCTGAATCCCAACCCCAACCCGAACCCGAACCCAAACCGAACACTAATTCGAACCCGAACCCGAACCCAAACTGGAGGCGGAACCCTAAGGCAAACCCGAACCCGAACTGGAACCCTAACCCAAACCCTAACCTGAACCCGAACCCTAACCGAACCTGAACCCAAAGCCAAATCCGAACCCGAACCCTAACCCGAACTGTAACCCGAAATCGAACCCAACCCGAAGACGAACCTGAACCCTACCCCGAACCCTAACCCGAAACTGAACCCGTACATCAACCCGAAGCCTAATCCGAACCCGAACTCGAACCCGAACCGCAACCTGAATGCGGACCCAACCCGATGCCTAACCCGAACACTAGCCCTAACCCGAACCCGAACCGGAACCGGAACCCGAACCCGAACCGAACCCGAACGCAACCCGAACACTAACTGGAACCCGAACACTAACGGGAACCGGAACTCGAACCCGAACCGGAACCAGAACCCGAACCTGAAACCAAACCCAAACCCGATCCCTAACGCGAACGCGAACCCGAACCCAAACCCGAACCCCAACCTGAACCCAACCCGAACCCTAACCCGAACCAGAACCCTAACCCGAACCAGAACAAGAACCGGAACCCAAACCCAAACCCAAACCCGAACCCGAACCCGAACCCGAAACCTAACCAGAACCCAAACCCTAACCAGAAACCAACCCGAACCCTAACGCGAACCCGTAACGGAAACCGAACAGGAACCCGAACCCTAACCCAAACCTGAATCCCAACACCAATCCGAACCCAAACCCAAACCAAACACTAATCGAAACCCTAACCCGAACCCAAACCGGAACCGGAACACTAACGCAAACCCGAACCTGAACTGGACCCCTAACCCGAACCCGAACCCTAACCGAACCCGAACAGGAACCCTAACCTGAACCCGAACCCAACCCAAATCCGAACCCGAACCTGAACCCGAAGCCGAACCTGAACCTGACCCGAACCCAAACCCGAAACCTTACCCGAACCCGAATCCGAAGCCTAATCCAAACCCAAACCCTAACCAGAAACCAACCCGAACCCTAATGTGGACCCGAACCAGAAACCGAACAGGAACCTGAACCCTACCCCAAACCTGAATCCCAAACCCAACCCGAACCCGAACCCAAACCCTAACCCGAACCCAAACCGGAACCGGAACACTAACGCAAACCCGAACCCGAACTGGAACCCTAACCCGAACCCGAACCCGAACCCTAACCGAACCTGAACCCGAACCCGAACCTGAACCCGAACTCGAACCCAACCTGAACCCTAACCCGAACCCGAACCCGAACCCGAAGCCAAACCTGAACCCGATCCCAAACCCTAACCCGAAACCAAACCCGTACCCGAACCCGAAGCCTAATCCGAACCCGAACCCGAACCCCAACCCCAACCCGAACCCCAAACCGAACCCAACCCGAACCCGAACCCGAACTCGAACCCGAAACTTAACCCGAACCCTAACCGGAACCCGAACCCGAACCCAACTGGAACCCTAACACGAACCCGAACCCGAACCCCAACCTGAATGTGGACCCAACCCGATCCCTAACATGAACCCTAACCATAACCGGATCCCGGACCGGAACCCGAACTCGAACCAAAACCTGAATCCCAACCAGAACACGAACCCGAAATCTAACCAGAACCCGAACCCTAACCCGAAACCAACCCGAACCCTAAACCAAACCTGATCTGGATCCAGAACCCGAACCCGAAACCTTACCGAAACCCGAATCCAAACCCGAAACCGAACCCGAAACCTAACGCGAACCCGAATCCAAACCCCAACCCGAACCCGAACCCGAACCAAAACACAAACCCGAACCCTAATCGAACCCCAACCGAACCCGAACCCAACCCGAACACTAACTGGAACGCGAACCCTAACGGGAACCGGATTCCGAACCCGAACTGGAACCGGAACCAGAACCCGAACCTGAAACCAAACCCAAACCCGATCCCTAACTCGAACCAGAAACCGAACCCGAACCCGAACCCAACCCGAACCCTAACACAATCCCGAACACTAAACCGAACCATAACCCGAACCCGAACATGAACCGGAACCCAAACCCGAACCCGAACCTGAACCCGAACCCTAACCTGAACCCGAACTGGAACCCGAAACCGAACTGGAAACCTAACCCAAACCCAAACCCTAACCAGAAACCAACCCGAACCCTAACCCGAACCCGAACTGGAAATCGAACGGGAACCCGAACCCTAACCCAAACCTGAATCCCAACCAAAACCCGAACCCGAACCCAAACCGAACACTAATCCAAACCCTAACCCAAACCCAAACCGGAACCGGAACCCTAACGCAAACCCGAACCAGAACTGGAACCCGAACCCGAACCCGAACCTTAACCGAACCCGAACACAAACCCGAACCCGAACCCGAACCCGAACCCTAACCCAAACCCGAAGCCGAACCCGAAGCCGAACCTGAACCTGACTCCGAACCTGTACCCGAAACCGAACCCGTACCCGAACCTGAAGCCTAATCCGAACCCGAATCCGAACCACAATCCGAACCCCAAACCGAACCCAACCCGAACCCGAACCCTAACCCTAACCCGAACTCGAACCCAAACTCGAACCCGAAACCTAACCCGAACCCAAACCCTAACCAGAAACCAACCCCAACCCTAACCCGAACCCAAACCGGAAACCGAACAGGAAGCCGAACCCTAACCCAAACCTGAAGCCCAACCCGAACCCGAACCCTAACCCAAACAGAACACTAATCCAAACCCTAACCCGAACCCATACCGGAACCGGAACCCTAATGCAAACCCGAAACCGAACTGGAACCCTAACCCGAACCCGAACCCAAACCCGAATCCGAAACCTAACCGAACCCGAATACGAACCCGAACCCAAACCCAACCCGAACCCTAACCCAAACCCAAAAACGAACCCGAACCCGATCCCGAACCCGAACCCGACATCGAAACCTAACCCGAACCCGAACTCTAACTGGAACCCGAACCCGAACTGGAACCCGATCCTTAACCCGAACAAGAAACCGAACCCGAACCCATCCCTACCCCTAACCTGAACCCTAACCCGAACCCGAACCGAACCCGAACCCGAACCTGAACCCTAACCTCAACCCAAAACTGAACCCAAACCCGAAACCGAACCCAAACCCTAACCCTAACCCGAACCCGAACCCGAATCTGAACCCGAACCTTAACCCCAATTCAAACCCGAATCCAGACCCTAACCCGAACCAGAACCCGAACCCGGACCCAACCCGTACACTAAACCGAACCCAAAACGGAACCCGAACACGAACCTTAACCATAACACAAAAACAAACTCGAACACGAACCTGAACCCCAATCCAAACCCGATCCCGAAACAGAACCAGGACCCTAACCCGAACAGGAACGAGAATCAGAACCCGAATCCGAACCCGATATTGAACCCGAGCCCGAACCCTAACCCGAGCCCGAACCCTAACCCGAACCCGAACACGAACAATAATCCGAACCCGAAACCCAACCCTAACCGAACCCGAACCTGAACCCGAAACCGAACCCGAACCCGATCCCAACACAAACCCAAACCCAAACCCGAACCCGAACCCGAACCCGACCCCGAACCCTAAACCCTAACCGAAATCGAACCCGAACCCAAACCCGAACCTGAACCCAATCCGAACCCGACCCCGAACCCTATCCCGAATCCGAACCCCTACCCGAACCCGAAGCCTAACCTGAACCCTAACCTGAAGCCGAACCTAACCCGAACCCCAACCCGAACCCGAACCTGAACCTGATCCCTAAGCCGAACAGGAAACCGAACCCGAACCCGAACCCGAACCCTAACCCGAACCAGAACACAAACCCGAACCCTAACCAAACCCGAACCCAACCTGAACACTAACTAGAATCCGAACCCTAACGGGAACCGGAACCCGAACCTGAACTCGACCCCGAACCCTAACCCGAATCCGAAACTACCCGTACCCGAAGCCTAACCCGAACCCAACCCAAACCCCAACAAGAACCCGAATCTAAACCCGATCCCTAAGCCGAACACGAAACCCAACCCGAACCCGAACCCGAACGCAAAACGAACACTAACCCAAAACCTAACCCGAACCCAAACCAGAACCAGAACCCTAACACAAACCCAAACCCAAACCTGAACCCGAAACTTAACCCTAACCCGAAACCAAACGGGAACCGGAACCCTAACCCAAACCCGAACCCGAAAACGAAAAGGACCCTAACCCGAACTGGAACGCAAATCAGAACCCGAACGGGAACCCGAACCCGAACAAAAAACCTGAATCCCAACCCGAACCCAAACCTGAAATCTAACCGGAACCCGAGAGCCCTAACCAGAAACCAAACCGGACCCTAAACCAAACTCGAACCGGAACCAGAACCCGAACCCGAAACCTTACCCAAACCCGAATCCAAACCCGATCCCTAAGGCGAACCCGAACCCGAACCCCAACCTGAACCCTAACTCGAACACGAACCCGAACCCGAACCCGAATCCCAATCCGAACCCTAACACGAACCTGAACCTGAAACCGAACCCGAACCCGAACCAGAACACAAACCCGAACCCTAACTGAACCCAAACCCAACCCGAACACGAACTGGAACCCGTACACTAACGGGAACCGGAACCCGAACGCGAACCCGAACCTGAACCAGAACCCGAACCCGAAACCAAACCCAAACCCGAACCCGAACCCTACCTGAACCCAAACCCGAAACCCAATCCAAACCCGAACCCGAACCCAACCCGAACCCGAACCCGAACCCAAACCCGAATCCGAACCCTAACCCGAACCTGAACTGGAACCCGAACCCGAACCCGAAACCTAACCCAAACCCAAACCCTAACCCGAAACCAACCCGAACCCTAACGCGAACCCGAACCAGAAACCGAAAAGGAACCCGAACCCTAACCCAAACCTGAATCCCAACCCCAACCCGATCCCGAACCCAAACCGAACACTAATCAAAACCCTAACCCGAACCGAAACCGGAACTGGAACCCTAACGGAAACCCGAACCTGAACTGGAACCCGAACCCGAACCCGAACCCTAACCGAACCCGAACACGAAGACAAACCCGAAGACTAACCCGAACCTGAACCCGACCCCGAACCCTAAACCCTAACCGAACCCGAACCCGAACCCAAAGTCGAATCTGAACCCGACCCCGAACCCTAACCCGAATCCAAACCCCTACCCGAACCCGAAGCCTAACCCGAACTCTAAACCGAACCCGAACTCAACCCGAACCCCAACCCGAACCCGAACCTGAACCCGATCCCTAAGCCAAATACGAAACCGAACACTAACCCAAACCTTAATTCGAACCCGAACTGGAACCGGAACCCTAACCCAAACCCAAACCCGAAACCGAACCTTAACCCTAACCCAAACCCGAACCGGAACCCGAACCGGAACCCGAACCCAAACCCAAACCTGAATCCCAAACCGAACCCGAAATCTAACTGGAAACTGAACCCTAACCCGAAACCAACCCGAACCCTAAACCGAACCAGAACCGGAACCAGAACCCAAACCCGAACCCAAACCCCAACCAGAACCCCAAAGCGAACCCAAAACCTAACCCGAACCCAAACCCGAACCCGAACCCTAAACCGAACACCAACCCCAATCCGAACCCTAACACAAACACGAACCAGAACCCGAACCCTAACCGAACCCGAAACAGAACACAAACCTGAACCCTAACCGAAACTGAACCGAGCAAGAACCCAACCCGAACACTAACTGGAACTCTAACCCTAACGGGAACCGGAAACCCTAACCCGAAACCGAACCGGAACCAGAACCGGAAACCGAAAACAAACCCGATCCCTAACGCGAACCGGAAACCGAAACAGAACCCGAACCCAAACCCGAACCTGAACCCTAACCCAAATCCGAACCCGAAAACGAACCAGGACCCTAACCCGAACTGGAACGCGAATCAGAACCCGAACCCAAACCCGAACCCGAACCCAACCTTAATCCCAACCCGAATCCGAACCTGAAATCTAACCGGAACCCGAGCCCGAACCCGAAACCAACCCGAACCCGAAACCTAACCAGAACCGGAACCAGAACCCGAACCCAAACCCTAACTCGAATCTGAACCCGAACCCGAACCCGAACCCGAACCCAAACCCTACCCGCACCCGAACCCCAACCTGAACCCCAACCCGAACCCAAACCTAACCCTAACCTGAACGCAACCCTAAACCGAACCCTAACCCGAATCTGAACATGAACCGGAGCCCAAACCCGAACCCAAACCTGAACCCGAACCCG
Source organism: Dipodomys spectabilis (assembly GCF_019054845.1). Classification (NCBI taxonomy): domain Eukaryota; kingdom Metazoa; phylum Chordata; class Mammalia; order Rodentia; family Heteromyidae; genus Dipodomys; species Dipodomys spectabilis. The sequence continues at coordinate 5,926,951 of NW_024870972.1, read as the reverse complement.
AACCCGAACCCGAACCCGAACTGGAACCCGAACCCGAACCCGAAAACCTAACCCGAACCCAAACCCTAACCAGAAACCAACCCGAACCCTAACGCGAACCCGAACCGGAAACTAAACAGGAACCCGAAACCTAACCCAAACGTGAATCCCAACCCCAACCCGAACCTGAACCCAAACCGAACACTAATCCAAACCCTAACCTGAAACCAAACTGGAACCGGAACCCTAATGCAAACCCGAACCTGAACTGGAACCCTAACCTGAAGCCGAACCCGAACCCAAACCATAACCGAACCTGAACCCGAACCCGAACCCGAACCTGAACCCGACCCCGAACCCTAACCCGAAACCAAACCCGTACCCGAACCCGAAGCCTAATCCGAACCCGAACCCGAACCCTACCCGAACCACAACGCAAACGTGAACCTGAACCCGATCCCTAAGCCGAACACGAAACCTAACCCGAACCCGAACCCGAGCCCGAACCCAAACCGAATACTAACTCAAAACCTAACCCGAACCCGAATCAGAACCGGAACCCTTACCCAAACCCAAACCCCAACCGGAAGCTTAACCATAACCCGAAGACGAACTCGAACACGAACCTGAACCCCAATCCGAACCGGATCCCGAAACCGAACCAAGACCCTAACCCGAACAGGAACGAGAATCGGAACCCGATTCCGAACCCGAACCCGAACCCTAACCGATCCCGGACCTGAACCCGAAACCAAACCCGAACCCGATCCCAACACCAACCCGAACCCGAACCCAAACCCGAACCTGAACCCAACCCGAACCCTAATCCGAACCCGAACCCGAAGCCGAACCTGAACCCGACCCCGAACCCTAATCCGAATCCGAACCCCTACCCGGACCCGAAGCCTAACCCGAACCCTAACCCGAACCCGAACCCAAACCGAACCCCAACCTGAACCCGAACCTGAATGCGATCCCTAAGCTGAACACGAAACCGAACCCGAACCCGAACCTGAACCCAAACCCGAACCTGAAAATGAACCAGGACCCTAACCCGAACTGGAATGCGAATCGGAACACGAATTGGAACCCGAACCGAAACCCGAAACCGAACCCGAACCCGAACCCAAACCTGAATCCCAACCCGAACCTGAACCCGAAATCTAACCAGAACCCGAACCCTAACCCGAAACCAACCCGAACTCTAAACCGAACCCGAACCTGAACCCGAAGCCGAACCCGAACCCGATCCCAACATGAACCCGAACCCAAACCCGAACCCTAACCCGAACTCAAACCGAAACCCGATCCCGAACCTGAACCCGAACCCGAACGGGAACCCGATCTCTAACCCGAACAGGAAAGCGAACTCGAACCGGAACCCTAACTCGAACCTGAACCCGAACCCGATCGCGAACCTGAACCTGAACCCTTACCCGAACCCGAACCCGAACCCGAACCCTAAACCTAAACCGAACCCTAACACGAACCCGAACCGAAAACGAAACCGAACCCGAACCCTAAGCCGATCCCTAACCCGAACCTGAACCCGAACCCCAACCCGAACCCGAACCCCAACCCGAACCCGAACCCTAACAGAACCCGAACCTGAACACATACCCGAACCCGAACCCGGACCCTAACCAAACCCAAACCCGAACCCGAACCCAAACCCGAAACCTAACCCAAACCCGAATCCAAACCGGAACCCGAACCCGAAACCAAACCCGAACCTGAACCCGAACCCGAACCCGAACCCTAACCCGAACCAGAATCCTAATCCGAACCCTAACCCGAATAAGAACCCGAATCGGAAAACAACCCGAAACCTAACCCGAACCCAAACCAAAACCCGAATACGAACCCGAACCCGAATCCGAAACCAAACCCTAACCCGAAACCGAACCCGAATCTGAACCCAAACCAAACCCAATCCCGAACCTTAACGGGAACCCGAACGGGAACCCGATCCCTAACCCTAACAGGAAACCGAATCCGAACCCGATCTCAAACCAAACCCGAACCCGAACTCTAACCCGAACCCGCATCCGAACCCGAACATTAAGCCGAACCCTAACATGAACACGAACCCGAACCCGAACCCTAACTCGAACCCGAACCCGAACCCAAACCCGATCGCAAACCTGAACCTGTCCCCGAACCCGAACCCGAACCCTAAACCTAATCCGAATCCTAACACGAACCTGATATCGAAACCGAACCCGAACCCGAATCCGAAACCAAACCCGAACCCGAACCCGAAACCAAAACCGAACCGGAACCCGAACCTGAACCCAAACCCTAACCCGAACCCGAAACCGAAACCGAACCGGAAACCGTACCTCAACCCGAACCCTTAAACGAACCCGAACCCGAACCCTTAAACGAACCCGAACCCGAATCAGAACTTGAACCAAACCCAAACCCAAACCGGAACCCGAACCCGAACCCGAACGGGAACCCGATCCCTAACCCAAACAGGAAAGCGAACCCGAACCCGAACCAGAACTAGAACCAGAACCAGAACACGAACACGAACTCGAAACCAAACCCTAACTCGAACCCGAACTCGATCGCGAACCTGAACCTGAACCCGAACCCAAACCTGAAACCGATCCCTAAACCTATCCGAACCCTAACACGAACCCGAACCCGAACCCAAACCTTAAGCTGAACCTGAAACCGAACCCGATACCGAACCATAAACCAAACCCAAAACCGAACCCGAACCCAATCCCGAACCCGAATCTGAAGCCGAACCCTAACCCGAGCCCTAAACCGATCCCTAACCCGAACCTGAACAAGAACCCGAACCCCAACCCGAACCCCAACCCGAACCCTAACCGAACCCAAACCCGAACCCGTACTCGAACCCGAACCTGAACCCGAATGCTAACCGAACCTGAACCTGAACCCGAATCCAAACCGGAAACCGAACCTGAACAAGAACCCGAACCAGAACCTGAACCTGAACCCTGACCCAACCCGAAACCGAACCCGAACCTGAACAGGAACCAGAATCCGAACCCGAACCCGAACCCTAACCCGAACCCGAATCCTAATCCGAACCCTAACCCGAAAAAGAACCCGAATTGGAAACCAACCCGAACCCGAACCCGAACCCAAACCGAAACCCGAACCCGAACCCGAACCTGAATCCCAACCTGAACCCTAACCCGAATCCGAATCCGAACCCGAACCCTAACCCGAACTGGAACCCGCATCCGAGCCCGAACTTTAAGCCAAACCCTAACACGAACACGAACCCGAACTCTAACTCGAACCCGAACTCGAACCCGAACCCGAACCCGAACCCGCTCGCGAACCTGAACCTGTCCCCGAACCCGAACCCGAACCCTAAACCTAATCCGAACCCTAACACGAACGTGAAACCGAACCCGAACCCGAACCCGATACCAAAACCGAACCCGAACCCAAAACCGAAACCGAACCAGAACCCGAACCCGAACCCAAACCCTAACCTGAACCCGAAACTGAAACCGAACCGGAAACCGTACCCAAACCCGAACCCTAAACCGAACCCGAATCCTAATCCGAAGCCTAACCCGAACAAGAACCCGAATCAGAAACCAATCCAAACACTAACCCGAACCCAAACCCGAACCCTAATCCGAACCCAAACCGAAACCCCAACCCGAACCCGAACCCGAATCCCAACTCAAAACCTAACCTCAACCCGAACCAAACCCGAATCCGAAACTGAACCAAACCCGAACCCGAACCCGAACCCGATCCCGAACCCGAACAGGAACCCGATCCCTAACCCAAACAGGAAAGCGAACCCGAACCCGAACCAGAACTAGAACCAGAACCAGAACACGAACACGAACTCGAAACCAAACCCTAACTCGAACCCGAACCCGATCGCGAACCTGAACCTGAACCCGAACCCAAACCTGAAACCGATCCCTAAACCTATCCGAACCCTAACACGAACCCGAACCCGAACCCAAACCTTAAGCTGAACCTGAAACCGAACCCGATACCGAACCATAAACCAAACCCAAAACCGAACCCGAACCCAATCCCGAACCCGAATCTGAAGCCGAACCCTAACCCGAGCCCTAAACCGATCCCTAACCCGAACCTGAACAAGAACCCGAACCCCAACCCGAACCCCAACCCGAACCCTAACCGAACCCAAACCCGAACCCGTACTCGAACCCGAACCTGAACCCGAATGCTAACCGAACCTGAACCTGAACCCGAATCCAAACCGGAAACCGAACCTGAACAAGAACCCGAACCAGAACCTGAACCTGAACCCTGACCCAACCCGAAACCGAACCCGAACCTGAACAGGAACCAGAATCCGAACCCGAACCCGAACCCTAACCCGAACCCGAATCCTAATCCGAACCCTAACCCGAAAAAGAACCCGAATTGGAAACCAACCCGAACCCGAACCCGAACCCAAACCGAAACCCGAACCCGAACCCGAACCTGAATCCCAACCTGAACCCTAACCCGAATCCGAATCCGAACCCGAACCCTAACCCGAACTGGAACCCGCATCCGAGCCCGAACTTTAAGCCAAACCCTAACACGAACACGAACCCGAACTCTAACTCGAACCCGAACTCGAACCCGAACCCGAACCCGAACCCGCTCGCGAACCTGAACCTGTCCCCGAACCCGAACCCGAACCCTAAACCTAATCCGAACCCTAACATGAACGTGAAACCGAACCCGAACCCGAACCCGATACCAAAACCGAACCCGAACCCAAAACTGAAACCGAACCAGAACCCGAACCCGAACCCAAACCCTAACCTGAACCCGAAACTGAAACCGAACCGGAAACCGTACCCAAACCCGAACCCTAAACCGAACCCGAATCCTAATCCGAAGCCTAACCCGAACAAGAACCCGAATCAGAAACCAATCCAAACACTAACCCGAACCCAAACCCGAACCCTAATCCGAACCCAAACCGAAACCCCAACCCGAACCCGAACCCGAATCCCAACTCGAAACCTAACCTCAACCCGAACCAAACCCGAATCCGAAACTGAACCAAACCCGAACCCGAACCCGAACCCGATCCCGAACCCGAACAGGAACCCGATCCCTAACCCAAACAGGAAAGCGAACCCGAACCCGAATCAGAACCAGAACCCGAACACGAACTCGAACCTGAACTCTAACTCGAACCCGAACCCGAACCCAAACCCGATAGCGAACCTGAACCTGAACCCTTACCCGAACCCGAACCCGATTGCGAACCTCCAACTGAACCCTTACCCGAACCCTTACCCAAACCCGAAACCTAAACGTAAACCGAACCCTAACTCGAACCCGAACCCGAACCCGAAACCGAACCCGAACCCAATCCCGAACCCGAATCTGAAACCGAACCCTAACCCGAACCCTAAACCGATCCTTAACCCGAACCTGAACCCGAACCCGAACCCGAACCCGAACCCGAACCCCAACCCGAACCCCAACCCGAACCCGAACCCGAATCCGAACCCGAACCCGAACCCGTACCCAAATCCGAACCCGAACCCGAACCCTAACCAAACCCGAACCCGAACCCGAACCCAAACCCAAACCCTAACCCGAACCCGAATCCAAACCGGAAACCGAACCTGAACAAGAACCCGAACCAGAACCTGAACCCGAACCCTGACCCAACCCGAAACCGTACCCGAACCTGAAGAACCAGAACCCGAAACCAAACCCGAACCCGAACCCGAACCGCAACCCGACGAGCACCCGATCCCTAACACGAACAGGAAACCGAACCCGAACCCGAACCCCAAACCGAACCCGAACCCGAACCCTAACCCAAACCCGAATCCGAACCCGAAACCTAACCTGAACCGGAACCCGCATCTGAACCCGAACTTTAAGCCGAACCCAAACACGAACACGAACCCGAACCCGAACCCAAACCAGAGCACGAACCCTAACCCGAACCGGAATCTGAACCCGAATCCTAAACCCGAACCGGAACCCGCACCCGAACCCGAACCTTAAGCCAAACCCGAACCCGAACTAGAACACGAACCCTAACCGTACCGGAACCCGAACCCGAACCCAAACACGATCCCAAACCCAACCCTAACCCGAACCCAAACCTGAACAGAACCCGAACCTGAACCCGAACCCAAACACGAACTCAACCCGAACCCTAACCCGAACCCAAAACTGAACATTAACCGGAACCCGAACCCTAACCCTAACCCGATTCCTAATCTGAACCCTAACCCGAACAAGAACCCGAATCCGAAACTAACCCGAACCCTAACCAAACCCGAACCCCAACCCGAACCCGAACCCGAACCCGAACCCAACCCAAACATTAACACGAACCCGAACCCTAACTCGAAACCAAACCTGAACCCGAACCCGATCCCCAACCCAAACCCTAACCAGAACCCGAACCCGAACCGGAACCCGAACCCAAACCCTAACCAAACCCGAACCCGAACCCGAACCCGAACCCGAACCAAACCCGAACTCGAACCCGAACCCAAACCGGAACCCTAACCCGAACCCGAATCCAAAGCAGAAACCCAACCCGAACCCGAACCCAAAACCGGAAACCGAACCGGAAACCGAACCCAAACCCAACCCTTACCAGAACCCGAATCCTAATCCAAACCCTAACCGGAACAAGAACCCGAATCGCAAACCAACCCGAACCCTAACCCGAACCCAAACAGAAACCCGAACCCGAACCCGAATTCGAACCCAAACCCTACCCCGAACCCGAACCCGAATCCGAACTGAAACAGAACTCGAACCCGAACCACAACCGGAACCCGAACGGGAAACCGATCCCTAACCCGAACAGGAAACCCAACCCATACACAAACCTGAACCCGAACCCGGTACCCGAACCCGAATCCTAACCCGAACCCGAACCCGAACCCGAACCCGATCCCAAACCTGAACCCGAACCCTAAACCAATCCCGAACCATAACACGAACCCAAAACCGAACCCGAACCCTAAGCCGAACCTGAACCCGATCCTGAATTCGAACCCAAACCCGAAACCGAACTCAAACCCGATCCCTAACCCGAACCCGAATCTGAACCTGGACCTGAACCCGAACCCAAATCCAGATCCGAACCCGAATCCAAACCCGAACCCTAAACCGAACCCAAATCCTAATCCGAACTCTAACCCGAACAATAACCCGAATCGGAAACCAACCCGAACCCTAACCCGAACCCAAACCCAAACCGAACCCAAACCCTATCCCAAACCCGAACCTGAAACGAACCCGAACCCGAACTTGAAACCGAACCCGAACCCGAACTAGAACCTGAACCCGAACCTGAACCCGAACCTGAACCCGAACCCGAACCGGACCCCTAACCGGAAGCTGAACCCGAACCCGAACCCTAACCGAACCCTAACCTGAACCCGTATCAGAACCCAAACCCTAACCAGAACCCGAACCCGAACCCTAAGCCGAACCCGAACCCGAACCCGATCCTGAACCCTAACCCAAACCCGAAACCGAATCCAAACCTGAACCCGAACCCGAACCTGAACCCAAACACGAACCCGAACCCTAATTCGAACTCGAACCCGAATCCAATCCCGAACCCGAAACCGAACCCGAACACAAACCCGACCAAAACCTTAACGCGAACCCAAACCCGAACCCAACTTGAACCTGTACCCGAACCTGAACCTGAACCCTAACCCGAACCCGAACCTTAACCCGAAACTGAACGCGAACCCGAAACCTAACCCAAAGCCGAACCCGATCCGAACCTGAACCATAACCCGAACCCTAACCCAAACTGGAACCCGAACCCGAACCCTAACCTGAAGCGGAACGCGAATCCAAACCCGAACCCGAATCCGAACCCTAAACCTAACACGAACTCTTACATGAACCCGAAACCGAACCCGACCCGAACCCGAACACTAACCCGAACATGAAACCAAACTCGAACCCGAACCCGAACCCAAACCCTAACCCGAACCCGAACCAGAACCTTAACCCGAACCCAACCCAAACCCAAACCCGAACCCGATCAAAACCCGAACCCGAACCCAACCCGAACCCGAACCCGAACTCAACCCGAACCCTAAGCGGAACCCGAACCCGAAACTGAACCCTAACACGAACTCAAACCCTAACCAGAACCCGAAACAGAACCCGAACTGGAACCCGAACCCGAACCCGAACCTTAACCCGAACACGAACCCGAACCCGAATTCTATCCGAACACGAACCCAAAACTAACCCGAACTCAAACCCTAACCCAACCCGAACCCGAACCCGAACCCGAACCGGAACCCAAACCCGAACCCTAACCCGAATCCGAAACCAAACCCAAACCCGAACCCGAACCCAAACCCTATCCCGAACCCGAACCCGAACCCGAACCCAACCTGAACCCGAACCCGAATCGTAATCCACACGCGAACCTGAAACCGAACCCCAACCCTAACCCAACCCGAACACAAACCCGAACCCTAACCGAACTCGAACCCGAAACCGAACATGAACCCGAACCTGAACCCGAACCCGAACTTGAACCCCAACCCCAACCCCAAACAGAACCCAACATGAACTCTAACCCGAACCCTAACCTGAACCCGAACCCGAACCCGATACACAAACCGAACCCTAACTGAACTCGAACCCAAAACTGAACCCAACCCGAACCCTAACTCGAAACCGAAACCGAACCCGAACTGGAACACGAACTGGAACCCGAACCCGAACCCGAAGCCTAATCCAAACCCGGACCCGAAACTGAACCCGAACCCGAACCGAACCCTAACCCAAACACGAACCCGAACCCGAACCCGAACCCGAACCTGAACCCGAACATGAACCTGAACCCAAACCTGAACCCGAATCGGACCCCTAACCGGAAGCTGAACCCGAACCCAAACCCTAACCGAACCCTAAGCCTAACAAGAACCCTAACATGAACCCGAAACCGAACATGAACCCGAACCCGAACCCGAACCCGAACCCGAACCAGCACCCGACCAAAACCCGAACCCGAACCTGAACCCGAAACCAACCGAACCCGGACCCGAACCTGAACACGAAACCTAACCTGAAACCGAAACCTAACCCGTACCCGAAACCTAACCCAAAACCTAACCCGAACCAGAACCCGCACCCGAACCCGAACCTTAAGCTAAACCCGAACCTGAACTAGAACACGAACCCTAACCAAACCCGAACCCGAACCTGAACCCAAACACGAACCCAACCCGAACCCTAACCCGACCCCGAACCCGAACTGGAAACCAAGACCGAACCCAAACCCTAACCCGAACCCGAACCTGAACCCGAACCCGAACCCGAACCCGAACCCAAACATGAACTCAACCCGAACCTGAACAGGAACCCGAACCCAAACCCTAACCCGCATCCTAATCCTAACCCTAACCCGAACAAGAACTCGAATCCGAAACCAACCCGAACCCTAACCCGAACCCTAACCGAACCCGAACCCCAACCCGAACCCGAACCCGAATCCTAATCCAACCCAAACACTAACACGAACACGAACCCTAACTCCAACCCAAACCTAAACCTGAACCCGATCCCGAACCCGAAACCTATCATGAACCCGAACCCCAATACGAACCCGAACCAAACCCAAACCCGAACCCGAACCCGAACCCGAACCCAAACCCTAACCCGAACGCGCACAGTAAACCTAACCCGAACCCTAACACGAACACAAAACCGAACCCGAACCCGAACCCAAACCCTAAGCTGAACCCAAACCCGAACCCAATCCCGAACCCAAACCCAAACCCGAAACCGAACCCGAACCCGATCCCTAACCCGAACGCGAACCCGAACCCTAACCTGAACCCTATCTCGATCCCAAACCCAAACCAGAACACAAATCCGAACCCTAAACTAACCCGAACCCGAACCTGAACCCGAACCCGACCCGAACCCGAACCCGAACTGGAACCCTTACCGTATCCCGAACGCGAAACCGAACCCGAATCAGAACACAAACCTGAACCCTAACCGAAACCGAACCCAAACCCGAACCCTAACCAAACCCGAACCCGAATCCGATCCGGAAACCGAACCCGAACCCGAACCCTATCCCGAAACCAAACTGAACCCGAACCCGAACCCGAACCCGAACCCTAGCCCTAACAAGAACCCGAACCCGAATCCGAACACGAAACCGAACCCTAACCCAAAACCGAACCCAAACCCGAACCCGAACCCAACCCCAAACCGAACTTGAACCTGTACCCGAACCTGAACCCAACCCGAACCCAACCCGAACCAGAACCCGAGCCCGAACCCGAACCTTAACCCGAACTCGAACCCGAACCCAAATGCAAACCAAACCCAAACCCAAACTGGAATCTGAACTCGAACCCGAACCCGAACCCGAAACTGAACCCTAACTAAAGCCGAAGCCGAACCCGAACCCGAACCCGAACCCAACCCAAACTTAACCCGGACCTGAACCCTAACCCGAACCCACACTGGAACCCAAACCCGAACCCAAAGCTGAACCCTTACCCGAAACTGAAACCGAACCCGAACCCAACAGAAACCTGAACTCGAACCCGAACAGGAACCTGATCCCTTACCCAAACCCGAACCAGAACCCGAACCTTAACCCGAACCCGAACCCAAACCGTAACCCGAACCAGAACCAGAACCTAAACTCGAACACTAATTGAACCCGAACCCGAACTCCAACCCGAACCCGAACCGTAACCCGAACTTGAACCCGAACCCTAACCGAACCCGAACCCAAACCGGAACCCTAACCGAACTCGAACCCAAAACCGAACCCAACCCGAACCCTAACTCGAACCCGAAACCGAACCCGAACCGGAACACGAACCGGAACCCAAACCCGACCCCGAATCCTAATCCGAACCCGGACCCGAAACTGAACCCGAACCCGAACCAAACATGAACACGAACACGAAACCGAACCCGAACCCGAACCCGAACCTAACCCGAATATGAACCCGAACCCGAACCCGAACCCGAACCCTAAGCCTAACACGAACCTTAACATGAACCTTAAACCAAACATGAACCCAAACCCGAATCCGAACTTGAACCCCAACCCCAACCCCAACCTGAACCCAACACGAACTCTATCCCGAACCCGAACCCGAACCCGAACCCGAACCTGACCAAAACCCAAACCTGAACCCGAACCTGAAACCAACCGAACCCGGACCCGAACCCGAAACCTAACCCAAACCCGAACCCTAACCCGAACCCGAACCCTAACCCGAACCCGAACCCGAACCCGAACCCAAACCCAAACCAGAATCTGAACCCGAACCCGAACACGTACCCTAACCCGAACCCGAACCGGAACCCGAACCCTGACCCAACCAGAACCCGAGCATGAACCGGAACCCGAACTGGAACCCAAACCCTAACCCGAACCTGAACACAAACCGGAACTGGAACCCCAACCCGAACCCTAACCCGAACCCCAAACCGAACCCAAACCCTAACCCGAACACGAATCCAAACCCGAACCCTAACCTGAACCGTAACCCGCATCCGAACCCGAACTTTAAGCCCAACCCTAACACGAACATGAACCCGAACCTGAACCCAAAGCAGAACAGGAACCCTAACCCGAACCCGAATCCGAACCCGAACCCTAACACGAACTGGAACCCGCACCTGAACCCGAACCTTAAGCCAAACCCGAACCTGAACTAGAACACGAACCCTAACAGAACCTGAACCCGAACCCGGACCCGAACCCGAACCCAACTCCGAAACCAAACCCTAATTCGAACCCAAACTCGAACCCGAATGCGACTACAATCCCGAAACCTAACTCGATCCCGATCCCGAACCCGATCCCGAACCCGAACCCGAACCCTAATCCCAACCCTAACCTGAAACCAGAAGTGAACCCTAACCCGAACCTGAACCCGAACCCTCAACCGAACCCGAACTCTAACCCGAAACCCAACCCTAACCCTAACCCTAACCCGAACCCGAACCCGTATCCCAAGCCCAACCCGAACACGAACACGAACACGAACCCTAACCCGAACCCGAACCAGAACCAGAACACAAACACGAATCCGAACCCGAACTGGAACCTGAACTCGAACCCGAACCTTAACCCGAACCCGACCCCGCAACCGAACCCGAACCCGAACCGAACACTAATCGAACCCGAACCCGAACCCAAAACCTAACCCGAACCCAAACCCAAACCCGAACCCAAACCGAACCCGAACCCGAACCACAACCCGAAGCCGAACCCGAACCTGAACCCAACCCGAACACTATCCCGAACCCTAACCCGAACCCGAACTCAACCCGAACCCTAACAGGAACCCGAACCCAACCCGAACCCGAACCCAACCCGAACCCTAACCCGAACCCGAACCTGAACCCGAACCTGAACCTGAACCCGAACCGGACCCCTAACCTGAACCCGAGGCCGAACCGGAACCGGAACCCGAACCCAAACCCGAACCCAAACCCGAACCCTAAACCGGACCCGAATCCTAATCCGATCCCTAACCAAACAAGAACCCGAATCCGAAACCAACCCGAACTCTAACCTGAACCCTAACCCGAACCAAATCCGAAACCTGAACCCAAACCCGAACCCGATTCCGAACCCGAACCCTAACCCGAACCCGAACCCGAACCCGAATCCGAACCCGAACCAAACCCGAACCCGAACCCGAACCCGAACCCGAACAGCAACCCGATCCCTAACCCGAACAGGAAAGCGAACCCGAACCCGAACCCGAACCAGAAACCGAACCCGAACTCGAGCACGAACCCAAACCTGAACCCTAACTCGAACCCGAACCCGATCATGAACCTGAACCCGAACCCGAACCCGAACCCTAAACCTAATCCAAATCCTAACACGAACCCGAACCCTAACCCGAACCTGAACCCGAACCCTAACCCGAACCCAAAACCAAACCCGATACCGAACCATAACCCAAACCCGAAACCGAACCCGAACCTGATCCGAACCCGAATCAGAAACTGAACCCTAAACCGAAACCTAACCCGATCCCTAACCTGAACATGAGCCTGAACCTGAACCCGAACCCGAACCCTTACCCGATCCCTAACCCGAACCCAAACCCGAACCCGAACCCAAACCCAACCCGTACCCGTACTGAATCCCGAACCTTTACCTGAACCCGAACCTGAACCCGAACCCTAACCCGAACCCAAATCCGAACCCTAAACCGAACCCGAACCCAACCAGAACCTTATCCCGAAACCGAACCCAAACCCGAACCCAAACCGAACCCGAACCCGAACCACAACCCGAAGCCGAACCCGAACCTGAACCCAACCCGAACACTATCCCGAACCTTAGCCGAACCCGAACTCAACCCAAACCCTAACAGGAACCCGAACCCAACCCGAACCCGAACCCAACCCGAACCCTAACCCGAACCCTAACCCGAACCCGAACCTGAACCCGAACCTGAACCTGAACCCAAACCGGACCCCTAACCCGAACCTGAACCCGAAGCCGAACCGGAACCCGAACCCGAACCCAAACCCGAACCCTAAACCGAACCCGAATCCTAATCCGAACCCTAACCTGAACAAGAACCCGAATCCGAAACCAACCCGAACCCTAACCCGAAGCCAAACCCGAACCCTAACCCTAACCAAATCTGAAACCCGAACCCGAACCCGAATCCGAACCCGAACCAAACCCGAACCCGAACCCGAACCCGAACAGCAACCCGATCCCTAACCCGAACAGGAAAGCGAACCCAAACCCGAACCAGAAACTGAACCCGAACCCGAGCACGAACCCGAACCCGAACCCTAACTCGAACCCGAACCCGAACGTGAACCCGAACCCGAACCCTAACCCGATCCCGATACCGAACCGTAACCCAAACCAGAAACCGAACCATAACCCGAAACCTAACCCGCTCCCTAACCCGAACACGAGCCTGAACCTGAACCCGAACCCGAACCCGTACCCGATCCCTAACCCGAACCTGAACCCAAACCGGAACCCGATCCCTAACCCTAACCCGAACCCGAACCCGAACACAAACCCAACCCAAACCCGAACCTGAACTTGAACCCTAACCCGAACCTGAACATGAACCCGAACCCTAACCGTAACCTGAACCCGAACCTGTACCGAATCCCGAACCTTTACCTGAACCCGAACCCTAACCCGAACCCAAATCCGAACCAGAACCCGAACTCCAACACGAACCCCAACCCAACCCGAACATGAACCCGAACTTGAACCCGAACCAGAACCCAACCCAAACCCTAATCCGAACCCTAAGCCGATCCCGAACCCAACCGGAACCCTAACCTGAAACCGAACCCTAACCCCAACCCCAACCCGAATCCCAACCCGAACCCAAACCCCAAACCTACACCGAACCCGAACCCAAACTCTAACCAGAACCCGAAACCAACCTGAACACTAACCCTAAACGGAACCTGAACCCGAGCCCTAAGCAGAAGCCGAATCCGAACCCGAACCCGAAACCGAACCCAACCTGAACCCTAAACCGAACTTTAACCGTAACCCCAACCCTAACTGGAACCAGAATCCTAACCCTAACCTGAACCCTAACTCTAACGCTAACCCTAACCAAAACCAGAACCCTAATCCTAACCCGAACTCTAACCCTAACCCTAACATGAACCCTAGCCCGAACTCTAACCCGAATCCGATCCCTAAACCGAACACGAACCAGAACGCAAACCCTAACATGAACCCAAACCCTAACCCTAACCCTAACCCGAACCCGAACCCGAAACCAATTCTGAACCCAAACCCTAACCAGACCCCGAAACCGAACCCCAACACGAACCTGAACCCTAACCTGAACCCGAACCCGAACACGAACCCGAACGCCAACCCTAACCCGAACCAGAACCCGACCCCAAACCCGAAACTTAATCCGAACCCGATCATGACCGGTACCCGAACCCGAACCTAAACTCTAAGCCTAACCCGAAACCTAACCCGAACCCGAACCTGAACCCTAACCCAAATCGTAACCCTAACCCGAACCCGAACCCTAACCCGACCCCGACCCCGAAACTTAGCAGGAATCCTATCCCGAACCCGAATTCGAATCCGAACCCGAACCCGAACCCGAACCCTAACCCGAACCCAAACCCGAACACTAACCCAAACCCTAACCTGAACCCGAACCCGAATCCGAACCCTAACCCAAAGCCTAACCCTAACCCTAACCCAAACCCAAACCCTAACCCGAACCCTTACCCTAACCCGAACCCTAATCCGAACCCGAACCCGAACCCGAACCAGAACCCGAACCCGAACCCGAACCCGAACCCTAACCCTAACCCGAACCCTAACCCCAACCCTAACCCGAACCCGAACCCTAACCCTAACCCGAACCCTAACCCGAACCCTAACCCAAACCGAACCCTAACCCTAACCCGAACCCAAACCCTAACCCTAACACAAACCCTACCCCGAACTCTAACCTGAACCCGATCCCTAACCCGAACCCGAACCAGAACGCGAACTCTAACCTGAACCCAAACCCTAACATTACCCCAACCCGAACCCGAACCTGAAACCGATCCCGAACCCTAACCCGAACCCTAACCCAAACCCGACCCCGAAACTGAACCCGAACCAGAACCCGAACCCTAACCTGAACCCAAACCCGAACACGATCCCGAACCCCAAACCTAACCCAAACCCAAACCCGAACCCGACCCTGAACCAGAAACTTAACCCGAACCTGATCCCAACCTGAACCCGAACCCAAACCTGAACCCTAAGCCTAACCCGAAACCTAACCCGAACCCGAACCCGAACCCTAACCTAACCCGAACCTGAACCCTAACCCGACCCCGAACTCGAATCCTAACACGAACACGAACCTGATCCTGAAACTTAAACCGAACCCGATCCTGAACCCGAACTCGAATCTGAACCCGATCCCAAACCCTACCCGAACCCAAACCCGAACGCTAACCTGAACCCTAACCTGAACCAGAACCCTAACCTGAACCCTAATTATAACCCGAACCCAAACCTGAACCCGAACTCGAACCAGAACCAGAACCTGAACCCTAACCCGAACCCGAAACCGAACCCTAACCCTAACCCGAACCCAATCCCGAACCCTAACCCGACCCGAACCCGAACCTGAACCCGGAACCTAACCCGAACCCGAAACCGAACCCGAATTCGACCCAGATCCCGAACCCTCAACCGAACCCGAACACATCCCAGAACCCGAACCCGAACCCGAACCCTTACCAGAACCCGAACCTGTACCCGAACCCTAACCCTAACATGAACCCGAACCCAAACCCTAACCGGAACCCAAACCCGAACCCTAACACAAACACGAACCCGAACCAGACCCTGAACCCGAACCCGAAACTTAACACGAACCCTATCCCGAACCCGAATTCAAATCCGAACCCGAACCTGAACCCTAACCCGAACCCAAACCCGAACCCTAAACCGCACCCTAACCTGAACCCGAACCCTAACCCGAACCCTAACCCTAACCCAAACCCAAACCCGAACCAGAATCAGAACCCGAACCCAAACCCGAACCCGAAACCTAAACCTAACCCTAACCCTAACCCGAACGCGAACCCTAACCTGATCCGAACCCGAACCCGAACCCGAACCCAAACCCTAACCCGACCCCTAACCTGAACCCTAACCCTAACCCCAACCCGAACCCGAACCGGAACCCTAACCCTAACCCAAACCGAACCCTAACCCTAACCTGAACCCAAACCGAACCCTAACCCTAACCCGAACCCAATCCCTAACCCTAGAAGCTGGAATGTGAAAGGAAATTAATTCTCCAGAAGGAACATATCACTAGCAGACCCGATGTGATTTCTGACATGCAGTATTGTAAAACAAATTGTACTGCTTTAAGCTATTATAATTTACTATAGATGCATTAAAGAAGCTATAAAATGCACTGTTAAAAATGCACAGGCTCACACCTATAATCCTAGCTACTCAAAAAGCTGAGATCTGGGGCTGGGAAGATGGTTTAGTGGTAGAGTGCTTGCCTTGCATGCATGAGGCCCTGGGTTTGATTCCTCAGCATCGCATAAGCAGAAAAAGCTGGAAGTGGCGCTGTGGCTTAAGTGGTAGAGTGTTCTCCTTGAGCTGAAGAGCTGAGGGACAGCACCTAGGCCCAGAGTTCAGGCCCATGGCTGACCAAAAAAAAAAAAAAAAGCTGAGATCTGAGGATCACAGGTTGAAGCCAGTCAGGCAGGAAAGTCCATGAGACTCGTCTCCAGTTAACCACCAGAAAACTGGAAATGGTGCTCTGGCTCGAAATAGTACAGCGCTACTCTTGAGCTAAAAAGCTCTTCTGGGACAGTGCCCAGGGCCTGACTGACCACCCTCTCCCTACCCCAAAAAATTACTGTTTACCTGAAACTCAAATATAATTTGGGCATTCAAAATTTTATCTGGCAATGTTATCTAAAACATCTAGGCAGTAAGCAATGAGCTGTTTAAAAAGCACAATGAAGTAAGTCCTAAAGATTTTGATCTTGGTCTAAACATGTTCAAAACACATGCATTAGCCACATTTGGAAAAAATCATGTAACATAAAACATAAGATCTCAAGTACACAGAAAGGGCATTGAGTCACAAGATACTATGAAAAACACAAAATATCCTAGATATAGCTGACTATGAGCTGAGGCTTGCTGCTATTCAACAGCTTTGCAATAGATAATAATATGACACATCTATAAACAGCATCAGAAGTAACCAAAATCCAAACTGTTGAATTTAAAGTAGAATTTCTTTACAGTACTTAATGCCTTTGAATCATTGTAAAATTTAGTCAAACTACCTTTTTTTTTTCCCTCTGGTCCTAGGATTGAACTTAAGGTCTGGGTGTTGTCACTGAGCCTCTTTGTGGTGAAGGTTAGCCCCTACCACTTGACCCACAGCGCCACTTCTGGCTTTTTTGAGTAGTTTATTGGAGATAAGAGTCTCATGGGGACTTTTCTGCCTGGGTTGGCTTCAAACTGTGATCCTCAGATCTCAACCTCTTGAGTAATTAGGATTACAGGTGTGACCCACCAGTGTCTGGCTAGTCAAACTATGATAGATCAAGGATTATATAGATTTTTGGCTAAAGAATTTTTACTTTCAAAGCTCTCTCAAAACTACATGTGGTTACATGTCATCATTCTAGCAGAAATATAGCTTACAAGGTGTCTGCTACTTTCTGATTGGAAGAGGCAGATCAGGCCTTTTTACTTTCTTACATTACCTGTTCATCTAGCATGAAAAATAAATGTGAGGCTTAAAAGGCATCCACTCTATTATGAGTTTCAGAAGAGAGTTATACAAGAAAAATGGCACAGAAAAATATGGTCTTGGGATCATACTTATTGAAGCATTACAGATATGACACCCTAGGCTATCTGTCAACCTCCAACTCTTTTTTCTTCTAATACTGGGATTTAACACCAAGCCTACTTTACCACTTGAGCCACATATCCAGCTTGATTTTTTGCAACTTATTTTGAAGATGCTGTCTAGCAAACTTTTTCTTTTTTTTTTTAACTAAGTTTTTTATTGTGTAAATACTGTACAGAGGGGTTAAAGAAAACTTTTTCTATCAAGAGTTGGCCTTGAACTATGATCTTCATATCTCAGTCTTCTGAGCTAGGATTGCAGACTTCTTGTAAGAATATTTAATTGTTGGAGCTAGGGTACTTAGTTGAATGCAGTTGACAGGTGCAGGTTCTGTCTGAATTTTCACTGTTGGGAACTGTATGACTCCAAACACAAAGTTATGATAGGAAATGGAAATGTTCATTACCCTGATTTTGACTAGTACATATTATACACATATATTGAGATACATTGTACCTCATAAATTTGTACATGTAAAATAACAAGTAACAAAAACATCCAGGACATCACCTTGGTAGTATGCTAGAAATGCAGATTTTAGAGCCCGTTCTTGATCAGCTGAACCAGAATTTGCATTTTAACAAGATGCCCAGGGGGCGGATATGTATGCACTTCAATCTTGGCTAGGAAGCCTACCAAGATGAAAGAGAAAGGAAGTTCTTAGCTTCTTACACAGGAACACAAGATCTGTCTATAAAGAGTGATCCATTTTGGATTTACTGGAAGAAGAGAGTTAGGGCTGGGAAGGTGGCTTAGTGGTAGAGTGCTTGCCTTGCATGCATGAGGCCCTGGGTTCGATTCCTTAGCACCACATAAGCAAAAGGAACCCCCCCCCGCAAAAAAAAAAGTTTGGGCTGGGATGTAGCTCAGTGGCAAAGCGCTTGTCTAGCAAGTGCAATATCCTGGGTTCAATCCCCAGTACCAAAAAAGAAAAAAAAAAGACTGGAAGAAGAGTTAAATATTGAAATTCTAGCTATTCAGGACGCTGAGATCTGAGGATTTCAGTTCAAAGTCAGCCCGAGCAGAAGAGTCCCCAGGAGACTCTTATCTCTAATTAGCCACTTAAAAACTAGAAGTGGAGCTGTGGCTCAAAGTGAGAGTGCTAGACTTGAGCAAAAGAGCTCAGGGACAGGGCCCAGGCCCTGAGTGAAAGCCCCGTGACCCACCAAAAAAATATAAAAAGTTAAACATTGAGAGGTGAGTGTATATCAATCAATCACAAAAAATTCTTTTTTTTTTGGGAAGGGGGGGTCCTGTCGTAGGGCTTGAACTCTGGGCCTGGGCACTGTCCCTCAGTTCTTCAGCTCAAGGCTAGCACTCTACCCCTTGAGCCACAGCGCCACTTCCCGGCTTTTTTCTTTTTGCTTATGTGGTGCTGAGGAATCGAACCCAGGGCCTCAGGCATGCAAGGCAAGCACTCTACCACTGAGCCATCTTCCCAGCCCCCACAAAAAAATTCTTACATCAGGTTTATTTGATCAAAATCACAACTGTTAGAGTTGAAAGCTGGGTAGAACCAGAAAACAGAATATACCCTGTTTAAAAAACTTCTTTGAAAACAGTTTATTACAGTAACCAAGGTTTGGTTTAATCAAAGTCTGGTCAAGTTTCCAGGTTTGGAAATATACCTAAAATTTTCTGATGCAATTGACCACCCAGATGAACAAAGTTTATGAAGTAAGTATACATATCCAGAGAGAGAGTCAAGAGACTTCGCATTTCTCACAGTGCATTTCTGTTTTCAACTTAAGCTCTATTAAATATATGTATTTAACATTGATGTAAACTGTGTTTGTGTGTGTGTGTGTGTGTGTGTGTGTGTGAGTGTGAGTGAGTGTGTGTGTGTGTGTGTGTGTGTGTGTGTGTGTGTGTGTGTGTACTGGGCCTCAAACTCAGGGCCTACCTACTGTCCCTGAGCTTTTTTCACTAAAGACTGGTGGTGCTCTATCATTTGAGACACAACTCTACTTCTGGCTTTTGGTGGTTATTTACAGATAAGAGGCTCATGGACTTTCCTGACCGACTGGCTTCAAAATGAGATTCTGAGACTCCAACTTCCTAAGTGGACAGGATTACAGGTATGAATCACCAGTGTCTGGCTTATATATTAATTTTTGTCGAATAAGTTCTATCTGATCATTGTGAGAAAACTCAAAAACATGGAGGATTAAAAAGCAAAGCTACTGTTTTCTGGAGAATAGAGGAAATACCAAGAGATCAGGTCATCTTACTCTGTTTTAAAAAGCAGTTCAAAAAGTTAAATTTATTTTCCAAATAAGATATCCCAAAATGTACAGAAGCATATACAGTGAAATCTCCTTCTAGCTACCAGATTTCCCTTCCTTGAGGCAACCTCAAGGCTAGCAAATTCCTTGGAAACCATACATGTCAGAAGATGCTAAAAAATGTGGCTGAAAAACAAGAGCAATTGCTTCTAAACTGCTCTTGATGGCATACATTAAAATTAATGTGTCTCATCATCCAATTGCTTTCTGTTAAGGTCTTTTTGCTGGCATTTAATTTCTCTATATCACAGATAAAATATCTGTCAGGTGAAGATCAAAAGCCTTGTCACCCACTCACCCCAGAGGATTAAGAAGATAACCTTTTAAAAACAATCAGTCTCAGAGGTCTCTGAATAAACATTAACGGTTATTAGACCTATAGCCTTCTGCTCTATAATTTGCATTTTATAACTCTGCCCTCACCCCCAAGACTATCATGCACTTTTCCCTCACCCCCAGCACCATTTGAGGTGAGAGGTTAATAATAAAGGGTGATTGATGTAAGGCAAGACTAGTAGAATGCTTTGAGGATTTTCGTTTTGTTTGCCTAAAGCTTCCTAACTCTGCTCTGTGAGGAATCTAGAGGGCGTTTTTTCTCACCCCCAAAACAGAGACAACTAATTGCTTAACTTTATAAATTATGTGACTTCTTATAGTAATTCAAATAATTTAGGAAAAGCTTTCTTTCCTATTCTTTCAAAAACTAGGATCCATTTGAGAGTTTTTCTCCTTTTACTTATTAATAATATGTTATAGGCAATGATATATCGGGAGTTTTTGAAAATAAGAAGCGCTACTGTGTTTAAAGACGTTAGTAAGGAGATGTGGTTTTCCTGTAGGCAGTAAATCAATATACACATGTATTAAAAACAAAAAGGATACCTAAGATGCTGCCCAAATCAAAGCTTCCATTGATGCAAAGAGAAATGGGAGGATTCAGATAATAGAATAGTCTAACACCTGAAGATATGTCGGTGGTTATTTAAACTGCATGTTGGGACCATTTCCTGATTTTCTCCTACACTATCTTGACAATATTCATGGACTTGGAGACAAATGGGTAGGCTTTTAAGAGATAAGATTTCCTATGCAGGGGCTCAGAAGGTGGCTCAAGTGGTAGAGAGCTAGCCTTTAGCTGAAGAGCTAAGGGACAGTACCCAGGCCCAGAGTTCAAGTCCCACGACCAGACCCCCCTCCAAAAAAGAAAGAAAGAAAGAAAAGATTTCCTATGCAAAGATCCTAGGGAAAAAATTAGAAGACCATTTGCATCAGGATATCTAAAAATTGCAAATAATAACAGAGATATAAATTAATAGATTTGGTCTCCTTTTTGGAATATAAGAGTTTAAATTATACCACTAGTGGGCAAAATGCTAAATGGTGATTAGAATCACTTGATTAGCCAGTCTACAAAATCATAATTGCCATAGACTTTCCAAATGAAAGGACATTGCCCATAAAACAATATTAAGAGTTTTTGTTTCCTTCTCCTTAATCTTATACAAACTGCTAATCACCTAGACTTAAGACATTTCTAGCAATTAATGATAGGCTGACATTAAGAGTTGAGACAAAGCCTTGGCCATTCAGCTTGTCATTAACCACTAGAATCTGGTCATTAACATCTACAAACTGCTAAATAGGATGCAAAAAAGCCTTTACCATTGTTACTTGAAAGGCTTAAATTTTGGGGCCTGGAAGGTGGCTCAGTGGTAGAGTGCTTGCCTCTCATGCTAAGGTCCTGGGTTTAATTCCTCAGAACCACATAAACGGAAAACCTGAAAGTGGCTCTGTAACTTAAGTGGTAGAGTGCTAGCCTTGAGCTAAAGAGCTAAGGGACAGTACCCAGGCCTAGAGTTCAAGCCCCACAACCGACGAAGGGAAAAAAAAGGGCTTCATTATTATTTTATATGTTATTTCAAACGTAAAAAAAAGTTGCTCTTATACATATATTTGCAAAATATCTTAAGGGTTCCTTCTTTTTTTCCTCCCTCCCTTCCTTCTTTCCTTTCTTTCTTCTTTCCTTTGTTTCTTTATTTTTCTTTCTATTCCTTTCTCTCATTTTCTTTCTTTCTTTCTCTCTTTTTCTTTCTCTCTTCCTTTCTCTCTCTCTCCTTCCTTCCTTCCACCCGTCTTGGGGCTTGAATTCAGGGCCTGGGTGCTCTTAGCTTTTTTACTCAAGGTTGGTATTCTACTACTTCAAGTATAGCTCCACTTCAGGCTTTTGGTGGTTAATTAGAGATGAAAGTCTCATAGACTTCCCTGCCCAGGCTGGCTTGGAACTTCGACCCCCAGATCTCAGCTTTCTGAGATCTCAGCTGGGATTACATGTGTGAGCCACTGGCACCTGGTTTGTTTCCATTTCCAGGATATATTTTTTTCAATGCAAAAGAGTAATTTGATGTAAATGCATCATATATGTCAGAATAACTATTATTGGGATTTGGCATGCCAAAATGTTTTTATTGACCCCCCCCAAAAAAGGGGTATAAAATTCACTTAAAAATGAATCATTGGGGGGCTGGGAAGGTGTCTCAGTGGTAGAGCGCTTGCCTTGCATGTCTGAGGCCCTGGGTTCGATTCCTCAGCACCACACAAGCAAAAAGAAAAAAGCCGGAAGTGGAGCTGTGGCTCAAGTGGTAGAGCACTAGCCTTGAACTGAAGAGCTGAGGGACAGCGTCCAGGCCCAGAGTTCAGGCCCCACAACTGGACCCGGCCCCCCCAAAAAAAGAATCATTGGCTGGGTGCTGGTGGTTCATGCCTGTAATCCTAGCTACTCAGGAGGCTGAGATCTGAGGATCACAGTTCAAAGCCAGCCCGAGCAGGAAAGTCTGTGAGACTCTTATCTCCAACTAAAAACTTCAAAACAGGAGGTAAAGCTGTGGCTCAATGTGGTGGAGTGATAGCCTTGAGTACTGTAGAACAGAGCTCAAGGACAGGGTCCAGGCCCTGAGTTCAAGCCCCAAGAACAACAACAACAAAAAAAGAATCTTTGTTTTTGTTCATCAGTGCTAGGAATTTAAAGTAATAATGAGAGTGAAAATTGGATTGTGAGTAGTGTCCCCTTAAAAATAGTACTGAATGTTTCTTATTTTCTTAAAAGAACTGACCATACAGTATAGTTAAGATATCATAAACATAGTTGGCATATTATTATAAATACAAATCATATTTTCACAGTAATTTGTTCTGATTTAGGAATTTTCAGAAGGAAAGATATGAAGTCTCAGTGGATTGTTGTTATTGGCTCTATTCAGCATTTAATAGGCTTTACTCTGATTTTATATCCTGAATCCATAAAGCTTACTCAATGACACTTCAAAATTTCTTTACATGGTGGAAGCTTTGGTTAAGTGAAAAAGCCTGTAGGGATTTTTCCCTGGACTTTCCTAATTAGGGCTTCTTTATTACATCACAAACATTAATCACCACATTATCCAGTAACAGATTAGACTTACTCTATCTTTCAGATCCTCATTAATCTATTAGCAAAGTTATAAGCTACATTAATATGGTTACATTTAGAATGTCTTTCTGAAGCAAAGTATATCCATTATCAAGGCTGAATAAGCCCCAAGCCATGTGTCTCCTCCAAGCCAAAGATGTTTCTGAAATGTCAGCTTGGACCTAGAAGCCTTCCTCATACCCCCCACAACAGGATTCCTATAGAATATTTATTTCCTTTATTTACTGCTTTGTATACTATTTTAGCAGGAGAAAAAAAAATCACCAAGCAAGATCAAGTTTGCATCTTACAGAGACAGAGCCAACTGTTCTTGTCCAGAGCTTGGCTGTTTTCCATTTGGAATGTGGGGCCAGTCCTGGTTAGAAAAGAATGTGAGACCTTCCCAGAGTGTGATCACCCATCAGTCTGAAGGAGTGCTGTAAGTTCTTTGCAATCCTAAACCGACTAGCACTTCCTGAACACCTGTCCTGAACACAAATATTTCTTAGATGAATGACAAGGAAAATGGCCGTGGATCAAGTTCACCTGGTCATTTGTACCATCCCTAAATTTGGCTAGTGCAGACAAAAGCCTGATGTAGTGCTATAGGAACATACATGGAAGGGAAAGATGCCCCAATGTGCTCATATAATCTTTGAATCTTTTATAAAAGTCGATCATACTATGGATTTAGGAAGTGTGGGTTTTTCCTTTCAGAACATTGCAGAGAGGTCACTTCAGTGTCTCAGCTTACCATGGAATTAAATTTCCTGTTTTCATGATTGATTTTGTCAGTTCCCTTTTACATTCTGTCCTTCACAGACTAACAAGTAGATTTAAGCATGCCATTTTCTTATAGAACGTGGAAAATGAAATAAACAGTCAGGATGTATACAATATAGATCTGGTATAAGGGTTAGCTGAAGAAAACCCCAAAAAAATAAGAAATTTTAAAATGAGAAAAGATTTTCCGAAAGAAAAAAATATTGAAGTCAATGAATGTTTTGTCCAAAATAGCAAATGGATAAAATTCACAGACACAGTGGCCTATCCCTGTAACTCCCAGCTAATAGGGAACCTGAAGTAGGAGGATTGCTTTAGACAGGAGTTCAAGATCAGATGGGCCAACATAAAACTAAAAACAGTACACAAATCAACTCAGGACTTTTTAAAACTCTTTTTTTTTTTGGTCGGTTGTGGGGCCTGAACTCTGGGCCTGGGCGCTTTCCCTCAGGTTTTCAGCTCAAGGCTAGTGTGCTACCACTTGAGCCACAGTGCCACTTCCGGCTTTTTCTGCTTATGTAGTGCTGAGGAATTGAACCCAGGGCCTCATGCATGCGAGGCAAACACTCTACCACTGAGCCACCTTCCGAGCCCCTTTTGTTGCATTAAAAAATTGTTTGGTTTTTGAGGTTCTGGTTATTTAGTTATTTATTTACTTATTTTTGAGACAGGGTCTATGTAACCCAAGCGGGTTTGGAACTGTGATCTCTGTACTTCAGCCTTCCAAGTACTAGGTTATAGGCATGCAGCATCATGCTTGACTGGACATATGTCTTCAATTGTGTTACATATATACATAGGGGTGTGGTTGCTCCTTCTATTGGTAACTCTATGCTTAACATTTTGAGGAATTACCAAACTGTTTCTCCAAAATGACTAGACATTTCATAACTCCAGCAGTGCTCTACAAAGAACTTGCTATTATTAAAAGTAATAGCCATCAAAAAGGGCATAAATAATCTCATGGTGATTCTTATTTTCATTTTCCAACTACTAACGATGTTGAGAATCTTTTTCTTTTCTTTTCTTTTTTTTTGCAATACTGGGGTTTGAACTCAGGGCCTTATACTTACTAGGTAGATACCCTACTACTTGAATCATACCTCTACTCCTTTTGCAATAGGATTTCACTTTTTGTCTGAGACCACAATAATCCTATATATGTTTTCTGCTGTAGCTAGGATAATAGCTATATGCCACTACACTCAACTTTTTCTGTTGAGGTGGGGTTTCATGAACTTTTTTCCCCAGGGCTAGTCTGGAACCCTTTATCCTCCTAATGTCAGCTTCCTATGTATCCGGGATGACAGACATACACCACTGTACCCATCTACTGGTTAAAATGGGACCTCAATTTCATTTAGGCAACTTGGGACTGCCTCTCATGGAAAAGATGTATAACCACTAACCAGTTTCAGATTTCCAATCCATGCTATATTATCAATTCAGTTATCACAATGATTAAGACCAGGTTTGGAAGGGAATAGACTTCTCTGGAAATCACTATGTAAATAGGAAAGTATTTCATTTGCAAATGCCTAAAATTTTAAAGAACATAGTTTCTCTTATGAATTGGGGAGGGTTGCTTCTAGAATCATCCTGAGTATAGCATTAACCTGGTGAACTCATCTGCTCTTTCTTCCTTTAGCCCCAGGAGGGGGCACTGATTCGAATACAGAGAAGTGAAAAAAGGTGACTTGAAAAAACTTTTGATACTTCATATTTGAAAATAGAAAGTCTTGTAGAACTTTTATTTTTGTGTGTGCTGAGGATTAAACTCAGGATTCTGTACATGCTAGGAAAATGATTTACCACTGAGGTACTTCCTTAACCCTAATACTGTTTTTGGTGTGTGTGTGTGTGTGTGTGTGTGTGTGTGTGTGTGTGTGTGTGTGTGTGTGTGTGTGTGTACCAGGGTTTGAATTCAGACCTTGTACTCTTTTTTTTTTTAACGGTCATGGAGCTTGAACTTGTCCTGGGCGCTGTCCCTCAGTTCTTCAGCTCAAGATGAGCACTCTACCACTTGAGCCACAGTGCCACTTCTAGTTTTCTGATGGTTTATTGGTGATAAGAGATTCACGGACTTTCCTGCCTGGGCTGGCTTTGAACTGCAATCCTCAGATTTCAGCCTCCTAAGTAGCTAGGATTACAGGCGTGAGCCACTGGCACCCACCTAAGACCTTGTACTCTTTTTTTTTTTAATTCAATTTTATTTGTGAACATACTGTACAGAGGGGTTACAATTACATGGGCAGGATAATACGTACATTTCTTACCAAGCATTGCAGCCTCCTCCTTTGTTTACCCTTCACCTCCCTTCCCAGCCTCCCCCCTCTCCTCAGAATCCCAATCCTTCTCCTTTCCCCCATTCCCCCCCACACTCGCACCGACGTTGTAAAGCTCGTTTAGGACATGACAACTTGTATTCTCATTGTTGAAACAGGTCCACCTGTATCCTTTTTTTTTTAAATTTAATTTTATTTTATTTGTGAACATACTGTACAGAGGGGCCACAACTACATGGGCAGGACAATGCGCACACTTCCCACCAAGCATTGCAGCCTCCTCCCCTGGTCTAGCCCCACATCCCTTCCCAGCCTCCCTGCTGCCCCCCATCCCAATCCTTCTCCTTCCCGCCTTCCACACCCCACCCCCCGCACCAACGTTGTAAAGCTCGTTTTGGACATGTCACCTTGTACTTCTCATTGTTGCAACAGGTCCACATGTATCCTTAAACAACTGGTTTTTCCCCATCTCCTCCACAAGTTATACTGACATCAAATATAGTGAAAGCAGGGGTTATACTGAGGGGGAGGGACATACAAAGCCACAAAGAGATAATCTTACAAATGCGTTAGAAAAACATGCACGAAAGAAAAAAACATTAAAATACATATCTAAGGGTTCATTTTCCTGACATCACATTATCTGACCTTTTCCGCTTGACTCATACATATACTAGATATTGCAAATAAGGGAAACCATGGGACCTACGTTTCTTTGGGCCTGGCTTACTTCATTTAATATAAGTTTTTCCAAGTTTTTCCATTTCCTAACAAATGGGGCAATGTCATTCTTTCTGATGGAGGCATAGATTTCCATTGTGTATATATACCACATTTTCTTGATCCATTCATCTACTGAGGGGCATCTGGGTTGGTTCCATATCTTAGCTATGGTAAATAATGCTGCAATAAACATAGTTGTGCTGGTAGCTTTAGTGTGGTCTTGCTTGTAAACATGTGGGTAAATGCCCAAAAGTGGGATTGCTGGGTCATAGGGGAGTTCTATGTGAAGTCTTTTGAGGAACCTCCATACTGCTTTCCAAAGTGGTTGAACAAGTTTACATTCCCACCAACAATGAAGTAAGGTTTCTTTCTGTCCACATCCCCTCCAGCATCTGTTGTTGTTAGAGTTCTTGATTTTTCCGTTCTAACTGGAGTGAGGTGATATCTCAATGTTGTTTTCATTTGCATTTCTTTTATGGCTAGGGATGTTGAACATTTCTTCATGTGTCTATTGGCCATCCTTCTTTCTTGTTCAAAGAAGTTTCTCTTTAAGTCTTTCGCCCACTTATTTATTGGGCACTTGTTTCTTTGAGGATTTGTTGTTGGAGGTTTTAATTTTTTGAGTTCCAGGTATATTTTAGATATGAGGAACTTGTCCCTTGTATGGCTAGTAAAGATCTTCTCCCAATCCGTGGGCTTTCTATTGATCTTGCTAGCTATGTCATTTGCCCTGCAGAAGCTCTGCAACCTTATGCAATTCCATTTGTCCAACCTTTCTTTGATTTGTTGTGTTTCCTGGGTCTCTATTCAGAAAATTTCGGCCTGAGCCAAGGAGACCTAGGGTTTCTTCTATTCCATCCTGTAATGTTTTCAGAGTGTCTGCTTTGAGTTCAAGGTCTTTGATCCATTTGGAGTTGATTCTGGTGCAGGGTGATATATAAGGCCTAGCTTTAGTTTTCTACATGTAGTTAACCAATTTTGCCAGCACCATTTACTGAAGAGGCTGTCCTTCCATTCAACTGTTTTAGCGCACTTATTGAAGATTAGATGGCTGTAGGTCTGTAGGTTCATTTCTGGGTTTTCAATTCTATTCCATTGGTCCTGAGGTCTGTTCTTATGCCAATACCAAGCTGTTTTGATTACTATGGCTTTATAGTAGAGTTTGAAATTTGGTCTGGATATTCCTCCAGCAGTGTTCTTTCCGTTGAGGAGCGTTTTTGCTATTCGGGGTCTTTTATTGTTCCATATGAATTTTTGGATTGCCTCTTCTATTTCCTTGAAGAATGAAGTTGGAATTTTGATAGGTATCGCGTTGAATTTGTAGATAGCCTTGGGAAGTATTGCCATTTTCACGATGTTAATCTTTCCAATCCAGGAGCATGGGAGGTTTTGCCATTTTTTAATTTCTGTGTTGATTTCCTTTTTCAAGATTTTAAAGTTTTCATCATAGAGGTCCTTCACTTCTTTAGTTAAGTTAATTCTTAGGTATTTTAATTTTTCTGGGGCTATTACAAATGGAGTTGCTTTCCTAATTTCAGCCACACTTTTCTCATTGTTGGCATACAGAAAAGCCATTGATTTTTGGGGGTTAATTTTATAACCTGCTACTTTGCCAAAGTTTTGAATCAGCTTGAGTAATTTGGGAGTGGAGTCTATGGGTTTCTTTGAATACAAGATCATGTCATCTGCAAAGAGGGAGAGTTTTATTTCTTCTTTCCCTATTTGGATCCCCTTTATGTCTGCATCTTTTCTTATTGCTGTAGCTAAGCATTCTAATTCTACATTGAAGAGAAATGGAGAGAGTGGGCATCCTTGTCTTGTTCCTGAGTTGAGACGAAATGGCTTTAGTTTTTCACAATTGAGTATAATGATGGCTGTAGATTTGTCTTATACTGCCTTTATTGTATTGAGGAATGTTCCATGGATTCCTAATTTTCCCAAAACCTTCATCAGAAAGAGTTGTTGGATCTTGTCGAACGCTTTTTCTGCGTCTATTGAGATAACCATGTGGTTCTTATTCTTGCTCCTGTTGATGTGATGAATAATATTAATTGATTTGAGTATATTGAACCAGCTTTGCATCCGTGAAATGAATCCTGTTTGATCATGGTGTATGATTTTTTGGATGAATTGTTGAAGTCGATTGGCCAAAATTTTGTTGAGAAGTTTTGCATCAATGTTCATCAAAGAAATGGGTCTATAGTTCTCTTTCTTTGATGAGTCCCTCCCTGGTTTTGGGATCAGGGTTATGATGGCTTCATAGAATGTGTTCAGTAGTGAGCTTTCTCTTTCAATTTCATTGAAGAGTTTAAGGAGAATTGGTGTGAGCTCTGCTTTGAAGGCCTTGTAAAATTCCATTGTAAAACCATCTGGTCCTGGACTTTTCTTAGCTGGGATGTCTCTTATTCCCGTTTCTATTTCAATGCTTGATATGGGCCTGTTAAGATAGTTTAATTCATTTGGTTTAGTTTTGGCATGTCAATATTTGGTAGGAAAAGGTCTATTTCTGTCAAGTTCTCAAACTTATTAGCATAAAGTTTTGAGAAGTATTCCCTTATAATGTTCTGAATCTTGGTTGTTTCCGTGGTGATGTTTCCATTCTCATCTCTGAGTTTATTAATTTGGGTGTGTTCTCTTCTTTTTCTGATAAGATTTGCTAAGGGCCTGTCAATTTTGTTAAGTTTTTCGAAGAACCAACTCTTTGTTTTGTTGATTCTTTCTATAGTTTTTTTGGATTCTAATTCATTTAATTCTGATTTAATTTTAATTATTTCTTTCCGTCTACTGGATTGGGGTTTATCTTGCTGCTCTTTTTCAAGGAGGTTTAGATGTGTCATTAAATTGTTAGTTTCAGATCTCTCCAATTTGTTGATGTAGGAGCTCAGAGCTATAAACTTGCTTCTGAGTACTGCCTTTGCTGTGTCCCAGAGGAGCTGGTAATTTGTGTGTTCATTTTTGTTGAATAGCATGAACATTTGAATTTCCTTTCTAATCTCTTCTATGACCCACTCATGATTCAGCAGTGTGTTGTTCAGCCTCCATGTGATGCCGGACTTTCTTTGGTGGCTTTTGGTGTTGAGTTCTAATTTTATTCCCTTGTGGTCAGAGAGAATGCAAGGTATAACTTCAATGTTTCTGAATTTAGACAAGTTTGCTTTGTGGCCTAGAATGTGGTCTATTTTAGAAAACGTTCCATATGCTGCTGAGAAAAATGTGTATTCTGATCCTGCTGGGTGAAATATTTGGTAGATGTCTGTTAAGTCTAGTTGATCTATGCAGCTGTTTAGATCTGCGGTCTCTCTGTTGAGTTTTTGCCGAGTTGATCTATCTAGTGGGGAGAGTGGTGTGTTAAAATCCCCAACAATTAATGTCTTTGGATCTATATGGGATTTGAGGGAAAGTAGTGTTTCTTTGATAAATTTGGGTGCTCCATTGTTTGGCGAATAGATATTTAGAATCGTAATATCCTCCTGAAAGATAGATCCCTTAATTAGTATGTAGCGACAGTCTTTATCTCTTCTCAGGAATTTTAATTTGAAGTCTATTTTATCTGATATTAGGATTGCAACTACCGCCTGTTTATGGGGGCCGTTTGCTTGGTAGATTTAGTTCCAGCCTTTAACATTCAAAATGTGTTTGTTTTTATGGGCAAGATGTGACTCCTGCAGGCAGCAGATAGAAGGGTCTTGTTTTTTAATCCAACTAGACAGTCTATGTCGCTTAATTGGAGAGTTCAGCCCGTTAACGTTAAGAGATAGGACTGAGAGGTATTTGGGAGTTCCTGCCATGTTATCTACCTTCTTGGGGGCTGCAAAAACTGGGTTCTTCCTATGGTTCTTGGATTCTCAGTTTGGGTGCAGTTTCTTGGCCTTTATTGCGGTCTTGTTGGTTTTCTCTGTGTAAGACATCTTTAAGAATCTTTTGTAGGTCTGGTTTGGTGGAGATGTATTGTTTCAATTTTTCTTTGCTATGGAAGGTTTTTATTTGGCCTTCAGTTATGAAGGAGAGTTTATCTGGGTACAGTATTCTTGGTTGATAGTTTTTTGTTTTTAGGGCATGGCATACATCATTCCAGACTCTTCTTGCTTTGGTTGTCTCTGCTGAGAAATCTGAGGTGATTCTAATTGGTTTCCCTTTATAGCTGATTAACTTTTTCTCCTTGACAGCATTAAGGATCTTTTCCTTGGTCTGAGTTGATCCTGTGTGGATTATAATGTGACGGTGGGATGTCCTATTCTGGTCTGGTCTATCTGGGGTTCTAAAAACTTCTTGTATCTGAATAGGCCTGTTTTTTTTTTGTTTGGGAAGTTCTCTGCTAGGATCCTGTTAAACAAATATCCTAGACCATTAACTTCTGTTTCTAGGTGCTCCTCTACACCCATT
Source organism: Dipodomys spectabilis (assembly GCF_019054845.1). Taxonomy (NCBI): domain Eukaryota; kingdom Metazoa; phylum Chordata; class Mammalia; order Rodentia; family Heteromyidae; genus Dipodomys; species Dipodomys spectabilis. The sequence continues at coordinate 5,894,652 of NW_024870972.1, read as the reverse complement.
ATCGTTAGATTAGGCCTTCTGATGGTATCTTCCAGGTTTTTGATAGATCTATCATATTTCTTGGACTTGTCTTGGATGGTCGTATGTTCTTTCTCTATAATATCTAGGCTGTCATCAATCCCTGAGATTCGATCTTCTGCATGGTCTAACCTGCTGTCAAGACTCTCTACTTTGTTTTTTATCTCTTTTCCTTCCATTTGGTCGGCTTTGATGGCTTCAAATTCTTAGTTGAAACTGTTTTAGGTCTTGTATGGATTTCTTTACTTCCTTAATTTGGTGTTCAGTGTTTGTTCTCAAATCACTTAGTTGATTGGTTATGGTTTCATTGGACTCCCATTCCTTCTTTTGGGTTCCATTCAGCATTCCCTTTGAGGTCTCCTTGACTTCCTTCAGCTCTTTTTTAATTGATTCCATGAATGCCTTTAGTGATCTTTGTGTGTTCTCTACCTGGTCTCTCAATACCTGTATTACTCTTTGATTAGCTTCCTCCCGTTCTTGGTATTCCTGCAGTTCTCTTTGAGTGTTCTCAGCCTGCTAACGCCATTCCTCCCTTTCTCTTTGAGTATTCTCAAGTTGTTCACACAAATCCCGCATCAGTTTTTGAGTAGCTTCCTCACGCTTATGATATTCCTGTATAAACTTCTGGGATGCCTCCTCTCTCTCCCTATCACGCTCATACAGAATCCTTTGTAAGTTGTCAAACTTCTCATTTATCATGTTTGCCAGTAGTGTTTGTAGAGCTTTTTGGGAACTCTCCTCTGGATTATTCATTATCTGTTCTGACCCCTGATTATCAAGATTGGGAATTGAGATACCCGAATTTGCCATTTTTCTTGTGTGTTTCCGGCTTACTCTGCCCATTTGAGATGAAGATAGCACCAGTTTTCTGCTAAATCCCTATCTTAAGGCAACCATCAACCAAAGTTTGCATTTGTACAGTCAATAGTCTACAGATACAATCTAGTTCAACAGATACATCTATTCAACATCAAACAACTATATGTTAATGGACTTTGTACCGCAGAGAAGAGTTTGGAAAACCAGAAATTATTAGAGTTAGGGAGAGATGTGGGTAAAAAATAGGAATAGATTGGTGTGGGGAGGCACAGGGAGAGTTAACTATGACCTAATCACAATGCAGGAAATAGGTTGGGTAGGATGCAAGTAGAGAGAGAGAGAGAAAGAAGAAAGGGAAAGGGGAATGAAAAGAGACCAGAAAAAAAATAGAAACGTAACAATTAATGTTATTGTAGAGATTAAAAGACCATCTATTTAGAGAGGAATGTGAATATATTGAGAGAAAGGGAGGGACATAGAGGAGATGTGAAAAACTTAAACAAATGCTTAAAATATTATATAGGTATAAAGAGGTAGTACTGCTATTAAGGAATTTAAGTCTCAGAGGGTTTGAATTGAGTAATAAATTTGTGGATTAAGTGTGTACACAATGGGGGATAGGGTCTACTAGTTAACTACGGGTTTATCTGCGGATGTGCAGGACAAGAGTTAAGTCACATAAAGAAGAACAAAAGAGGAAAACGTGGAAAGCATAGGAAAGGGAGAAGAAAAGATCAGAAGTGCAATAGAGCTAGACAAAAAACAAAAAGATAATGAAGAAAGAAAGAAAAAGAGAAAGAAGACAAGAAAAGAAAGGAAAACACACATTCACGTATTCCTAAAATAAAAACTATAAGAGGAGAAAAAAAAAGTTACTGGAAAACCATTATTTTTTCAAAAGAGGCAAAAATTACAGATTAATAAAAGTTTTAGAAAAGGAAAAAAAAATATATATATAAGGTAATAAAAAAAGAGAAGAAAAGAAGAAGAAGAAAAAAAAAAGTTCTTTGATTTTTTTTATTTTTTTGGGAGGGGTGGGAAAAATCCTGTATCTCCCTTTTGTCTGTAACCAGCCTCTTGTTGGAGTCTCTGGTCAGCTTGAGGTCCTGTGGCTTGATTGGTTTCTTAAGTCAGTTTGTTCGAACAGGCAGAAAAATGCTCTGCTTTTCCCAAGATTTTGAGTTTCCCCTCCCAGGTTAGTTTAATGGAAGGGTGATCTGCATTGAGATTCACAAAAGAGGGGGATGCAGTGATGAAGCTAGGTTCTGGGTAGAGTTGAGGCCTTTCAAGAAACAGTAGCTTTTCCCTGGGGCTATTCTGTGAAAAAACTCACAGCCCCCAGCCTGGAGCCATTCTCAGGGTTTCTGTTTTTCAATTGATTGTGGTGGCTGCTAGAGGGAGGGGCAGCCTCTGGCTCTGGTTACCCAGTGAAGTGAGCCACTCCAATGGCTGGCCCCTGAGCTGGGTGACTTTTCCCTGGATGGAACTGAGTCTGTGAGGTCACTTCACCGTTAAGTTCTTGTGACCTGCTAAATGACTCGTTTTATTCCAAGGCCTGAGCTGGAGCTAGCAGCTCCTCCGAGCTTTGTCGGTATCCAAGATGAAGATCACCGGTGCTGGCCGGGGAGGGGTGGCCTTCCCTCCTCTGCTCCCTGAGAAGGAGTGAGGACGTCGGTCTTCTACTCATGCCGAGTCTTGGATCCTGGGTCGTCTCTGGTCTGCAAACTGCAGGATGAAGATGTCCGCTCCTTGTCGGTTCTTGCTGTTGTTGAGTAGAATCCGCTCGTCTGCTGCGTCTGGCTCCTTCGTCCAGGACTCTCTGTGTCTCAGGTATGCCCAAGGCGGTGGTTGCTGCCGCGACCCTGCCGCCGCCGCCGCGGCTGCTGGCAAGCATTCAGGTGTGTCTCTTTGGCTTCCCCTCTCTTGCCTAACTCTCTGTCCTGTGATGGCACACTTGGTGTGAGTCTCTGGCTTAGGACTGTTCACTGGAACTCTAAAACTGCTTTCTATGCGAGAGCTTGTTCAGATTCCAGCTTCTCCTCCGCCATCTTCCCGGAACTCCTGAGTACATTTCTTATCAAGCGTTGTATCCTCCTCCTTTGTTTCCCCTTCCCATCCCTTCCTCCCCCTGCCCCCCCCACCCAACCCTCCTCCCCCCCCACCAAAGTTGTAAAGTTCATGTATTTTTTAAGCTTTACCCAAATTCTGAGAGCTGCTCAATTCATTTTCTTGCTTATTAATTTGATCATTTTTTTGCTGTTTAGGTTTTTTTTTTTTTTTGCTCTTTGTATATTCTGGATATTAGTCTTTATTCACTGACCAGATTGTAAGGATTTTCTCCTATTCTTTGTTGTCTCTTGATATGGCACTTGTTTTCTTTGATGTGCAGAAGGTTTTTACTTTTTTTTGTTTAGTGGTACTGAGGATTGAACTCTGGATCTTGAGCTTTCAAGACAGGAACCATACCACTTGAGGCACATACTTTCAGTCTTTTTCTGCATTTTTGAGGTAGGGTCTGAGTAGCCTGGGCTTTGATTCTCTCACTTGCCTTCCCATGTTGCTAGAGATGACAGGCACAGATCACTGCATCCAATATTGTGCTTTCCTTGAAGTTTGGATAACAGGTGTATGCTACCAAGCTAGGTCATTGGTTGAGATGGAGTGTAGTGGACTTCTTTTTGTTCAAGCTGGCCTAAATCACAATCCTCTAATCTTCACTTTACAAGTAACTAGGATTACAGGTGTGTACCACTTTACGAAGCATAAACTTTTTACTTTGGTGTAATACTATCTGTTAATTCTTACTCTTATTTCCTGGGAAGTTGGAGTCCAGAAAGTAATTGTCTATGCTTGTGTCCTTCAGTGTTTTTCCATAGTAGTTTCAACATTTCAGATCTTTATTCTTTGATCTATTTTTAATTGATTTTTGTACAGGGTGAGAGATAGGGGACTAGTCTTGTTTTTCTGTGGCTAGATAGCCTGTTCCTCACCATTTGGAGAAGAGTCTTGGTTTTTTTTTCTCCATTGTGGTTTTGGCTGTTGTCAATTATCAGATGACTATAGCTTTTTGAGTCTGTCCTCTGTTTTGTTTGGTTGTTTTTCATGTCTGTTTCTGTGCCAGTACCCTGATAGGTTTATTAGTAGGCATCTCTAGGGTAGTTTGAAGTCTGGTATTGTGTACCTCCATCATTGTTCTTTTTGTTCAGATCTACCTTTTCTTTTCTCCTCTTTCTCTCTCTCTTAATTTCTTTTCCCCATCCCTCCCCCACTTCCCCTTCTCTTTCTTTCCCTTTCCTTCCCTCCCCTTCTCTGTGTTTTGGTCCTAGGGCTTGAACTCGGGGCCTGGGCCCTGTTCTGGAGGGGCCGGGGGAGGGGGGGAGATCTCCCTACCCCCACCCTGGTCTCATGGCTAATGCTCTACCACTTGAGCCATAATTTATTGCCAGACTTTTAAAAAATATATAATTTTAATTGTCAAGATACTGTACAGAGGGGTTAGAGTTACATGAGTATGGTAATGAGTCCATTTCCTATCAAGCATTGTTACCCCCTCCCTCACCATCCCTTCACTCTGGATACAACTCTAATGGGCTTTCCTGTCTAGGCTGGCTTTGAACTGTGATCCTCAGATCTCAGCATTCTGAAATAGCTAGGTTTATAGGCATTAGCCACCAGCACTCAGCTCAGGACTGCTTTTGCTATTCACAATCATGTATGCTTCATATAAATTTTAGAATGATTTTTCTATTTCTGGGATGAATGACATTAGGATTTTCATGGTAATTACATTGAATCTGTAGATTGCTTTTAGAAAATAGTCATTTCCTTGTTATTATTATTTTTAAGCTATCCTGGGGTTAGAACTCTGCACCTGGGTGCTCTCCTTGGACTTCTTTTGCTCAAAGCTCATGCACTACCACTCGAGTCATAGCACTACTTCGGCTTTTTCTGAGTACTTTCTTGGAGATAAAAGTCTCATGAACTTTCCTGCCTACATTGGCTTTGAACTGTGACCCTCAGATCTCAGTCTCCTGAGTATTTAGGATTAGAACCACTGGTGCGTGGCTAAAATTGCCATTTTCATAATATTAATTCTACCAATCCATGAACATTTTGGTTCTTCCCGTTTTCTTTTTTTTTTTTTGGGGGGGGGGGGTTCAGTCATGGGCCTGAACTCTAGGCCTGGGTGCTGTCCCTCAGCTCTTCAGCTCAAGGCTAGCACTCTACCACTGAGCCACCTTCCCAGCCCAGGTTCTTCCTGTTTTCTGTTGTCTTCAATTTCTTTCTTCAAGATTTTCACTCCAGAGGTCTTTCACTTCCTTAGTTAAGTTTAATACTAGGTATTTTGTTTTTTTAAAAAAAAGATATTGTGAATGAAATTATTTTTTAATTTATTATTGGTGTATAGAAAAGCTACTGAGTTTTGTATGTTAATTTTATATATTGCTATATTGCCGAAAGTATTGATCAGATCTAGGAGTGTTTTGGTAAAATATTCAGGCCCTTTTATGCATAGAAGCATATTATTTGCCAATAGGAGTATTTAGCATCTTCCATATTTGAATTCTTTTGTTTCTTTCTCTTGTCTTATTGTTAAGAATTACAGCAGTATATTGGACAAGAGTGGGAAGAGTAGACACTCTTGTCTTATTCTTGACTTTAGAGGAAATGATTTCTGTTTTTCCCCATTTAGTATGCTCTTGGCTATAGATTTGTCATGTCTATTCCTAGTTTCTTATGATTATGTGATTATTATGTGATTTTTGTTGTTGACCCTGTCATATGTTGTATTTCATTTACTGATTTACATGTGTTGAACCATTCTTGCATTCCTGGAATTAAACCAACTTGATCATGTTATATAATCCTTTAATTTTTGAGATTTTTTTTTTAGCATACATGACTTATACAAGGGGAGTTTAATCGTGATGTTGAGTTGCACAATGTACCCCATCAACCTTACCCCCTCTGTCCTTGTTCCTTATCCTTTCTTCAACCTTAAAACAGTTTAAACTGGCTTTATTCTTTCTTTCTTTGGGGGGGGGGTCCGGTCGTGGGGCCTGAACTCTAGGCCTGGGCGCTGTCCCTCAGCTCTTCAGCTCAAGGTTAGAGCTCTACCACTTGAGCCACAGCGCCACTTCCGGCTTTTTTCTTTTTGCTTATGTGGTGCTGAGGAATCGAACCCAGGGCCTCATGCATGCAAGGCCAGCGCTCTACCACTGAGCCATCTTCCCAGCCCCTGGCTTTATTCTTTAGTATTCCTTTTATTTTTGGTATGATGTCAGTACTGGATCTTGATCTCAAGGCCTCATTTTCTCATGCTTTTTGCTGAAAATTGGACCCTACCACATGAACCACACCTCCAATTTTGGCTTTTTCCTAAATAATTAGAGATAACTTTCTTGGCTTTGCCTGTGTGGGATGACTTGGAACCATGATCCTCAGACTAGCTAGGAGGCCAAAGGTGTGAGCATTGGTACCCAGCTCATTGTTCTCTATTCATATATGGGTGTAAAGTACTTAGACCATATTCACTCTCATTTACCCTTTCCAATCCACCCTACTTATTCCCACAGATTGCTACCTCCCAAGTATCTTGCCATTCACATCTAAACATTTGTATTTATATATATTCTTTAATTTTTTTTTGCTAGTACTAGGGCTTGAACTCAGGGCCTTGTGCCTACTCAGCTTGCTTGGTCATGGATGGTGCTTTAGCACTTGAGTGAAACCTCTATTACTTCCTTTTGCTAATTAGTTGGAGGAAGAGTCTCTCAGACTTTTCTGCTTGGGCTAGCTTTGAACCTTTGGATTTTAGCCTCCTGAGTAGCTGGGATTGCAGGCATTAGCTAATGGGTGCCTTGCAATATTTGGCTTTTTGAACTTGACTTAACTTGCTCAACACAATGATCTCCAGCTCCATTCACTTTCCTATATGTAATATAATTACATATATCTTTGTGGCTGAGTAATATTCCATGGTACATATATACCATATTTTCTTTCTTACTTTATTGGTTGTTGGGTATCTTGACTGACGCCATAGTTTGGCTATTATGAAATTACAGTAAACATGGGCTATGCAGGTGTTTTTCCTGTATATCAATTCTGTCCGTTTCGTATATATGCCTAATAGTGCTATGGTAGGGTTATTATAGGTAGATCTATATTTAATGTTTTGAGGAGACTCTGTACTTATTTTCATAGTGATTGCACTAGTTTACATTTGCAACAATAGTGTATAAAGGTCCTATTTTCCCAGCACCCTCACCAGCATTTTTTGGCTAGCTGGCTGGCTTCTTTCCCGCCTCTTTCTCTCTCTCTCTTTTTCTTTTTTTTTCGTTCTTTGCACTTTTGTACCTTGAAAAGCAACTGTGTTGAATTAGTTGCTCTAAAGAAATGTGACCTTTTTGGTTGGGCAAATGGGATTGCATGAAATTGCAGAGTTTCTACATGGCAAAGGACATAGCTAGCAAGATCAATAGAAAGAGAAGATCTTCACAAGCCATACAGTGGACAAGGGTCTCATATCTAAAAAATACTTAGAACTCAAAAAACTAAATCCCCCAACCACAAATCCTCCAAGAAACAAATGCTCAATAAACAAATGGACTAAAGACTTAAAGAGAATTTTTTCTGAAGAGGAAATATGAGAATGGCCAACAGACACATGAAGAAATGCTCAACTTCTCTAGTCATAAAAGAAATGCAAGGGCTGGGAAGGTGGCTCAGTGGTAGAGTGCTTGCCTTCGAAGCCGGAGGCCCTGGGTTCGATTCCTCAGCACCACATAAGCAAAAAGAAAAAAGCCGGAAGTGGCACTGTGGCTTGAGTGGTAGAGTGCTAGCCTTGAGCTGAAGAGCTGAGGGACAGCGACCAGGCCCAGAGTTCAAGCCCCACGACCGGACCCCATCCCCAAAAAAAGAAATGCATATCAAAACAACATTGAGATTCCATCTCACCCCAGTTAGAATGGCTATAATCAAGAACTCTAATAACAACAGATGCTGGAGGGGATGTGGACAGAAGGGAGCCCTACTGCATTGTTGGTGAGAATGTAAACTTGTTCAACCACTTTGGAAAGCAGTTTGGAGGTTCCTCAAAAGACTTCACATAGAACTCCCCTATGACCCAGCAATCCCACTTTTGGGCATTTACCAAATGTTTACAAAAAAGACCACACTAAAGCCACCAGCACAACTATGTTTATGGCAGCATTATTTACCATAGCTAAGATATGGAACCAACCCAGATGTCCCTCAGTAGATAAATGGATCAAGAAAATGTGGTATATATACACAATGGAATTCTATGCCTCCATCAGAAAGAATGACATTGCCCCATTTGTTAGGAAATAGAAAGACTTGAAAAAATTATATTAAGTGAAGTAAGCAAGGCCCAAAGGAACATAGGTCCCATGGTTTCCCTTATTTGCAATAACCAGTGTATGTCTGAGTCAACCAGAAAAGGTCAGATAAATTGATGTTAGTTAGTTGTGAAGTCTTTAAATATTCATGATCTAAGTAAGTTGTCCAAAATTTTCATGTTGAAATTTCTTTTTCTGGGTAGGGGGTGTCAGTCATGGGATCTGAACTCTGGGCCTGAGCACTGTCCCTCAGCTCTTCCGCTCAAGGCTAGCATTCTACCACTTGAGCTATAGTGCCACTTCCGGCTTTTTCTGCTTATGTGGTGCTGAGGAATCGAACCCAGGGCCTCATGCATGCAAGGCAAGTACTCTACCACTGAGCTAACTTCCCAGCCCTGTTTTTAAATTCTTTAATTAAAAATGTATTATGTGTGTGATAGCACTGGGGTTGAGCTCAGGGCCTCATGCTCTAGTTTGGCTTTTGCACTCAAGGTTGGTGTTCTTCCACTTGAGCCATACCTCACTTCTGGCTTTTTTCTGGTTAATTTAGGGATAATTGCTTAGATTTATCTGCCAGGGCTAGTTTCTAATCATGATTCTCCTATCTCAACCTCCTGAGAAGCTTGGATTACAGGTATAAGCCACCAGTGCTTAGTTTATTTTTTTTTGTTTTGTTTTTTAGTTTTTATTTCATTAATTTTTTCTCTAATCTTTATTATTTCTTTCTGCTTGCTGGTTCAGATTTAGTTTTGTCTAGGAACTTGAAGTACATCAAAGGACCACCAATAATTTGAAAATATTTTCATATTACCACTCATAACTATAAACTTTGTGCTCAGCACTACCTTTGCTCTGTCTGTGTGGTTTTGGTAACTTATATTTTCATTTTCATTGGATTGTGGGAATTTAAAACAAATTTTTATTTCTTCAGCGACTCTCTAATTGTTCAACATTATGTTGTTCAGACTCCATGCTTTTGAATATTTCTGTAGTTTCTTGTCTTTCTCCTCTTTTTCCTTTGTTTTTCAAGAAGAGCTTTACTATATATAGTAGATTTGGTTGGCAGAATTTTTCCTCTCCTTTCAGTACATTGAATATGTCATCCTACTCTCATACCCTGCAATGATTTTTCTGAGAAACACCTGGAGCGCTCTTCTTTTGTATATGATGAATGACTTTTCATTTGATTTTTGATAATTTGATTATAATTTGTCGCAGAGAAGACCTTATTAGATTAAACTTATTTGGAGTTGTTAGAGCTTTATGGACATGGTTATTTATTTCCTTCATAATTAAAAAGTATCATTGTTTCTTCAAGTAAACTTTCTGATTCATTTAAATTCTTTTCTGTATCTAGGACTTCCATAATGTGTATATTGGTTTGGTTTATGATTTACCGTATGTCTCAGGCTTTTTTCACTGTTTTCATTCCTTTGTTTTATTTGTTCCTCAGACTATATAATTCCATTTCCATTCACTCTGCTTGATTAAGTAGGTTGTTGAAGCACTTTTGAAATTTTCATTTCAGACCTGTATATCTTTTAGCTGTAGAATTTGTTTAGCTTTCTTTTATGATTCTATCTCTGTTGAAATTCTCAATTTTGTTTATATATTTTCTTGACTTCATTTTATTGTCTGTATCCTCTGAAGTCTCAAGTATTTATAATTGTTTTGAATCTTTTGTCAGGAACTTTATAGATCTTTGTTTCTTTTGGGTCAATCAGTAGAGTTTTATTTTGTGCCTTTGATGGTAGTGTTTTTCCTTGATTCTTAATGTAATGTGATATATACTTCATGTAACTTTCTATTACGGTTTTTGCACATAAAAGAGCAGTCACTTTCTATAGCCTTTTCAAATTGACTTTGGGGGAATCACCAGTTTTTTGGATTGATTATTAGACTATTTCTATGAATATACCCTATTTCTCTTGTTAGGATGGTGTTTTCTGAATTACACAATGGCAGGCTAGTTTTGAGACCTCTTCAGTTATATAGCATAGGAACCTATTCTGAAATGTTCTTTGTGTCTTCTAGTCCCAGAGTCAAACCAGCTGCTAAGATTTGCTCATGCCTTTGAGATCTATGTCTCTTTGTGGGGGCTCAAGTGTAATGTCTATGGGAAACTATAGTACATTGGTTGCAAGGAGCATGGGCATGTTTTCTTACCATGTTTATGGCAGAGTTTTTGTTGACTCCACAAGCTAGTTAGCATGATCCATGGTCAGCTGTTGTGAGCCATTTATCAGTTGTTTAAAATTCCCACCTCTTCTGCCTGCTCCTGCCTGCCTCTCAGTATTTGGTAATACAAGAAGACAGAAGTGGGTTTTATTTCCTATATAGAATTATCCAAAATTAGTAATTTGAGGGGACTTTCAGTATTAGAAACGGAACCTAAGGCTGGCTACACATAGTAGGCAAGAGCTCTATCACTTGAGTGACAGCCTATTCCTTTTACTTTTTACTTTTCTATTTTGTTTTTGGCATTGAGACTCACTAACTCGGTTGACCTCAAATTCAGTATCGCCCTCCTGAGTAACTGAAATGATAGTTTGTTGCCACCATTCCCAGTGTGCTTGCACTCTTGCTCTTGCTCTTGCTCTTGCTCTCTTCTCTCTCTCTCTCTCTCTCTCTCTCTCTCTCTCTCTCTCTCTCTCTGTCTCTCTCTCTCTCTCTCTCTCTCTCTCTCTCTCTCTCAATGGTAGCCTTCTAATGAACATAAACTATTTTTGATTTTCATTTCCTTAGTGATGCCTATTTGTGTGTGTATGTGTGTGTGTGAGTGTGTGTGTGTGTGTGTGTGTGTGTGTGTGTGTGTCTTTGTCTGTGTTGTTTTATTTTTCAGATAGGGTCTGTATATTTTGCCTAGGGCTGGTCTTAGACTATGATCTTTCTACTTAAGTTTTCTATCACACTTGGCTTGTTTGTTGAGTTAGCATTTGCCAGGACTGGTCTGTTGGTTTATCCAGGGGACACTGTGATGCTGGAAAAAGGATTACTTAGTCATGGTATTTATAGTGCCAAGACATATATTCACATCGACATGAAAAGTGAGTAAGAGCTTAATGATAGCCCCAATTAAGCTACCAAAGTTCCTCTGTCCTCCATTTCTAATGTGTCAGAGAGTACATATTAGCTTAGGGCAGTTTCAGTTATAGATTAAAGGACACATTTCAAGAGCAAGTAACAGAATCAGGGAGCAGTGAAGATTGGGGACCCTAAAGAGCAGGCACTCATCCTATCTTTGGACAAGATCATTGTCTTATGTAATTCAGAATTCTGTGTCTTTACTCAAACAAACACCAGCAGTTTTCCACGACATTAGGCTTAGTCCACACACAGCATTCAGCCATTACGTCCTTCATCCTTGAACTGAAATCCTCCTGAATTCCATCTAACAAGTGTCTGGGATTATAGGTATGAGCTACCATACTGGGCCAATTTGTGTGTGTGTGTGTGTGTGTGTGTGTGTGTATTTTTTTGGCAGTCCTGGAGCTTTAACTCAGGGCTTGGGTGCTGTCCCTGAGCCTCTTAGTGCTCAAGGCTAGCACTCTACCACTTGAGACACAGTAGCATTTCTGGCTTTTTCTGAGTAGTTCATTGGAATTAAGAGTCTCACGGACTTTTCTGCCTGGCCTGGCTTCGAACCACAATCCTCAGATCTCAGCCTCCTGAGAAACTAGGATTATAGGTGTCAGTATTCATTCATTCATCGATTTATTCATTAATTCCATGCTGGGATTTGAACTGAAGACCTTATGCTTACTAGGCAGGCTCTCTTTCCTTTCCTTTTTCCTTTCCTTCCCTTTCCCTTTCCTTTCCCTTTCCCCTTCCCCTTCCTCTTCCCTTTCCTCCCCTTCCCTTCCCTTCTTTTCCCTTTGTTGGTTGTGGGGCTTGAACTCGGCCTGGGCATTGTCGCTGAGCTCTTCAGCTCAAGGCTAGTGCTCTACCACTTGAGCCACAGTGCCACTTGTAGACTAGGCAGGCTCTCTACCATTTTGGTATACCTCCAGACTGCATTCAGGTTTTTCAGGTCTCACTCTTTTCCCAGACGTGTCCCTTAGAGTGTTCTTCCCTTACCATTGCCCCAGTATAGCTAGGACTACAGATCTGCACTACCATGCCTGGTTTTATCCTCAGTGTTTATATGACAAGGAGAATAGAAATGCCCTTTTTTTCAGAACAGAATGTACTTCTCCCCTAGAACATGCCTACATTTTTGTTGAAGATAAAAAGGACAATTTTTTCTAATTTAACTTTTTGAACCATTTTATTTTAGAAAGTTTGCAATTTTGTATTAAAATGATGGTTAGATGGTTAAATCTATCATTATCAGGTTGATTTGACAAATGGAATTTTAACTGTGGAAAACATTTTGTTCCCTTTATCTTTTAGCAGAGGTGGACTTCGTGTTTTGCTTTCCCCCCCCCCACACACAGAAGTTTGGGTGGGTACATAGAAACAAGACTTTGACTCTGACAGTTGGAAGGATCCACCAAGAACCTTAGAGTGAAACTGCTGACATTGAGGCTGCCAGATGTAATGGCCTAGAGAGTCGAATGAAATAGTGTGAAAGAAGATGGAGACTGAAGATGCTCTGAGGAAATAGTATCTCTTCCTTTAAAAGTCAAAGGATTTTAAGTTTTAAGTTGCTGAAGCCTTTTGTTTTATTCTGGATACAGCCCCCAAAGTTACTTTTCTTAGTCACAGCTTCATTTTCTTTCATGATATGTACTTAAAGATTTGTGCATGTGATATGTAATCTCTCTTCACCTTATTTTCCTCACCCGTTTAGCAGAATTAAAGAGGCTGAGGTATATTTGCAATGCTTATAATTCTCATTGGCATACAGTAAGCACTATGACAGTGTTAGCTGCTGCAATAATAATCATCATCACTATTATTTGAGTAGGTTGAGAAATTCTCTTAAAGAGGAAGCTTCCTTAGTACGTCACCTTAGAATATATTTGATGTAATTTTAATAGAGATGAGTTAGAAATGAATTACTTAGTCCTTGAGATGGTTTATGATGATATATACAAGTTAACTTTGAAAAGGTAATTTTTGAAAATACTAGTAAGTATAGATGACTTCTATTTTTTTTTTAAATGATACCATGGAAGGAGCTGGAAAAAGTTAGGTGAAATAAGTCAGGCTCAGAGAGACCAAGGTTGCATGTTTTCTCTCATATGTGAAAGCTAGAATTAGTTTATAAACATATGAGTAAATATGTTGACAGTATGCAAATATATCCAAGTGTATTACCTGAAAGATGGTAGATTAAAGGGAAAACTCAAATTCAAGAACTTTTCTTGCCTGGCCTGGCTTTGAACTGAGATCCTCAGATCTTAGCCTCCTCAATAGCCAGGATTTTAGCCATGAGCCACTAGCATGAGGCAAATGAGTTCCTTGATATGCAGATTTCTTATTCACATCGTTTATATGGTATTATTGCTTTAACTTTTTAATTGTGACACACAGAAGGTAAAGTACAATGTCTGATTATTAACTATTAACCTCCAGAGCATTGAGGGAGTTTATTTTCAGTTTGTTATTCTGAATATTACAGCTTTTTTGGTTATAATAGTGCTGTAATTTTAAATAATATCCTGAGAGCCTACACTGGTAATTAACTTTTCATTTCATTAACTTAGTTACTTCCTCCCTGAAACTCCTAATTATACAGACTTCATCTTTGACTCTGATCAAGAATTAAATTGTTTCTAGGTTCCATTACCTTTAGTAAATGTCTAGATCTCCTTACAATCTTTGTCTTTGGCAACATATCATTCTATTAATCTTCCATTATCCTAGAAGTCAATGTCATTTCTTTGCCCTATATAGAAGAAATTTTGTTTTCTTTTTATGTCTTCTCCCTTACTCCTTGGATTGGACTTGTTTTTCCCCCCTGGTCTGCCTGTGTAAGAGGAATCTCAAAGCTCAAGCAAATGGTGTCTACTTATTAACTGATAAAACTACTATTTATTGTTAACATTTATACTATTTAATCTTTTCTATCATATAACATTGATATAAACACTATCCCTTTATGTAAAGAGAAATGGAATATTTTGGGTCACAGCTAATGGTGTTGTGTGGATCTGAGCTGGAAGTGGAATTCTGTTTGCTAGTGATGTGTTTAGATTTCAAATCATAAATTGTACTGTGTTTGGTCTTACACATAAAAGGAAGCTGAACTGAAGTTTCCAAGTTTTGTTGAGAAATTTACAATTTATTTAAATTTGAGTCTTGCTCTCAAGTAGACTTCTTTTTCTATATTATTTGTAGCTAGAAAAATAAATATCCTTAAATATAATTTAATATAGCAAATAGAAATCATACCATTTTTATAGTCATTTTGTTGCATACTAGTGTTTTAAACAACCCAGAACTTGACATCGAGTCAAACTGTCTTATATTACCCTATTTTGAATGTAGCAAGAGTTGGTTTAGAAAAATCCTGAAATTTCTGACTTAATATTTGGGGTATAGTAAGACAAACAACTTTGGGACTTTTAGGTTGTGTGGTGCACATCCTGTCCACACATTGATGCTCATTCTCATTGTTGACTCCCTTGCTTTCATGTGGAGTTTTGCTGACAGGCATTTAGGCTTGCCATGAGATACTATTTTTACTTATGTAGAAGTCTTGGTGAGATCTTTTTTTTAATTACAAAACTTTTTTAAAATTAGAAGTTCAACAATTAATTCTTTTAGTGTGTTTTCTGGCTAATTTATAAAGGAAATAGGCTTTTTTAGCTTTAGTTCTGGATGTCTAGGAGCAAGACTCCAGTTTCTACTTGGCTTTGGTGAGGGCCTTCTGGCTACCTGTCGACATTGTGGATGATATCAAAGTGGTTGTGGGTGTTCCAGGGACAGATCCCATAGTGAGATTGGAAGCCAGAGTTACTTGGAGAGTAGATCTACTAAATTTAGTATCAAAGCAATAGTCACAGAATGACAATCAATTTGGTTATTCTCTGTACTATATAGCATGTACTTTGCATTCTTAGTCCTATCCTTTAAAAACTGTATGTTTTAGAAATGTCAAGCTAAATATTTTGGAGTATCCAATCTGCATTTAGTTAGAATTTGTGACATCTTCTCATTTCACCTGTCATTAATCCTTTGTGTTCACCTTTCCTCATCAGTAGGTGTGGCATAACAACATTTACTCAATTATCAAAAATTCTTTCCTACATTGCTGGCTCATGCTTGTAATCCAAGCTATTCAGGAGGCTGAGATCTGTGGATCCCCATTTGAAGCCAGCCTGGGCTGGCTCTTATACAGCCTCTTAGAGCATAAAGCCTCTTAACTGTTAACCTCCAAAGAATTGATAGAGTTTATTTTCAGTTTGTTATTATGAATATTATAGCTTTTTGGTTATAATAATACTGTAATTTTAAATAATATCCCTAGAGCCTACACTGGTAATTAACTTTCGTTTCACTAACTTAGTTACTTCCTCCCTGAAACTCCTAATTATATAGACTTCATCTTAGACTCTGACTAAGAATTAAATTGTTTCTTTCTAAGTTCCATTACCTTTAGTAAAGGTCTAGGCCTCCTTACAGTCCTTGTCTTTGGCAACATATCATTCCATTAATCTTCCATTATCCTAGAAATCAATGTCATTTCTTTGTCCTATATAGAAGAAATTTTGAATTGTTTTCTTTTTATGTCTTCTCCCTTACTCCTCGGATTGGACTTGTTCCCTCTCCCCCCCTCCTCCCATTCTGCCTGTGTAAGAGGAATCTCAAAACTCAAGCAAATGGTATCTACTTATTAGCTGATAATACTTTATTGTTAACATTTATACTGTTTTAATCTTTTCTGTCATAGATGATTGATATTAACACCATCCCTTTATGTAAAGAGAAATAAAAATAAATAAAAAATAAAAACAAAGATAAAGCCTCTAAGAGGCTTAACCAGTTAGCCAGAATTGGAAGGATGGCTCAAGCAGGAGAGCTGCAGCTCTGAGGGAAAATCTTATGGGAAAGCATGAGGCTGTGCTTTCAAGAAGACTTGTTTAAGCCCTGGTACCAGCACCAAAACCAACTATCTTCTAAAATACTAATATTAATATTTATTAAGAGGGCTATTCTTTCCCAGGAATTTGCATTTATTTAGTAGATAATTTTTATTCCTGAGTGGTAGAGATCAAACAAGGTGCTTATATAAGACAATGTTCCATCACAGAGCTAAGATCCCCTTTAATAAATAATTCTAGAAGGTTAGTTTTGAGATGTGGATCAATTTCTTGAGACAAAGGTTTCTTCTTCTTTGTCATTGCTTGGTAGATTTGTGTCAAACAGTTTGAGCTTGGACTTGTCTTCCTGGGTAGTTTTTTTTTTTTCTTTTTTTTCTTTTTTTTTTTTATTGTGAATATACCGTACAGAGGGGTTACAATCACATGAGCAAGGTAATAAGTACATTTCTTATTAAGCATTGTTGCCTCCTCCTT
Source organism: Dipodomys spectabilis (assembly GCF_019054845.1). Classification (NCBI taxonomy): domain Eukaryota; kingdom Metazoa; phylum Chordata; class Mammalia; order Rodentia; family Heteromyidae; genus Dipodomys; species Dipodomys spectabilis. The sequence goes on along the minus strand of NW_024870972.1, from coordinate 5,877,986 downwards.
TGTTTCCCCTTCCCATCCCTTCCCATCTTCCCTCCCACATCCTCCCCCCACGCCCCTTTCCCCCTGTCATTCATTTTCTAAAACATACAGAGTAGACATTTATGTATGGCTCAATCTTAGGGGAGATATCATTTGTTCCCCATCACTTCCAACAACATGTACTTTTCTACTTTCTGTAATGTTAGATAAATTTGAACAGCTTTCAAAGCTTTAGGGAAAATTCTATTTGAAGGGAAAAAACCCAGAAAGAAAAAGGGATAAATACTTGTCTTTTAGATAGCATATATAGACATTAAGAAAGAAAATCGTTTGCTGTAGTTTTTTTTTTTTTTTTTAGAATTGCATAATTCTTTTTCTTTTAATTTAATTTTATTTTATTTGAGAACATACTGTACAGAGGGGTTACAATTACATGGACAGGATAATGCATACATTTCTTACCAAGCATTGCAGACTCCTCCTTTGTTTACCCTTCACCTCCCTTCCCAGCCTCCCCCCTCCCCCACACCCAATCCTTCTGGGTAGTTTTTTTTTTATCATAGATCTTGTTACTGCCTTCAGATAATCTATTCTTTGTTTGGTTATTGTCACATTTCTATTTATTTTCTCCCCTTCTCCCTTTTACATATATTAATTATACAAAGCAATAGGTTTCATTATGATATTTTTTTCTGTATATAACATACTTGTTATAGTTGTGTTGGTCAATCTTTATCATCAGCTTAATTGGATTGAGGAATTCCTAGGAGATAAATAAAACAGTGTATTGAAAGTCTGTGAAGTCATTTTCAGAGACAATGTAGATAATGAAGTTTCTGACCAAATGAATGGCTTACACCATTGATGGATAAAAATGTGAGTTGACTATTAAGAGGTAGTAGATCCGTGAAAGGCAGAATCTGGTTGGAGAAAGTAGTCACTTTGTGGTCAGGTAACATACTTTGTATTATTCTTGTCCTTTTAAATATAGTATGGCTTGTATTATAGCCCACATGTGGCCCATTTAGGACAATGTTGCACATTTGTTAGGTCTAGTTGGTTTATTCAAGTGTACGTTTTTATTACCTTCTTTCTGGTTTTGTCAACTATTGAAAGTAATAGTTTTAAATTTCCAAGTACTAATATTTGGCCTAGAAAAAGAGAAAGAAAGTGGATGCCAGTAGTGCATGCCTGTAATCCTGGCTACTCAGGAGGCTGAGAGCTGAGGATCATGGTTTGAAGCCAGCCTGGCCAAGAGTTTGTGAGACTCATCTCCAGAAAACTACTCAGTAAAAGGCCAAAGTGGCATTGTGGCTCAAGTGGTAGAGAGCTAGCCTTGAGCAAAAAAAGCTCTGGGACATCACCCAGGCCCTGAGTTCCAGCCATGGGACTGGCAAAAATAAAATAAAATAAAATATAACATTATATAAATAGTTGTTAGTCTTAGAAAGAGAAGAATGGTGAATAAGTTGATAGATGCCTACAGGTAAAGAAAACACTGACAAAGCAAGGCTCACTGGTAGCTCATGCCTGTAATCTCAGCTATTCAGGAGGCTTCATGCATGGTAGGCAAGAACTCTACCACATTCTAAGGTCATTCCCCGCCCCTAATTTTATGTTTTCTTAAACAAGAAAAGGATTGTACTTCTTCAACTTACTTTCTTCAATTTTCCTGTAAGCTCAGATAGAATATTACATGAGGTGCCAGGGAACATGAATTCTATTCTTATTGGGACTCTAACCAGCATGATGTTCTGTGGAATGAATTTAAATACCTTTGTTCCCTATGTCCTCTTGTGAAGTGAAGTATTGGGCTGGGTCACTGATTTCCAGCCTATAGCTCCCACAGAATAAAATATGAATGACAAAGAGAGTTAAACTACTTACCAGACATAGGCTCTAGATTAAATATATATATGTACCCCTCACTTAATGACTTCTGTAAGAAATGAGAGGCAAGTGACTGATATGGCTTAAGGCTTTATTGGGGGACAGAGCTGCCGGGCTGTTCAAGTAGGAATGGAGGCAGCAGCAGGGGGTAGGTGTGGGCAGAATTTAAACAAAATTTTAGAGGGCAATCACATGGGTCACATTACATGGATTGTGGGAATTTAGGAAAGAGAGTCAGTTCTGAGAAGGAGGTGTTATATGAGCTGCAGGAATTGTGGGGAGAGTCATGTTCCAAGAAGGAGTGTAATGAGACTGTTGCAACTGGGGCAGGAATTTGTACTTCACACTGGGAAAACAGTACAGCATTGGGGGAAATAGAAATATAACAGATTTTTGTAAACAGGTAGGGACACAGGGTGAGGACTTAATTGGCAAGCTGTCTTCGACATCTTAGAACTTTAACTCCTAAATACACTAAATGAAAAGTTAGTAAAAGAAAATTTACTTCTGTGAATTTAATACTAAGAGGTATAATGTGTTTCATCCCAACCTAAAACAAGAGAACATTTCTTTAAGTACAGAAATATTGTTGAGCAGTGGAGCCTATTCATATAAGTAATAGTAATTAAAAATAAATGCAGTTTATACATAAAATATGCTAAAATGATTTGTTGCACCCATAAAAGAAGTGTGGCAGGATTTATGCAAGATGGAAGGAGCTATTTGGAAGATGGTGGATAGTCAGATGATGGACTTTAAAGTGAGCATTCAATAACAGAAATTTCTGTTGAGGACTTGGATAGTAAAGATACTGCTGGCATGCATCTCTAGAAGAAGGTTCTTACAGTAAAAAAAAGTAAGACCTAAGTTTTTGCTTCATAACAGCTCGGGGGGGGGGGACATAAATCTGAAATCTTATAGAACTGTATTTCCTCTGTGAACTGGAGGAGAGGATCTTGTCCTGCCTCTTTCTACTTTGGGTGGATGCTAGCATGTCATTTTTGAGCTTGTATCACTCCAATTTCTGTATCACATCTCTATATCTGTATATTGGTCTCCAAACTCACTCTCCTCTTCTCTCACAAGGATGTGTGTGTGTGTGTGTGTGTGTCTGTGTGTGTGTGTGTATGTGTGTGTGTGTGTGTATGCTTCATCCTGATAAATCATGATAAGCTCATAATCTCAACATTCTTGATCAGAGTCACAAGTTTTATTTACTAGCATGGGACCACATAAGAAAATGACATTTGGACTAGATAATTTTTGGTTGTGGAAGGTTATTTTGTGCATTTGGAGATGGGTTGCTATAATGAAATATACAATGCTGAGTGCTTGATAAAGAAAAGAGAAAAGCAGTAGCTTTGGAAATTGAAAGTTGAAGTTTGGCCAACTCTATGTTTGGCTTCTTGGTAAGAGGTTGTCTGACAACATGGCAGAGAAACAGAAAGGGAAATGTACACAAGTTGAGGAACTAAAGCATGTAGAGTAGCTTTGCTTTGTACAACTTGCTTTTGAAAGAACTGACTCAATTCTTGACACCATCACTGATTCCTTATGAGGACTGTGTCTCAAATGACTTAATTACCTTGTATTAGGCCCCACTTCTTAAAGATTTTTACCACTACAATAAGGACCAAGTCTCTATCACATGAAACCTCTAGGAGATAAACTATCCAAACAATAGAAGATGCTTACCAATGTCCTTGGCCTCTACCTACTGAATATAAGTGACACTCTATTACTGTCAGAGGTGGTCTCTGGGGCAATATTCTCTACGTGATTACTGTGCCTTTAACCATCAAAGTTCATTGTTATCTCATCATATCTGCCTGCTGGGAAATTTGTTCCGAAGGGGGAAAATGGAGATTGGATGCTGGAGAGATGATTATGTCTTCTATACCTGACACCCTAATGGTGAACAAAATTGAGTCAAATCAACTGGACTGCTTGTGCTAGACTCCTGTTGGCCTACCATATTCTGACATGATGGTATTTTAGTAGGCAGCTAATTTCTAATATATTTTTGTTTTTGCTTTTAATTCTGTAGACCCATAAAGCCCAGTAGAGGTGTTCTTCTTACATTAAATAGTCACTTGTTTATTTAGACTTTGTCCCATAGGACCTAATTTCTTTTGTAGTAGGCCTTGTCCTGGAAGTTTTCAGTCAGTTGGATCAATCCTTCTTGTGACTGACCTCCTTGTCCCTTGCCATACATAAGACACATCATGTAGGACAAACTGCACATTTAACAGTTTACTCACTATAGAAATGTGGTTTGGATATTTCTAATACATTTTTTCTCCTAGGAAGTAATTATAATAGAATATAGATACAATAATTGTTTTGAGGGTTCTCTGATTTCTATCTTAGCCAATCTGTGGTCAGATTAGGGGTTGGATGCTTGATATTTGGGGAATCCTGTTATTTCTTCCTTGAGTCGTTCTTCCTTGCAGAGTCGTTCTCCTAGCCTGCCACTGAGGAGAGAGTGCACAGACATGTCTGGGAGTGAGTACTTGCTGCTGCCTTTTCAGCATGATTGAGGCACAGTGAAGTTGTGCACATGACAGCTCATAGTGCCTTGCCAGACGAATAAAATACAGCAAAGCTAAATGATAAATAGGGTGGATTTTTTGTGAGTGAGCCTTGATCATGGTTTTGTTTTTGACAATATCTAGGGATTTATATGAACTACGACAGGCTTTTTTGGTCTTGGCATTAGTTATAGTCAACAGAATAGAGGCAGTTAGCTCTAGCTTGGTGTTACTCATACTATCTCCCATATGTTGGCTTTCCCTCTATTTATCACATTGAGTACCTGATCTCCATCCTGACTGGTCTGCAGCTTCTGTGTTCATTTTAATCTCTTTGAGAGAAGAAGAACTGTTGTGATGATTTTCAATCAATTTGAAAAATTCTCCAGTTTTAGCACTGGGTTACGTAGGGCTTAATCGTTGACTGATTAACTTGGTTTTGCATATATCCTTCCCAAACCTGTTAGAACTACTACTGTTTCTGCCCTTGAGATTTTTTTAAATCTCCTTGTGGGAACTGGTAGGGTTTGAGAGATCTAGAAACAGAAGCCTTCACTGAGATAGCTACTGCTGCAGAGAGGGAAGGAAAGTCGTTTTCCTGTGGTAATTAAAGGAAGATGGGAGGAATAAGGTATAGTGTTGGTTCTCAGGAGGCCTTGGCAAGCACTCTCCAGTTTTAAGAAATGCATCCAGGTGTTTGAAGTGATTTGAAGTTCATTTCTCCCTGGTCACATGTTCTGAGCCAAATTTCAATGCATGTCCCTTGGAGCTATTTCAGTAGGTGGTGCTCTTGTGCCACAGCAGAGTTATCGCCATCATAAAGGTGAGCACAATGGTCAGTTCTAGGCTTGTGTCCCTGGAGATCCCCTGGGTGCATGTCAGCATACTCCCTGGACAATATCTCACGTTCTTCAGGCTGGTTTTGGTGAGAGGGTTTTCTGTCTGTTTACAAATGAGGCAGTGAATTCGTGTCTTTACATTTCTAGCTTGTCTAAATTTGACTTCCTGGGGGAACATAAGTGATAGGTGTCCTGTTTAAAAAATGGAAACTCTAGTCTTTATCTGGATAATTACAATGTATACTCACACCAGTTTCTCAGCACCATTAAAATTTATTATTCATCTGTGATCTTTCAAGTCAAATTCTTTCCCATATAACTCAGGCTGTCATTCATTTCTGTATGTTTCCTTTCTTTAAGCTTCACAGAATATGCAGTAGAGTGAAATAAATGAATAGTAGCGACAGCTGTCATGAAAACACTGAGCTTCACCTAGTAATGACAGCTGTCAGTGAACCCCTTCAGCACCAGCCCATTGCCTCACTTCTTGGTTATATAGTGAGTACTTTGCTTCCAAGTCAGTGATAACACCATGAACACATTTGGTGATAATGGTGGACAAAGAAGACAAATTTAAACCCAGGCAAGTCTATTCCAGGAAGGATAATCTCCTGCTGTTAGAAGTTCCTGAAAGCATTTAGGGATCTGCTTTTCAACAAGTATCTGTGAAGGTTATCTAAAGTGAGAGATGGTTGCTTTACTTTTTATTCATAAACTATTAAAGAAGAGGGAAAATGGTCGTAGGGCCTTGGGTCAGTGTGTTCAGATTCAGTGCAATTCAGGGTATTGACATGTCAGGGGACTTCCTAGTAACTTTTAAGATTTTTTTTCTAATTAGAAAACACTAATTAATGTGTTTTTAGTCTGTGTGGATTTGTTTACTGATTTTTATTTTTTCTGCCTTTTTATCCAATCTTTCTGGATACGTAGTTTGTACTTTTAGCCCAAGGAATCATGTATTTCTTCAACATTCTTAACTTTAACCTTTTTTTTGGTGGTCATGGAGCTTGAACTCAGGCCCTGAGTGCTGCTCTTTTACTCAAGGATAGCACTCTACCACTTTGAGCCACAGCTACACTTCCCATTTTCTGGTTGTTAATTGGAGATAAGAATTTCACGGCTTTTCTGCCCAGGCTGGTTTGAACCATGATCCTCAAATCTCAGCTGACTGAGTAGCTAGGATTACAGGCACAAGTCATCAGCATCTGGTGTTAGCTTTTATGTTTTTTTCTTCTTCTTTGATTCTGAAGTCTTTTCATTTTCTTGTGCTGTGGTTCCTCCAGATGTTTTTGGATCTGTCCTTTGTGTTTCTTATGTCCTCTTTAATATTTTTCTTATATTTTTTTCTGGGTTGCATTTAGAATGAATTGCTTAGTATCATCTTTAAATTTGCCAGGTCTATTTTCAATTCTTTCAAGCCTAAAATGTCTCCTATTCTGAGGTTTTTCATTTTAATGATTATATCTCTTATTTATATAATTCCCAATTCTCATTTTAAGCCATTTTTTGTTTTATTTTGTGTTTTTTTTTTTTTTATAATTTCTTACTCTTTTTAAATACCTTTTATTTCTAGTTCCTTAGATATCTTTTTTATTGGGATTTATTTTTAGGATCTTAAGTCTTTATTGTGTTCAAATGATTAATTTGCTCTGAAATGAATTTGTGATCTAATGAATGATTTAATAGTTGCCTTTTTTGACATTCTATTTCTTCACCTACTTTGAACTTTGTCTGAATGGAATGTTTTGATTAAGATACATTTGTTGGGGCTGGGAAGGTGGCTCAGTGGTAGAGCGCTTGCCTTGCATGCCTGAGGCCCTGGGTTCGATTCCTCAGCACCACATAAGCAAAAAGAAAAAAGCCAGAAGTGACGCTGTGGCTCAAGTGGTAGAGCGCTTGAGCTGAAGAGCTGAGGGACAGCGCCCAGGCCCAGAGTTCAGGCCCCACAACCAGACCCCCCCCCAAAAAAAGATATATTTGTTTTTGTTTTCATTCATTTGCTCATTTTATACCTTTGACCTCTCAGCTCGTGAAGACCCAGAGCCAGGTTTGGTGTTGGTGGTTTACTTATATAGGCAATCTAATCCTGTTGCTTCTCCCAGTTGTCAATGTTGGCTGGCTGTGTTCTCTGTTCTCCTTCCTCCCCATACTACTGCTTCTTTGGAGACAAGAAGGCATTCAGCCTTCTTTCAGGAACAGAAATGAAACAAGGCTCTAGTTATCACTCTTACAGGATCTGACTATATACTTTGTGGCTATGTTTACAGCCCACATCTTATAGGACCCAAGCCTTCAGTTCCATTGCCTAGTGTTGGTTCCTGAGCATAGGAGATACAAAGTTTTATCCTTAAGCCCTTCCCTCTTTGTGTTTCTGACTCACGTATTTCATGGAAATGTGTGTACATATATATGTATATGTATGTTTTTAGTTTGCTTGCATCTTTTTTTTTCTTTTTATGCTTTTTATAAGGTGTTGTGTGTATAAGGTATAGAGAGAATCCAACAAAGAGTGAATTTCTATTTTTCTATCTTGACTGGACGACATGTGGCCTGAGAGTTTAGAGCAAATAAAGTTAAGATATTTGGTTTTCCACAGTACTAAAAATTACCCACAAGAATGCTTTTAAGAATGCTATGTGAGCTCAGTGGCCCACAGCACACAGTTATTTAAACTCTTTCTGAGGCTCCTAGGCTCAAAAGATGAGAAGGATTAAGCAGGTTGGATTTATTGGGATGCTTTACAAAGATTTCACCTACTGTATTTCATTTTGAAGATAATTTTTAAAACTATATTTTCAAACACCCACATTGCATGTTTTTCTAACCAAATAGTGTCTTATGATTTCGGTGCCTGTGTTGTTTGTATGGGCACCAAGTAGCACTATAAGTATAGGAAGGTGTTACAAATGAACAAAGGTGAAAATGTAAATAATATGTTTGAGTTCAGAAAGAGATTGCCTTTTCACTGTAGTTCAAAAGAGAAAAATGGCAGCGGAGTGAAGCCACAAATTCAGCAGAACCCCCCAAGAGCAATCAGGATCAAGCTCACATGGTAGTCTAAAGGCAGTTTCGGTGACCCATGTCGTTGATCACATTGAGTCAGCATTGTCACCTGACACTTTATAGATTGTTTGTTAGAATTTGTTAATATTTAACATTGCTACTTAGTATTTTCTGCTTGCACATTTTCCAATTTGTAGTTTATATGAGTTTCTAACAGGGTTTTACTGTTTATATTTGTTAATATTTAACAGGCTTAAAATGACTTTAGACTGTACTGGAAAAGAGCTGTTTACTTTTAGTTAATTAGTTAATTAGTTAATTAATTAATTAGTTTTATTTAATTAGTTAATTAGTTAATTAATTAGTTTTTATGTGTGTGCTAATCCTGGGGCTTGAACTAGGTACTATCCCTCAGCTTCTTTTGCTGAAGGCTGGCTCTCTACCACTTAAGCCACACCTCCACTTCCATTTGTGTGTGTGTGTGTGTGTGTGTGTGTGTGTGTGTGTGTGTGTGTGGTTAATTGGAGATTAAAGTCTCATAAACTTTCCTGTCCAGGCTGGCTTCAAACCTTTATCCTCAGATCTCAGCCTCCTGAGTAGCTAGGATTACAGCCAGAGCCACCAATACCTGGCTCTTTTTTTTTTTTAATATAATTTTATTGTTATTGTTAAGGTGCTGCACAAGACTATCTTATTGTGACTTAAACACAATAAATCTACAAATACCGGACAAACAATAAAAAAAGAAACCTTACCTTTCATATTTTAAACACGCAATGTGAAGCTCTCAACAGAGAAGGAAAAGAATATTGTCCAGCTTAGATGTGGATGAACATAAGTGTCTTAATTTTGTATTTGATTTTATTAGGGGATATTGTCTGATAAGACACTTGTATCCTTAATTGGTTATATTAACTGAGTGCTAGGCATTTGATTTGACTCTTTTTCTTCTATAATCAGTGTGTTTTGTATCATTTTGTATATAAATATTTTGTTTGCTGCGTATTTTATGAGAAAAGTGGCTTAGTTTGGCTCATGTTTAACAAAAATTATTCTTTACTAGAATGTCACTTTGAGAATGCTGTTGTGCTTATTTAGCTTGTATCTACTTAGCTGTCATACTTTAGGCTTAGGTAGGTGGCTCAGTGGTAGAGAGCTTGCCTTGCATGCATGAGGCCCTGGGTTCTATTCCTTAGTACCACATAAGAAGAAAGAACTGGAAGTGGCGCTGTGGCTCAAGTGGCAGAGTGCTAGCCTTGAGCTGAAGAGTTGAGGGACAGCGCCCAGGCCCAGAGTTCAGGCCCATTACCAAAAAAACACACACAAAAAAACCAACAACCCCCCCCAAACCAAAAAAAAACCCCAAAAACAAAAAAACCCCAAAAGAATACAAGTGCAAGTTATTTTGGCCCACAGTTAAGTACCATATATAGCTATTTTTGACATTCAGTTTATAATGAACTTTGTTTTAAATGTTGGCAATCTGGGAGCTACAAAGGTTTCCAGCAACATAAAAGCAATCTAAGTTTTATTTATTTTCATTTCTCTACAACGATCTTGGTAGATTTGTTATTTACTTATTCATTCCTATAAATTTGTTCAGTATGTATTTATGTGTTTCCAGTCTGTTTTTCAAATTTGGCTTATCGAGCCAGGTTTTGAGATGCGTCAGTGAGAATGTGTTTGATTGCATGTAGCAGACAACGGAAAGTTGGCTTTACAGGAAGAGGAATTCCACACTGGCATCCTCAGTGCCTCCACTGCACCAGTGAGGGCTCAGGGCCATCTTTCTGTTCTTTCATTTGCAGTACTCTGTTGAGGCTTCCATACTCATGGGTCATTTCTGTCATTGTGTCCATATAAAGACTACAATGTATTGAAAAAGTTAACCTATAGAATGGAGGAAAAGGCTGGGCACCAATGGTGTGCCTGCAACCCTAGCTTCTTAAGAGGCTGAGCGGAGGATTGCAATTCAAAGCCAGCAGGGACAGGAAAGTCTATGAGACTTATTTCTAATTAACCAGCAAAAAGCTCAAAGTGAAGCTGTGGCTCAAGCGGTACAGTGCTAATGTTAAGCAAAAAAGCTCAAGCCAGTGACCAGGCCCTGAGTTCAAGCCCCAGGACTGGCATGCGTGCGTGCACATGCATAGACAGACAGACAGACAGACAGACAGACAGACAGACACACACACACACACACACACACACACAAACACACTCAGAAAAACTTACAGAAATGCTTTAGCCAGAAGCTCAATTCTCATAGCCTAGAGTTACATAGAATGCCTTTTCTTCAGGGAAGCCCTGGCTTCCCTTGCAATATTATCTTTTTCCTTTACCTCCTGCTTCTGAAGGTCCCCTCTAACCTGCAGGAAATAGGAACATGAACAAATAGGTGGGGACAGACATTGCTGGTCTGACATTTGTCTGTCTGCTCTAAGGTTTTCTTTTTCATATAGAAATTTCTGAAGGTCATTTTATTTTATTTATTTTTTTATTGTGAAAATACTGTACAGAGGGGTTACAATTACATGGACAAGATAATGAGTACCTTTTCTTATTAAGCATTGTAGCCTCCTCCTTTGTTTCCCCTTCCCATCCCTTCCCATCCTCCCCCTGCTCCCCCACCCAGTCCTCCCCGCTCCCCCCCCCCCACCAAGGTCAATTTATTATCTCCTGGAAGTATATACTGAGGGAACAACTTCTGTTGTTTTTAGTATGAATATGTGGAGGAGGTGAAATCATGGTTTGTTTTGATTCCTTAGGGACTAAGAAAGTGCTAAGAAAGAAATTACTGAAGAAATGGAAATTGTGGATTTCCTTCTAAGTTTCCATGGTGTTTGCTTTTGCTACATTAGAATATATAACACATGCAAGATACTTACTAAGATGTTGAGTTGTAGGGAATAAGTTATTGAAATCTACCTTTTTTTCCTCTTCTTTTTCCTCCTCCCCGTCAATTCCTGGGGGTTGAACTCAGGATCTCACACTTTGCTAAGCAGATACCCTGTTACTGGAGCTATGCCTCCAGCCCCTTTTTACATTTACATTAGTTAGATTTGCTTTATGCCTAGGCTGACAAAAAGTAGTAGCCACATAGAGAAGGAAGGATCCAGAAAGAAGGTTGTTGATTTTTTCCTCTTTAGAACTAAAACTGGGAAAATGGAGTATTTCAGAAAGAGTAGGAAGAAGAGCAAGCAAATACTGAGACTGTATTTTTGACCAGTTCTGGTGTGTGTGTGTGTGTGTGTGTGTGTGTGTGTGTGTGTGTGTGTGTGTGTGTGTATGTATGTTAGAACTAGGACTTGAACTCAGAACTTTGTGCTCTCCCTTGAGTTTTTTTGCTCATGCTTATGTCTACCACTTGAGTCAGGCCTCCAGTCTGGCATTTTGCTTATCAATTAAAGATAGGGTCTCAAACTGACTTCTCTGCTTTAGCTAACTTCAAACCTCAGATTGCATACTCTTGAATAACTAGTATTACAAGGGTGAACCACTGGTACCCAGCTTAATGTTTTAAATATTTTCAGAGAACTCATGCAAAAACTACAAAATAAGCCAGGCTCATGCCTATAATCCTAGCTACTCAGGAGGCTGAGATCTGAGTATCGTGGTTCAAAGCTAGCCTGGACAGGAAAGTCCATGAGACTCTTATCTCCAATAAGCCACTCAGAAAACCGGAAGTGGAGCTGTGGCTCAAATGGTAGAGCACTTGCCTTGAGCTGAAGAGCTGAGAGACAGTGCCAAGGCCCAGAGTTCAAGCCCCACGACCAACCAACCAAAAAAAAAAAACCCACAAAATATATCTGTTTCAAGAATTTAAAACTGTTTATTGTATTTAGTCAACTATTCTCTCTTTCTCTTTCTCTCTCTCTCTCTCTCTTTCTCTCTCTCTCCACCCTATTCTTTTCTTTTTTTCCTTTTCTTTTCTGTTTTCTTTTTTTTCTTCTTTTTTTGCCAGTTCTGGGGCTTGAACTCAGGGCCTGGGAATTGTCCCAGAGCTGCTTTTGTTCAAGGCTAGTACTTTACTACTTGAGCCACAGCGCCACTTCCGGCTTTTTCTATGTATGTGGTGCTGAGGAATCAAAACCAGGGCCTCACGGATGCAAGGCAAGCACTCCACCACTGAACCACATTCCCAGCCCTGATCAAGTATTTTCTATCTTGATGAGCATTGCTAACCTAAAATACTTCATGATGATACAGTAAGTGTGTGTGTGTGTGTGTGTGTGTGTGTGTGTGTACTGTAGGTTGAACTCAGGACTCATGCTTTTCCTTAGCTTGTGGCTCAAGTCTGTTGCTCTACCACTTGACCACACCTCTCTTTACAGCTTTTTCTCTGGTTAATTGGAGGTAAGAGTCTCATTAACTTTTCTGCCTGTGCTGAATATGAACCATCATCCTTAGATCTTTGTCTCCTGAATAGCTAGGATTAGAGGTATGAGCTACTGGCACCCAACTAAACTATTTTTAATTGTGGTAAGTATCATACATTGAAAAGCACCCCATCAACATAATTTAAACTCTAGTGAATTTTGCCAACATCTTGAGTACCATTCATATACTTTCCCAACTGTATTTCTTCTCTCCCTCTAAAAATAACAATTTTCTTGCTATTTTAGGCTGGTCATTATGGTTTAGTTTTGCATGATTTTGAATTTTAAATCAAGTCCAAAAAATAAATAAGATATACTTCTATTTGCATAAAGTTAAAATGGAATCCTATATTTTCTTATGGATTGATTATATAGGAAAACGAACCCTCAAATATATATTTTAATGTTTTTGTTTCTTTCATGCATGTGTTTCTAACGCATTTATAAGATTATTTCTTTGTTGCTTTGTATGTCCCTCCCCCACAGTGTAACCCCCACTTTCACTATATTTGATGTCAGTATAACATGTGGAGGAGACGGGGACAAACAAGTCGTTTAAGGATTCAGGTGGACCTGTTGCAACAATGAGAAGTACAAAATGTCATGTCAAAACCAGCTTTACAATGTCGGTGGGGGGGGTATGATTGGGTGGGGGAGAGGGGGGAGGCTGGGAAGGGAGGTGAAGGGTAAACAAAGGAGGAGGCTGCAATGCTTGGTAAGAAATGTATGCATTATCCTGCCCATGTAATTGTAACCCCTCTGTACAGTATGTTCTCAAATAAAATAAAATTTAAAAAAAAAAGAAAAAAAAAATAACTGAGAGATAGCTAAACATGCTAAATATCATCACAGAGATGGAATTAGTCATAGGTTTAAGTATGGGACACTTATGGACCAAATACCCATTTTTTTCTCGGAAATAAATTTAATGAAAAGGATTTTAAAAAGGAGAGATAGTTGGCAAAGATTAAAGGAGAAATTATATTGATTATAAGTAATATATGAATCTTTTTGTGTACTGATATGAGCTGATCAATGATAAAAATAAATATAAAGTAAAATTTGAATGCAATTAAGCAGATTTTGAAGCTTTAAGATATTATTGATCATTTTATTGCATGGAAAGAGCTCTTTAGTTAATTTTTTTAATAGGTCTTTACCCAGAAGAGATACAGATGAAAGATTTTTGGGTAAAATTTTTGGTAAAAGACTGTGGTTTTCTTTAAAGATGCATAAAGTTTTACAATTGTTTGAAGTGGTTAATGATATACAACCACAAACTGTTTTATGAGTTTATCTGTCTTAATCTACTATTTTATACATTTAAAAATATTTATAAATCAGTTTCATCAATTTATTTTATTTTACTCTTAGTATACAAAGAGTTTACTATTCTATAGGCTATGTTATGAAATGTCACCAATTTTTTTTTCTTTTTGGTTGGTCATGGGGCTTGAATTCTGGGCCTTGAGAGCTGTCCTTCAGCTCTTCAGCTCAAAGCAAGCACTCTACCACTTAAGCCACAGTGCCACTTCTGGTTTTTTGGCAGTTATTGGAGATAAGAGTCTCACAGACTTTTCTGCCTGGGCTGGCTTTTGAACCTCAGATTCTCAGCCTCCTAAGTAGCTAGAATGACAGGCATGGCCACAGGTACCCAGCTCACCATTAAAAAAAATATGTGTTTTATTGTAAAGATATTGTACAGAGGGGTTGCGGTTACATGAGTAAGGTAATGAGTACATTTCTTATTGAGCATTGTTACCTCCTCCTTATTTTTTCCGCTACTATCCCTTTCCTCCCCACCTCCCCAACTCTTCCCATCCTCCCAAGTTGCAAAGTTCATTTTCAACATAGTGTCCTATATATCTCATTGTTACAACGGGTCAACCTGTATCCTTATCTCAGCTTTTTGTTACTTCCCTTCCCCTCCCCAAATTAGAAAAATGTATATACAAGATGCAGGGCACTGGAATCAAATACAGTGAAAACAGGGGTTATATCAGGGAGAAGGACATACAAAAGAAACAAAATAAAATCAAATAGTACATTAAAAACAGTAGCAACAAAGATAAAACCTCTTCTGTCCCTATATTAGGGTTCATTTCGCTTAGCATCATCTTATATTGTCATATATATATCCAGCTCACCAATTTTTCAAAAAGGAAAAAATTTTCACTTAGACCACACAACATGTATTTACAGCATAAGCACTTCCTCCTTTTTGGTGAAAGCCCCTGCTTTCACCAAAGCAGCAGTATTAGGCAAATAAGTGTAAACTTTATGTCTCTTTATGCTATGGAGTTTATAGCATATTTCCTAGCTGTTAATTTTATCTATTAGACTTCTATATAACTTTCTCACTTCTGAAGTTACACACCTGATCGATAATCAAAAGACCATGTAGAAAGTAGGGAGCACATATGTAACAAAAGAACAGGAAAATGGTGTTAGGTGGGCAAACCTGACAGATATCTATTACTTTTCGCTTTTTGGTTCCTCAGAACATTCAAACAGCTGCTTTTTTTTATTGTAAAGATACTATACAGAGGGTTACAGTTACATGAGTGAGGTAATGAGTACACTTCGTCTTGAACATTGTTACCCCCTCCATTGTTTTCCCCCTACCATCCCCTCCCTCCCTCCCTTCCCCGAGGTTCTTTTTTTTTTTATTGTGATTAAGTGATTACATAATTTCCGGAATTTCACAGTATTGTGGAATAATGATGCTCATTTAAAGTCACAAGTTCATTCTAACTTTCCTGGAGCAAATTGTCTATCACAGTCTGTAACATATAACTGTGTTCACATGTTATACACCATATATGTGATCAGCAGCGTGGGGATATTTAGTAGTGGTTCAACCAGATGAGTGGGAGTTCTTTGTTTCTTAAGTCCTGTTAGTTTTGCCATATCACCTAACATTTTGGATTTAGCATCCACTTATCAGGGAGACCATGTACGGTTTGTCTCTTCATTCTTGGCTTACCTCGCTCAACATGATTCCTTCTAGCTCCATCCATTTCCCTGCAAATGCCATTATATTGTCATTTCTAATGGCTGCATAATATTCCATTGTGTATAGATACCACAATTTTTGGATCCATTCATCTGTGGTGGGGCATCTGGGTTGTTTCCATATCCTAGCTATTGTGAACAGTAAACAGCTGCTTTTTTATATGCAGAATTTTAAAAACACTTCCAAGCTAATGTAATTTGGCTCTCTCTTCTAGTATAAAGGGAACTAATTCATAGTAATACCCAATTAATGCATGTAGCTTTCCTAAATCTAGAAGTTCTGAATATTGTCAGTTCCCTTTCCCATTACTGCTATATTCACTAAATTGTAGACTAAGTAAAAAATTGTCTACTAATAATATGCTCTATATATCTAGTCGGAGGAGAGGGAAAATGAAATAGAAGAGAATTTTTAAGAATTAGATGACATAGAAAGCAAATATAGTGTCTAAAATCCTTACTTATGCATTTTGACCTAGCAGGCATAATTATGCACATGATGATAGAGTGTTCTGTAACACACCCTGCTTTGTGGCTTGGAAAATCAGTGCAGTCTTAAGGACTGTCATAGGCGCTTCCTATAAGCATATCTTCCACACATTTTTAACAACTTAGATCTATGGGACCATGTAGCAGAGTGGCAGAGTACTTCACTATGAAACAGCTATGCAGTGATTCTTGCTTTAGCTTCTATTGCCGGGCCAGTGGGTAGTAGAAAATAAACTGTCCAATACTTGTATAATATGCAATATCTTCAGAATCCTAACTATATCAACCAACCATTTTGCCCTTTTTCTTTTAGGCCCAGGACCAGAACTCCAACTTACTACCTTCCACTTTTGCCCATTGGCTAGCAGTCTACCAACTGAGCCAGGCTTCCAACCCCAAAATTTTCCCTCTTAATAGATAAAAGATACAGCAGTTAACATTCACTTTATTTTTGTTCACTTATTATTAAATTTGAGTAAATAATTATACATAATATTAGGTTAAAAAAGCTCAAAGAATATACACAAATGAAACATAATATCTTTTCCTGCAACCCAAATCACTTTACTGAAGGCAGCCACTATTTGTTTCGCATGTATCCTCATCTAATAGGCTTATGTTAAGTTAGCACAGACCAGGGAATCACCAGAAACGTCCCAAAGTGGTAGGCCCTTTGTGTTAATCAGATTTATCTCCAATAATCTGGCATACATAAAAGGTATCTTACTACTCTCCAAGCTTTGTCATCCTGGTAATCATCAGAGGACCAGAGGTGTAATGTGCTCAGTGTAGTCATCCATGTCCCATGGCAGGTGCACTAAAGTTCTTTCCATGTTCTCAGTAAATACAAATGATGATATGTATTTTACACATTTATGATTGCAACTCCACTATAGGTGCCAAGTATGATATTGATTTGCTGTAATAAGGACCCACATCAGAAAGTACAATTTCAGTTGAAGTTGCTGTTTGATTTGGCATATGATATTTTTGGGGGGAGAAGGGACAGGATGAGGACTCTAATGGTTCCTAATACTAGAGCATAATTAGTTCCAGCTTTGATTGTAGAAGATTCTTCATTGATCTATATTATTCTGTTGCTCCTTGCTGTCTGTTTTTCAGCTTTCTAAAAGTGAACAGAGGTTTGATTGCCATTTTCTGTTTTGGCTCAATAAACAGTTCTAACTGAATTGTCTTCCTTTCTTCAATGGTCTGTTGCCTCTTGTCAACAGTCTGATACTTGTGACCGTATTAGTCTGTATTTTTTCATTTCGAATCTCAGAAACCATATTTTAAAATAGTTTATTTTAGAAATAAAAAGGAAAGAAAAGAAAAATCATGTGAATTCATTAGTGCTCAGCTGACCTGGGCTGGCCTTTCTAGCCAGCTTTTTAGCTATGAGAGAGAAGGGAGAAACCCAATTTAACCCCTCTGTAGTCATTCTGTCCCAACAAAGTGGGGTTAGAAGGAAGATGGATGGAGCAGGATTTGGGAACATTTAGGAACTTTATGGCTAAGAAACATTTCCTCATAAAAGACAGGCCTAAGAGTAGTGAAATAATACAAGTTAGCTATAAGGAAACAATATCCAAACCAACGTCCTTTCTTTAGTCACACCTAAGAATCACTCATGAGTACTATCTCCTCCCTAGCACTTTCGGGGCCACTTCTCCTTTGGAGAGTACACAGTCAGTTTTCTAATCAAATGGAGCCATCTGTACAGTGGAACTATATGAGTCCTTAGCCTGACCTTTCCTTGACAAACTCGCATTTAATACTCCATGCGAATGCTTGCATATTTCACTTACACTTAAAACAATGGGTGGCATAATATATGCTTAGGTCCCTTTCAAAACTTTGCCAAGTCATGATTCCCTTATTTCCCTAAGATCAGCCCACTATTATTGTGAACTCCTCCCACACTCTCCAAACTCTAAATAGCTGAAATTTTCTTAATCAAGGTTTGCTCCTCAGCTATCGAGTTCAAGCCTGCCATTTCCATTAATGGTGTACTTTCTACTTTTTATTAAACTTGCTTTGCTACTGTGTGTGTGTGTGTGTGTGTGTGTGTGTGTGTGCACGCACGCACGCACGCACGTGTGTGTGTGTGTATGTGTCTATTCATTCATTTTTTTGTTGGAGACACCAAGTATCTGGGATCATCCAGGCCATAACTACCCACTGGTAAAACAGGATTTTTAAAGACTTCTCTCCTACAATTTACTACCATTTTGCAAAAGGCTTGTAAAGCAGTTTCTTTTACCCATTATATCCAGCTCCAAGAAAAACTTATAAGGCATACTTTGTGATAAAGACATACTTGAGAGAAAGAGTAAGCATCAGAACAGCTTTGTTGTGAAGTTGGAATTATCAGAAAGAGAATTTAAGTCAAAGTCTCTCATAGATAAAGTAGGCAGCATGCAAAAACAGACAGTGAAAGCAGACAGATGGAAATTTTAACATAAAAATCTTAACATAGAACAGAAGGGGAGAGAACAGTAATATTATCTCAGAAATGAAGAATGAATTTCATGATCCTAATAGATGGTACATGGCTGAAGGAAGAATCTCAGGGCTTGAGGATTTTTTTAAATTATAAATCTCCAGAATTGAAAATCAGAAAACGAAGATGAACAAAAAATAAAGCAAAACAAAACTTTGCCTGTGAGAGCAGCATACGGTGGGACAGCTACAAAAGGTTTAACACATATGAGATTACAAGAAGGAGAAGAAAGATGAAATATTCAAATCAGTAATTGTTGAGAATCTTCCAAATTAATATCAGACAATGAACCACATATTCAGGAAGCTTTAGGAACATTGAAAGGATAAATATCAAGAAAAATACACCTAGGCATATCTACTTAATTGATGTAAAGTTTTAAAGAAAAACTCATGGAAGAGGCCAAAGGGGGTAAAACATTTTACTAGTAGAACAAAGATATGCATTACAACTGAGTGACCAGTAACTATGTAGGCACAAAGGGAATAGAGTGACATATTTAAAGTGTTGAGAGAGGAAAAATTTTAACTTTTTCAGGACATGAATGAGGTTAGATTTTAGTGATCTACATTAAGAGAGCTTTTTGGCCAGGTGCTGGTGGCTTACACCTATAATCCCAGCTACTTAGTAGACTGAGATCAAGGGTCACAGTTTGAAGCCAGTGGGGCCGGCAAAGCTGTGAGACTTCTCTCCAGTTAACCAGCAAAGAGCTAGAAGTAGAACTGTGGCTTAGGTGGCAGAGTGCCAGCCTTGAGTGAAAAAGCTAAGGGGCAATGCTTAGGCCCGAGTTCAAGTCCCAATACCAGCACAAAGAGCAAGAAAGCAAAAGTGAGCGAACATGCACTTTAGGATGCCTGAGTTACATCCTTATGCCCTCCTAACTTAAGATCAGATTTCTAGCAGAGTCTGATTTACATAACCTGAGTCATCAGCTTACCCGTTGGCTCATTGATCCAAGTGTGCTTTGATAGACAGGCTTTCCAAGACCTTGCAGAGTAGAGGAAAGGTACCTTCTAGGGAAAAGTAAGGAATGGTCCTCAAAAATGAGGAGGAAGAATGCTATACAGACAAGATCTATTGATATACAGTCTATAGTGTTATGTCTAGGTCAGGGTTGCTATCACTGGCCTTTGTGTGATGGGAATTTTACTTTATGGGTTGCTTCTGCAGTGCACCATATTATGTTCAGCATCTCCATCTTCAAGGCACTAAATGCTGTCCCTTCCTTCCCTAAATCTTCCTCTAGTCCATAGGGCTCGGAAGGTTGCTCAGTGGAAGAGCGCTTGCCTTGCAGGCATGAGGCCTTGGGTTCGATTCCTCAGTACCACATAAGCAGGAAAAAAATGCCGGAAGTAGCTCTGTGGCTCAAGTAGTAGAGTGCTAGCTTTGAGCTGAAGAGCTGAGGGACAGCACCCAGGCCCAGAGTTTGGGACCCACGACCGGACCACCCCCCCCAAAAAAAAAGAAATCCATCAATTGTTCTTTTCACTTTATTCCTCTTTTTTAAGGGAGCAGATTTTAGAGATAGACCCTGGATTAAAATACCACAATTTTGGTTTTGCTACTTGCTAAGCATTACTTCATTTAGCATATCACATAATCTTACTTGGGGTAATTTTGTAATCCAATACTTCTATAAAATGAGAATAATTATAGTACCATTTCATTGGTATAATGATTAGATTAGTATAAAATATTTCACCTCTAAGTTATTAATGTATTTGGATATGGTGGCCCAAGTCTGTAATCATAGCTACTTAGTATGCAGAGACTAAGAGATTGTGGTTCAAAGCTAGCTGGGCAAAGAGTTGGGATACTCTATCTCAACCAATGATGAGGTGCAAATATAGTGTGCTATTATCCCAGCTATGGAGGAAACAAAATGGCTGGACAGAGTGGTGTGTGCTATCATCCCCAGTAACACAGGGAAGCACAGGTCGAATAATTATAGCTCAGATTAGCATAGCAAGAACCACCTAGGAAATAACAATGCAAAAGTGACTGGAGGTATGGATCAAGAGGTAGAATACTTGCTAGGCAACCATGATACCCTTGATTTCAGTCCTCAGTACTGTCAAAAACTCATTTTATTTGTAAATGGGATAATAGTTCAATTCCAAATAGTAACTTAAATACTTTTAGAAATTCCTTTATGGGGTTATCTTTTAAAAATTAAATTGATTTATGTGGAAAAGCATTTTTCTATGACATTTAGTACTTTGAAAAATACTGAAGAATCACCCTTTGTTTCAATTAGTTTTTATTTAGTTCAGGCATGTACTAAGTTCTAGGAAGACAGGAAATATACACAGTATCAGAGGAAATATTAACCAAGTGACCAAATCAATGTCTAGGATAATCACTACTGTGAAGGGCTGTAAAGAAATCTGGGAGGGCTGGGAAGGTGACTCAGTTGTAGAGCACTTGCCTTGCATACATGAGACCCTGGGTTCGATTCCTCAGCACCACATAAGCAAGAAGAAAAAAAGCCAGAAGTGGTGCTGTGGCTCAAGTGGTAGAACGCTAGCCTTGAGCTGAAGAGCTGAGGGACAGCGTCCAGGCCCAAAGTTCAGGCCCCACGACCAGACCCCCCCCCCCAAAAAAAAAAAGAAATCTGGGAAAAACCTGGAAGCAGGGAAGAGTTAGGTGTGTTTCTGGAGTATTTCTTGAAGGCCTGGGCTGACGGGTGTGCTGTCAAGAAGCATAAGGCTTAAAGCGTACCAGAGCCACTGTTAGAATGCCGGGAGACTCCAGCATGGTGTTGGGAGGCTATCTACAACAACTGGATTAAAAAAAAAAAGCTATGAGAAAAAGTGTACTGGCTTGTACATTTGTACAAGCTGATTTTTGTCTGTTAGAGATGACCAAAGAGAGGTATATGAGACCTGGTAGAAGATATTTGTGAGATATCAGGAAGAGGTGGAATGGTATGGGTATGAGCAAGGATGTGGGAAAGAAATGAAGCAGTGATACAATTCAGCCAGATCCATGCATTAATATTTCAAGTATTGGTGATGATTTGGATGGGGTGAACAGTGAAAGAAAGGGAGGAGGTCAGGGCTGGGAACTTACAAGGACCACTTCATGTCAAACTGCATGTATTTTAGCTCACTAAATTTCTTTTTCTGTTTTTGTTTTGACCTAGTCCTTTTCAAAACTGTAAATTATTGAATATTACTTTGAAACTTGACCTTCTTAATCTAGAGGTTGGGTTTTTTTTGCAGCCAAACTGTTCAGGCTTCTTAAATTTCCTTTTGTTTTCCTATGTTCACTTTTGATATTTAAGTAGGAGCAATTTACCCGTTAGTTATTGCTCAGTTCATTTACCACTCACAGCACAGCATCTAGAAATGAGATTGGTGCATGATATTCTTGCTCCAGAGAAGGGCAGGAATCTATGAAGGCCTACACCTGTTGAGAAGGGACCTTCCTTCTCTGCTCTGTAGCTTCCCACAGGATGGTGGAGGGCATCTTACTGGGAGGGAAGGGGCTGGAGTTCACTGCTCCCTCTGAGGCCCATGCTTCCTTCAGATCCCCATTGTGCTTAAAATATGGACTTCAAGGGTAGGAAGTCAAGCTTAAGAAATTTTGTTTTACCATTTCTTATGACTAGTACTCCTTCATAATTAGAAATGCTTACATTTTACTAAAATATAGCCTGCTTTTATGAATGAATTAACATCAATTATGTAAAGCAATCTTTACTCAGATGTTTAAATTGATGCATGTAGACTGAATTACTTCATATTTTTTTCTAAGAAATGAAGAGAAAAACTGGGAAGAAAATTCATTAGACAGTTAAGTACTGAGAATTTTTTACACCTAAATGACAAGCAAGGTACGCATATAAAACATAAGAACTTCAGAAACATTTATTTAGCACAAACTATTTTTAAACACCCAAGGACGTTTTTGATTTCTTAATACATTAAAATAGTCAAAGGAACCTCAGTACATTTAAAAATAGCTCAGTCTTAAAAAAAAGAAGATATAAAGTATTATCAGCTGTGTTTTTTGTACATAATTAGCATATGCCTGTATAACGACTTTAATTATATTATTCATGATAAAAAATTCAGATGGTAAAAATCAGGGTTAACAGCTGGAAGACACATTTAAAAAATGATTCAAAGATGAGTCCAGCCTCCAGGCAGGCTATTTTAGTTTCTTGGAAACCCTCTTCACTGATTAGTGGATCATGAAGGCACTGATAAACTGTCTTGTTCCTTTTCATGAGTTTTGATGTGTTAATTATTTACCTCAGTGCTTGGCAGGTCTCTTGACAGGACATCACTGTTTCCCAAGATGGCTCAAGACTCTGTGCTCTCTTCTGAATGTCAATTTTGACTGAAGAAGCTTTCTATGTGGGAACAGGCCTCCTCCACTCTAGAAACTCAACAAGACACCTGTTTTCACCTGTCCCAGTTCCAGGAGTTCCTGAAGCAAATGTATGACTCTTTGAAAGAGATGGTAAGTAGTAGGCCAAAATAATGGAAGTATTTTGTGACGTCAAAGGCTTTCAGATTTTATCAAGCCAGAATGCTCTATAGAGTTAGAGACTTCTAGTATGGACTTAACATACTGAAGGATTAGAAAGACATAGTGCCCCTAAGTTCTGCACACAAGAGCTTCTTTCCGGTTCTCTCATTTATTATATCATTCTCCTCTTTTTAGCTAGTCGTATCACTGCATAAGACTTCCTGACCAAGTAAGTTCCTTACAGATATTTATATATTTGTGTACTTATTTTTGTGGTTCTGAGGACTGAACCTAGAGTCCTAGACATGATAGGCAAGTCCTTTCTTCCAATATTCCCAGCTCAAGTAAACGTTTTAAAATAGGCATGACTTTGGTGCTTTGTTGTCAGGTAATGAATGGGATTCTATCTGAGGCCTTTGTATCCTTCAAATCTTGAAGTGGCTATTGAACTGTTTATTCTTTTCTAAGTCTTGTTCTCAAGTGGCCTCTTGTAACAGATATTAATATCTGTTGTAATATTGAGATGTTAAATTAAAATTTTGAAACCAAATATATATATATATATTTGCCAGTCGTGGGGCCTGAACTCTGTGTCTGGGTGCTGTCCCTCAGCTCTTCAGCTCAAGGCTAGTGCTCTACCACTTGAGCCACAGCACCACTTCTGGTTTTTTTTCTTCTGCTTATGTGGTGCTGAGGAATCAAACCCAGGGCCTCATGCATGCGAGGCAAGCACTCTACCACTGAGCTACCTTCCCAGCCCCCTAATAAATATCTTAAATATTTTCTAATGAAAATTAAGGCTTTTCATGTCTTTATTATTTTTATGTAGTTCATTGTTTATAATTCCATATATTTTCTATTTTCCTTTTGGCATATATTGATTTTGTAGTAACAGATATTTTATGATAGTTTAAGGTTTCTTACTATAAACATTTATTGTTTCATATTGATTTTTAAGTTTCAGTGAAAAATTTCAAAGCCAAATTGGCACATAACACAAGTTTCTCCCCTGTAATACTTCTCTTCCTTCAAATAAGTAGGAAATTTGTAGAATAATTTTATTGATAACATGAGTTCATATGTCTTTAGAAGTTAGGAGAGATGTGGTCTGTGTGAACAACCAACGCTAATTTCTGAAGTTTTTAATTGTAAGATTTAGGTAACTTGATCTTTATGTGGTCCCAGAAAGTCTAAGAATAGCCTTGATGCAGAACAGTGAGGAATTTGTTGCTGTATCAGCAGGAAATGCTTATCGTTTCCGTTTACTTGCACATTATCTTAGTTTGCCTTATTTTTGAACTTTTATGAAAGGTAAAAAAGTGGGAAAGGAGCCAATTGTGTAATAGCATGTGTATTTTTTAATCTTAAGCTGTTTTTTAATTGGTTGATTTTTCTCTCTCCAGGGTTTAGATTGTTGTAATTAAGTATGATGTCATTGATCATATAGCAATCAAAATAGTAATAAACAGATATATATCTTTATGCTTTGGCTGCTTCTATTTCTTTTTACAAGTTCCGGAGTTCTTATCCTTTTAAACCTTCTTTGAAATAGACTTACTGGAGCTAAGATAGGAACCTTTCTTATTATGTCAAAGTAAAAAGCTAAGATGAAAATATTAGATCATACACTTATGAATTTCCATTTATATTTTATACTCTTATGGAGTCTATAATTTTTAAATGAAGTAGACTTTTCTTGACTATTAATTATGAGTAAAGTAAAAATCAATTGTATAACAAAATTTTATTTTACCTAATCATATTTCTTAATTCTGGTGACCTGATTTAAGGATGAAATTCAGGATGACAGTTGGTTGCTTGTTAAATTTTATTTGAATGTCTTACCTAATGATCTCATCCTTTTTTGTAAACTTTCTAAGTAAACTTAAACAAAGGATATTGGAGCTTCCTCAAATTACAGCATCAGTTCGGTCTTCTGAGTTGCATAATGCTCTGTTCTAACCAAAATGAAATTTTCCTTTATAGGATTTTAATATAATCATGGAAAGATACCCCCAAATTGGTCATCTGTTAGCCAAAACTTGAAAGAATCCTTTTATCTTAGCATATGGTAAGAATCTAAGATACGTCCTCTCAAAATATAAACTTTTAGAAGATGTGGTATATATACACAATGGAATTCTATGCCTCCATCAGAAAGAATGACATTTCCCCATTTGTTAGGAAATGGAAAGGCTTGGAAAAAATTATATTAAGTGAAGTAAGCCAGGCCCAAAGAAACGTAGGTCCCATGGTTTCCCTTATTTGCAATATCTAGTATAGGTATGAGTCAAGCGGAAAAAGTCAGAGAATGTGATGTTAGGAAAACAAAACCTCAAATATGTATTTTAATGTTTTTGTTTCTTTCATGCATGTGTTTCTAACGCATTTATAAGATTATTTCTTTGTTGCTTTGTATGTCCCTCCCCCACAGTGTAACCCCCGCTTTCACTATATTTGATGTCAGTATAACATGTGGAGGAGATGGGGACAAACAAGTCGTTTAAGGATTCAGGTGGACCTGTTGCAACAATGAGAAGTACAAAATGTCATGTCAAAACCAGCTTTACAATGTCGGTGGGGGGGGGGAGGGGGGGTATGATTGGTTGGGAGGGAGGGGGGAGGCTGGGAAGGGAGGTGAAGGGTAAACAAAGGAGGAGGCTGCAATGCTTGGTAAGAAATGTATGCATTATCCTGCCCATGTAATTGTAACCCCTCTGTACAGTATGTTCTCAAATAAAATAAAATAAAATTTAAAAAAAAATAAAAATAAAAAAAAATATATAAACTTTTATAAAGTTTTAATCTTTGCATTGGTTAACAAAATACAAAGACTTAAATTGTAAGCTTCTCTCCTGTTTTTCATGAGACAACTCATCAAAGGTCATTGTTCTACTGCAGAGGTAGTATCATTTATTGTTATCTGTGGGTCTGTATGTTTAAATAGGTAAACCCCCATACCCAGTGCAGATTTATAGGAAAATAGTACTCTCTGTATTAGAGTGATGAAACTCATCTGTCTTTCTGTCTGTCTGTCTATCTATCTATCTATCTATCTATCTATCTATCTATCTATCTATCTATCTATCTATATTTTTTATGGTACTGAGATTTTGAATTCAGGACTTTGCACTTACAAAGCAGTACTCTACTGCTTGAACCATGTCCCCTGCCTTTCTGCTTTATAGGTTTTTCAGATAGGGTTTCCATTTTATGGCCAGGCTGTCTGAGATTGTAATCTTACTATTTACCTTTCCTACATAGCTGGAATGCTCTACTGTACCCAGCTTTTTATAGTTAAGGTGTGGGGGGGGTCTCATGAACTTTTTTTGCCTGCATTGGCCTTGAGTGCTAATCCTTCTGATCTCTACCTCCTAAGTAATTAGGTTTACAGGCTCAGTTTCAGATCACTTAAACACTAACTGTTATTTGTAATTACTTCCAGTACCTCATTTTAAACTTAGAATGAAATGGTCATACTAATGATGCCAAGCTAATTTCTTTGTTTCAGTTTCACATTATCATATTGTTCCCTTTTGTTGGAAAATCATTCTTCTGCTGTGGGTTTGCCATTATTTGGTAGTGACATTCAGGTTTTGTTGAGAGCTTTTGTTGACACTTTAGAAGAGGTATTCCTTCATGGACCTCCTGCTTAACCTGCTCATCTTCATTGTACAGGTCAATTACTAGCAGAGCCTGAAGGTCTGCAATTTCTGGAGTTGATTTCCCTTTCCTCTCTTTGTCCTTTGTCCTTTTAGGTCTTTTTTGAAAAAGCTTTCAGTGGCTAAATTAGGGAGTGCTCTTCAATTCTGCCTTTATTATAATACTTATTCCATCCTATGAAGCCCTAAAGCATTAAATTCCTTCAGAGAGCAGGAACTGTGCGTTCAGTTCTCTTTGTTATCCTAGAGCCCAGCACAGGGGTAGCACGTGCCTCTGAAGGAGCATGGCTGAGGTTTCTTGTTTTGTATTGACCAGATTACTAGCTAATTTAATATATGTTTAACAAGAGGTTTTTATTATGTCCTGTATGCAGTTATTTATATTTTTTCTTTCTGTTTTAGCTTTCGGTACCCTTTGTCTTATATATAAGCTTATCTATCCTTGGAAGTGAAAGGGAATCACAGAGATAGTAGGATAAAAGATGAACTACTGAAACAAAGATACTCACTAGATACTATTTTGGGAAGGGGAGTAGGAAGTGGTAAGTAGGAGAAAATGAGGGAAGGGTAACAATGTTTAAAAAGAAATGTACTCATTACTTACTTATGTAACTATAACAGCCCTCTTCATCACCTTTACAATAAATTAAAAAAATAAAAATCAAAAGTCTAATAGCATAATATTATGACATTAGAACCAAAAATAAGTGGCTATTTCCCATTGATTTTTTAGAGAGAGAGAGAGAGAGAGAGAGAGAGAGAGAGAGTCCCTAAGGGTTGTTTTTTTTTTTTTTTTTTTTTTTGCCTAAAGCTAGGGCTCTCTCACTTGAGCCACAGCTCCATTTCCAGCTTTTTGGTGGTTAGTTGGAGATAAAAGTTCCTGCCCAGGCTGACTTTGACCAGCAATCCTCAGATCTCAGCCTTCTGAGTAGCTAGATAACAGGTGTGAACCACCAGTACCTAGTTTTCCAATTGATATTTTAAGGAACTGTACAGTTTCCCATTCCTAGCCTATGATAACTCATTATAAGAGCCACAAACCAGTTGGACATGGTAGCTTATGCCTGTAATCTTAATCCAGGAGGTTGAAATCTAGAGGATTGTAGTTTGAAGTCAGCCGGAACAGAAAAGGTTCACTGTACTCCATCTCCAAAATAGCCAGTAGAAACTGGGCTGCAGGTTTGGCTGAATTGGTAGAATACCAGCTTAGCAAGCATGAAACCCTGATTTAAAAGGAGGTAGGAGAAGGAAAGTACTTTTCTCTGTGCACTCATGTGTGAGTGTGCTGCATACTCAAACATACTCGCCCTACTTTTTTCCTTTCTGTCCCTGCTTCTTTCCACTAAAGTCTCTTCCATGTCCCCATCAGATTCTCTTGATCTAAATATCAAAACTAGTAAGTTAGCACTGTGTGTAACAGTATAACACTGTGTCACCAGGGCCACTTAGTTGCTCTAAGTATATAAATTGCAGCTAGGCCAGTGTTGCTCAAACATCTTTCCAGAAATAAATTTTAGGAACATGTGTGTATGCATGTTTATGCATTCATACAGTCTCCTTTGCAAATGTGAAGAGTTCAAATCCCTGTATTGCCCCCTATAAAAAAAAAAAAGAGAGGGGCTGGGAAGGTGGCTCAGTGGTAGAGTGCTTGCCTTGCATGCATGAAGCCCTGGGTTTGATTCCCCAGCACCACATAAGCAAAAAGAAAAAAAGCCAGAAGTGGTGCTGTGGCTCAAGTGGTAGAACGCTAGCCTTGAGCTGAAGAGCTGAGGGCCAGTGTCCATGCCCAGAGTTCAGACCCCACAAATGGACCACCCCCCCCCAAAAAAAGAGAAAAAGATTGTTAATAATGGAAAGAAGAGTATCTTTTTATTCTGTGTTATCTTCTATAAGCAAATGTTACCTTTATCTTCCTTATAATTTCTTTTATAATCTGTCATTGGGGTTTGAACACAGGGCCTGGGCACTGTCCCTGAGCTTTTTGGCTCAAGGCTAGAGCTCTACTATCTTGAGCCACAGATCCTTTTTGGTTTTCTGGTGGTTATTTGGACATAAAGAGTCTCAGGGAGCTGGGTGCTAGTTAGTGGCTGACACCTGTAATCCTAGCTACTCAGGAGGCTGAGATCTGAAGATCACAGTTTGAAGCCAGCTGCTCTTATCTCCAATTAAACCACTCAAAAACTGGAAGTGGCGCTGTAGCAGTAAGTGGTAGAGCTTTGAATACAAAGAAGCTCAAGAACAGAGCCCAGGTTCTGAATTCAAGCCCCATGACAACAAAAAAAGAGTATCACAGACTTTTCCTGTCCAGGCTGGCTTTGAATTGCAGTCCTCAGATCTTAACCTCCTGAGTAGCTAAGATGACACGCATGAGTCATCATTGTCTACTTTTTTATTTTTAATTTATTTATTGTTGTTATAAAGGTGGTGTACAGAGGGGTTGCAACTGAAGTCAGATAAAGAGTACATTTCTTTTTGAGTAATGTTGCCCCTTCCCTAGCTCTCTCCCAGTTTTTCCCTTAGCCCCACCTACAAATTGTATAGTTTACCTTCAATATACTGTTTAATGACTTCCAGTGCTGCATTTGTTCACACTTTGTCCTACCATTTCTTTTTTTTTTTTTTTTTTTTTGGTCGGTCGTGGGGCTTGAACTCTGGGCCTGGGCGCTGTCCCTCAGCTCTTCAGCTCAAGGCGAGCGCTCTACCACTTGAGCTACAGCGCCACTTCCGGTTTTCCGGTGGTTTATTGGAGATAGGAGTCTCATGGTCTCTCCTGCCCGGGCTGGCTTTGAACCACGATCCTCAGATCTCAGCCTCCTGAGTAGCTAGGATTACAGGCGTGAGCCACCAGCGCCCGGCTTGTCCTACCATTTCTGTGCCCCCTTTTCCCTCCCAAAAACAGATAAACAAGACAAAAGAAAAAAGAAAACAAAGGGCTTGGAAGGTGGCTCATTGGTAGAGCCCTTGCCTTGCATGCTTGACGCCCTGGATTCGATTCCTCAGCACCACATAAGCAGAAAAAAAAAAAAAACTGAAAGTGGCGCTGTGGCTCAAGTGGTAGAGTGCTAGCCTTGAGCTGAAGAACTGAGGGACAGCACCCAGGCCCAGAGTTCAGGCCCCACGACCAGACCCCTTGCCCCTCCCCCCCCAAAAAACCAAGAAAACAATAACAAAGGGAAAAAAACACTATTGCTATTTCTTGGAGTTGATTTCATGATTTCATATATAATATTATTTTATATGATCAGATACACATAGCTATTTCCCCTTTGTGATCTTCTCAGAATATCTTCCTTTGGTCTCACTCTGTGTACCTTCACCTTCTTAATTTGGAGTGCTTAGTTCTAATTCTACCTTCAATCTCCACCATCATAACTATTCATGATCTACTATATGTAATAATCTACCTCCCTCCCCCAAAAAAAACTTTACAGCTTAAAAAAAAACCTTTATTGTCTAAAAAAAATACTGAAAATTTAAAGCTTAAAACTAAAACTTAAAACGTACGGAATATAGCTGTCATTTGGAATTTCAGTTCAAGATGCATAACCTATTAGATAGAAGATGCCTGCATATTCCTTTCCCTTCCACTCCTTTTATTAAAATCCACATTTTCATTAAGGTCTGCTGTCATGGCTGACCCCAGAATGGAGCAAGTCAGTTTCTGATCTCACTTGAGTGCTCTGAACCTTGTGGGATAGATGCCCTAGTTTTCATCTCAGAGCTTTTAGGGAAGAGTCTGCCAGATGCCATACCCTGTGTTAACCCTCGTGAATAACTAGCAGTACCTTGTCTATGAACTGTCAGAGTAAAGCAAGCTCATCAGAAGTATCTTTTGATACATTTCCTTTTTAAAATTCATGCACCACATTTTCATTTTGCAACAGAATCTCACTTATAACTCATGTTCACCTGAAGTTTGGTATATGATCCTGGCTAGCTTTAGTTCATGATCCTTCTGAGTGCTAGGATTACAGGTGAGCGACTAGACGGCTTAATTTCAGTACATTGTAAGCCATTAATTTTGTTCTGGGCAAAGAAATGCAGTTTTTGTAGGTTGGATAGACTCCTGGCCAGCCTGGATTCTCTTTTAAGAAAAACATGCACATACTACCTTCACTAGCTGTGCAGAATCAACTCCTGAGGAACTCACCTACCAAAATTTTGGATTGCTTTAAATTCTATAACTACCTCCCTTCTTCCCTCTTTTTAAAAATTCTTAATCCAATTATAAAATTACCAAGAATGAACTAAATCATCACAGACAGAAAAATGAAGTGGTCCATCAAATAGCTAATTCTGCCAAATGTAAGATTTCACAGCCTGGCATTTTCATCATATATTTGGTAGTAAAGTTTTAAATTTTAGGATAGAAAATTGGGAGCATGTAATACGTTTATATTTATTTATTTGTTTACTTAATTACTTAGGGGGTCCTGGAGCTCAAACTTGGCTTGGACACTGTCTCTGGGTTCCTATTTGCTATTCTATTACTTGAGCCACAGTGTCTCTTTGAGCTTTTTTCTGTTATTAATTGGAGATAAGAGTCTCATAGACTTTCCTGCTCCAGCTGGCTTTGAACCATGATCCTCAGATCTCAGCCTTCTGAGTAGCTAGGATTACAGGCATGAGCCAGTGAGGCCTGGCAAGTTTCTGTTTTATGCAAATCATTTGCTACTAAGCAGAGTACATGTGAAAACAATTGTTTGTTTTATTAACTGTTTTTAATAGCCAGGGTATTTTGGCAACTTAATAAATTAAAGGATTAAACTGGAAATACTGACTTCTGCTGTGTCTACCCATAGTAGTTCTGTTGCTTTTAAAAGGCTGAAGTTACTAATGGTTTGAAATGAGAAAAAAGCTGATTTTGAGAGAAGCCCAGGTTCTCTTCCTTCCTCTCTGCTCCATCCCATCTTCCCATCATTCTTGTTTGTCTTTAAAAACTGCTGCTGTTATAAAAATGGAATTTGACCACACAAGAGTTTAAATGTAAGTGATCCTGAACCCACAAGAAAAAAAAAAAAAAACACACATAGTCCTGTATACTTGGTTTGTAAATCTAGGACTTTGAGAATTTCCCAAGCATAATGTTTTTATGTAGATTATCTTTTTTCTTCTTTTTGATAAAAACCTAGTCATTTTTTCCTTTACAGATGAAAGTAAAAAATATCTAATATGGTGCTTATGTTGTCTGATTAAAAAAGAGCCACAGAATTCTAGAGAATCTGAACTTAACTTCTGGATACGGGTAAGAACAAATCTTGCTTAACACTGCTTTGAAACAAATTGATTATTTAAAGGTAGTGCCTTTTACTTTTTCTCTTCTTTTTTTCTTTTACTTTTTTCCCTTTTGGTCCAATTCCATTATGTTTTGAAAGTCTTTCTTTCTGTCTTTTTTTCTTTCTTTCTTTTCTTTCTGTCGTGGGGCCTGAACTCTGGGCCTGGGTACTGTCCCTTAGCTCTTTAGCTCAAGGCTAAGCACTCTACACTTGAGCCACAATAAGCACTCTACACTTGAGCCACAATGCCATTTCTAGCTTTTTCTGTTTATGTGGTGCTGAGGAATCAAACTCAGGGCTTCATGTGTGTGAGGCACTCACTACACTACTGAGCCACCTTCCCAACCCCTTGAGAAAGTTTTTCTAAAGCATACCCTTCAAATATTTTGCTGGATACAAAAGTTACTTGAGTTCAACTTTTCTTGATTATGAATTCCAAAAAATATTATCCTTCGGATGAACTTCCCAAGGCAAGACCTAGTGTTGAGTGGTTTTGAAAAGCTACATTTAGATAATTAAAAGAGTGTACTCCATTTCTTTCCAGCAATTGTTGTCTTCCAAAAAACAATTTCTCCCTCCTAACCTAGTGTAAATCCTTATATAATTCCTCTCCAAGTACGTCTGCCTCCCTCAGAACCTGTTGTGTATGTAAAAGTCCCCAGGGAATAGCAGTGTTTATTTTGTGTCCTTAAGAGTACCTGAGCCAGTGGACCAGCACCTGGTGGTGGTTGTTGACCACTGCTTGCTCTTGTCAGAGCTGTTACCTGCAGCACCAGTTCATATTGATGGCTTCTTACTTTTCCCTGCCTGTTTCAGCTTCGTTACTGAAAAGACAGGATACAACTGGAGAATATAATAAGGCTGCGACTTGGCTGGCCTCACCACCCCCATGTTGGCTAATTTTTTTTTTCCCCTGTTACCCTCACTGAACTGCTGCCACAATCCAAGGACTTTCTGATGCCTGTCAGACTCCACTTCATGTACATATGGTTCAGATTAGCTGCTTAGTATTATGAAATCGCCCAATCAGATTAATGTGCAAAGTTTTGTCCATCAGTCTGACTTGATATATTATTATATTCACAACTTTTTATAATTCCTTTATTTTAGACAAAATTGCTAACAGAGAAGATTAAGTATTTGTATTTTTCTGTTAGAGTGAAAGTAGAGACAGTAAAAATAGAGAAAAGTGAAAAATACTTGAGGAATTAAGGAAAGAATACAACATTGAATTGCAATGAAAATTCATGTGAAAGGTTGAAGAAAGGTTCTGTTGAGTAGTATTAGAGAAAAATGTATGGAAAATAAGGCTGTATATATAGAATGATATATTTAGTCTTTGATTTTTAATTTTTGTATTTAGTTAGTTAATTGTGCTGGTCCTGGGGCTTGAACTCAGGGCCATGGTGCTTTCCCTGAGCTTTTGTGCTCAGGGATAGTGCTCTACAACTTAGGTCACAGCTTTGTTTCCATTTTTAATTTTTAATTTCTGCTTTTTATTGAATATTTTGTATTTAATGACTATTTTGTGTGTAAGTTTGTATGACTAGCTCAATAAATCCTAAAATTGGCCATGTAATAAAGGCAGTGTTTTTTATTTTTTAAAGGATAATTAGGTTAGTTTTCTTCATTTATCTATTGTCTTTATTAATCTGTTTAAAGATTCTGCCTTCATATTTTACATCGTGGTTTTCCTTTAAATTAATACCTTTATTTTTTTTCTAGTACGCACTTACATTAAGTGTAGTATAGAGAAGTAAAATGAAACACTTAATTCCTACCTCCACAGATCTCACAGAATAGTAACCAGATAACTCCAGAGCAGTGCAGGTAGGTTGCTAGTGGAGCTTTCTGTAAGTGTGATGGTGACACAAAGAGGGATTCATTGCCCAGATTGAAGCGTTTGGAGACATTTCCTAAGGGAAGTGACATGCAAGCCAAGGTCTGAAGGATACCTAGGAGAGCAAGATTAAAGTTAGTATATTACTATCAACCTAAAGAGTATGCAAAGCAGCATCATGAGAAAGCAAATGTTATATTCAGAGAACTGCAGGTTCTTAGAGATGCCTGGAGCCTTGGGTTGCAAGAGCAAACACCAAACCTTATGTCTGATTTTATGACATTTTTACTTGATCGTGAAGGTAGTAGTAAGGAACCTCCAGCATATCTAAACAGAGAAATTGTGTTTTAGAAGTCAATGAAATTAGTTGATGTGGAAGAGGAAATTGTGAGGATCTGAATGACATGGAGAAGAGGGGTCAGATTTTAAGATATTTCATTAAACAATCAAAAGATGTAGTGACAGATTTATAGTCCTCCATATGTCTTCCATAGCCAGGGTCTTAAAGAAGGAATAAGATAACTCCAAAATCAGTAGAAGGAAAGAAGAAAAATCAGAACTCTAATAAATGAAGAAAGACTAAAAGATTAATACCAAAGATCAATGAAAGTTTAAAAAGGAGTCAAACTAACCAAAATAGAAGATGAAAATTAATAAAATGAGAGGCGAAAAGGGGAAGTTACAGAAGATATTGAAATACAGAGGGTAATTAGGGAACATTCTAAACACATTCAAATAAATTAGAAAGCTGGGAAAATGAACACATTTTTAGACATGTCTTACCTACCAAAATTGAACTAAGAGTAGACAGAAAACCTAAGTAGAAAAAAGACAAGCAACGAGATTGGTGCAGCAGTAAAAACTCCCAACAAAACCCAGGACTCATGCCTGCAATCTTAGTGAATCGGTACTCTGAGATCTGAGGATCATAGTATGAAGCCAGCTTAGGCTGGAAAGTCTGTGAGATTCTTCAAAGCGAGAAGTGAAAAACAAAGCAAGAAGTGAAGTTATGGCTTGAGTGGTAGAGTGCTAGCCTTGAGCATAATAATTTCAGGGACAGCACGCAGACCTTGAGTTCAGGTCCCTGACTTGGTACACACAGGCACACATACACGTTTCTCAGGAAATAAAAGCCAAGCTCTGAATGGATTCTCCTCTAAATTATACCAGAACTTGTAAGTACCAACACGGATGCTTTTCAAACTATTACATAAAATTAAAAAAGAAGGAATGCATCCACACTCATTCTATCAAGCTAGTATGATCCTGATATCGAAACTGTGTAGAAATAATTAATAAAATTCAAACAACAAAATACAATAACATAAAAAAATGATCATGTACCATGATCAAGTTGGTTTCATTCTAGAGATCTAAGAATGAAATTCGTAACTGTAATATAGCACATAAACAGATTAAAGGACAAAAATTACATGATCATCTGAATAGGCACAGAAAAAGGCCTTTGACAGAATTTAGTATCCCTTGATGATAACAGCCCTGAAGCAGCTAGGAGTAGAATGATGATACCTCAACATAATAAAGGATATGTTTGACACTCCTATAGCCAGCATCACCTAAATGGGGCACACTGAAAGTATTTCCTCTGAATGAAGGCATTAATAAGACATGAGTGTCTAGTCTCCCCACTTTTTTTTCAATAAAGTGCTTGAATTCTTGGCCAGAGTGAGAGGAAAGAAATAAATAGAAAAGGAAAAAAAAATCAATCCCTATCCCTATTTTTAGATGATCTGAACATATATACTTAAAAGATCCTAAAAACTCTACCAGACCATTCTTAGTTCAGGTACACACTTTCATCAAGACAGTAGAAGGCAAAATTAACCTTCAAAATTTCTATGCTCCAATAAAAGACATGCTTAGAATTAAATTAGGAAAACAATGGCCTAAAAAACCAACAATGAATATGCATAACCAAAGAGGCAAAAGACTTCTACACTGAACAGCATTGAAAAAAGAAATTGAAGAAACCTGAAAGATGGAAAGACCTCCTATGTTCATGGATCAGCAGAATTATGTCCAAAGGTAGTCAACAAATTAAATATAAGCTCCATCAAAATTCCAGTAATATTCTTCACAAAATTAACTGGAACAGTTAATCCCTAAATTCATATCAAAATACAAATAGCTGAAAGAATCCCAAACAAAAAGAGCAACTATGAAGATAACACAGCATTCAATTTCAAAATATACTACAGAGCTGTACTAACAAAAACATTATGAGACTGGCATAAAAAATAGACACATAGACAAACTGAAAAAGATAGAGGACCCCGAAATAAACCCACACAGCTATAATTTGTCTGATTCTTGATGAAGGTGTCAAAAACATATATTTGAAAAAAGACAGCTTATTCAATTAACTGGATATCCACAAATAGAACATAGAATAGATTCTTTCTTTATCCTATATCAAAAGCAGCTCCAAGTGTATTAAAGAACTTAATGTAAGACAAATTTTGAAATTTCTCTAGGAAAACATACGAGAAACTCTTCAAATTACAGGTAAGGCAATGATTCCCTGAATAGGACTCAAGGAGCACAGAAGATAATACCAAAAATTAACAAATTAATAAATGGTAGCTCATGCCTATAATTTTAGCAATTTAGGAGACTGAACTCTAAGAATCAAGCTTCAAAGCCAGTTTTGGCAGACAAATTCTTGAGCCTCTTATCTGCAATTAACCAGCAAAAAGTCAGAACTGGAGATATGACTCCAGGGATAGAGCAGAAAAAAACGAAAAACAACTCTGACCAACCTTAAAATCTGAATGAGGTCACGATCTCTGAGTTCAAGCCCAAGTATTCATTCATTCATTCAGACAGACAGACAGACAGACACAGACATAGTAACACCCCCCCACACACACCCCAAATTGAGTTACATGAAGTTAAAAAACTAGAGTGAACAAACAGCCTACAAAATGGGAGAAATATCTTTGCCAGATATTCATCTGATATTCATCTAATATTTAGAATTTATAAAGAGCTCAAAAAAATTAAACAACCAAATAAAGAAATAATCTAATTGGGAAATGGTCAAATGAATTTAACAATCACTTCTCACAAGAAGTACAAATGGACACTAAATACCTGAAAAAAATGTTCATTATCTTTAGCAATCAGGGAAATGTCTCACTCACAGATGATAGAATGGCTGTCATCAAAGAAGCAAAAAACAGTAAATGTTGTGGAGGATGCAAGGGAAATAGCACCTATATACTGTTAGTGGGAATGGAAGTTAGTCCAGCAGTTATCAAGTTCAATGAAGCGGCTCCTCAAAACAAACAAAATACTGTATGATTCTGCTATATCACCCCTGATATATACCTCAAGTAATACAAATCAGCATACAATAGAGATACCTTCTTACTCATATTATGGTGCTATTTGCAATAGCAGAGTTATGGAGTCCTCCATTATAGGTACTTGACTGTAGATAAAGAAGATATGATAAATATACATAAGAGAGTATTATTCAGCTGTAAAGAAGAATGAAAATATGTGGAGAAGTATGGATAGAATTATAAACTATCATGATAAGAGATATAACCCAGACTACTCAAAACCATATTACTTGTTTTATATGTGGAATCTAGAAAAATAAAAGAGATGACTTGAAAGAAAGATAGTGAAAGGAAGGAGATAAAAGTTATATGCTTGAAAAGAGTCCAAGGGAGAGTAAGGGGTAGATGGATTTAATCAAGATAAGATATATGTATGTATAATTAACATGCCCTAATAATCTAAAAAGCCAAAATTTAAAACCAAGAATTTCTTCTGTACATTAGAAAATTCAGATTAATTATTAAATTTGAAAATATTTGGGTATTTTTT
This sequence comes from Dipodomys spectabilis, assembly GCF_019054845.1. Lineage (NCBI taxonomy): Eukaryota > Metazoa > Chordata > Mammalia > Rodentia > Heteromyidae > Dipodomys > Dipodomys spectabilis. The sequence goes on along the minus strand of NW_024870972.1, from coordinate 5,840,246 downwards.
AGTACAAAGAATAAAAATTTGTTTTGAAGCTTGGTGTATGTTAGCATGGTATGTTGGAAATGCGAGTTAATGTTTTTGGAGTTTTGCTGGTAATTACAAATATGCCATAAGATAACATGATTGAGAGACTGTTCTTATAGTTTAGAGACTAGTTAAGGTCATTTTAGGACTCCTTCATACTTTCTTAGAATGTTTGACTTTTGAGAATGTTAGTTTTACCTGGTAAATCCACTAAACAGGGTCTTTTGAGCACGTGCTGTCTGCCAGGCTCTATCACAGAGGCTAAGGACACAACATTGGATCTTAAATATTTGTTCTTAGAACTCATAATTGAGGGCTGGGAAGGTGGCTCAGCGGTAGAGCACTTGCCTTGCATGCTCGAGGCCCTGGGTTCGATTCCTTAGCACCACATAAGCAAAAAAAAGAAAAAAAAAGCCGGAAGTGGAGCTGTGGCTCAAGTGGTAGAGCGCTAGCCTTGAGCTGAAGAGCTGAGGGACAGCGCCCAGGCCCAGAGTTCAGGCCCCACTACCGGACCCAAAAAAAAAAAAAAAAAAGAACTCATAATTGAAGGGACAGTTTCCAGGTCCTGACAGATTTAGAAGATATTTGACTTTCATTTTTGTTCCAGTCAGAAGAAACTAGCAGGATACTAGAAGCAGATCAACGAGGTTGACAGTCTATTTTTATTCTCTTTCAATATGCAGTGCTAAGGAGTGTTCACATGGCTTCAATTTTATACTTTTATTTTTTTTTAAAAAAAAACTTAAATTAGCCAGGCACCAGGGGCTCACCCCTGTAATCGTAGGTACTCAGGAGGCTGAGATCTGAGAATTGTGGTTCAGAGTCAGCCCAGGCAGGAATGTCTGTGAGACATTTAAGCACCCAAAAGCTAGAAGTAGAGGTGTAAATTTAAGTAATAAGTGAAAAAGCTAAGGGAAAATGCCCAGCTGCTGAGTTCAAGCTTGAGTACCTACACAAAAACAAAAATATTTAGATTACAAATATAACAAACTTGCAGAAAAGTGAACAAATCATAAATTTCAAGGCTTAACAAGTTGTATGCCTGAGTGGCTCCTACTAAGGTCAAGAGACAAAGGAGCTGTTACTTGGCTGTTACCACTGCTGTTTGTATTGGTGTGTGATCTAAATGCTTATTTTTGCAGTTTGACTTGTTTGTAATGTTTTATAGAAGTCAACTAATACGTGTTGAGAGGTTTTGTTTAAGATTCAGCAATAATTAGGGGGTATGGTTACTATTTGTTCATTTTCATTACTCTACACTATTTTATCTCAATATACCATAATTTACTGTTTATGTCTTTGATGGCTGTTTTCAGTTTGGGGAAATTTGGAACATGGTAGCTGTGAATATTCTCTTGCATGTATTCAAGGTCCATACCATGTATGGTAAAGAGATAAAATTTAAAGGTTGTAGGATATCCACATCTTTAATTTTATTAGCTCATACTACCTTTTTCCCATAGTAGTGATACCAGTTTAAATTTTTCTGGTCAATATGTAAGAATTCCCAGTGACTTGATATTGTCAAGCTTCCAAATGTCAATGATTGATGTTTGTACATTTCAGATTTAGTTGTATTTTCTTGAATTTGAGCCTTTATTTGGTCAAAGACTAAGAAATTTTAATCAAATTTTAGTCAAAAAATTTCAAGTTTCGTAATCATTTTTTGGATTAAATTGTTTCTTATTAGTAAAAATTTTATGCTTGTTAGGTATAAGTACTTTTAAAAGAAATTATATGTATTATGTTCTAGAAAAGTATTTGGGATGACTTACAAAATTCAAAGGTTCTGGCTTAAAAAAGGAAGGTCAGATTGTTAAGTTGGGTTAAGATAAAAAAAAAATTCCTGTTTAGGTTGGGTGGTTTTGTAGTAACACCATGATTCTGTATTTACCCCTGGACCAAATGCAATGTAGGAAGCAAGGTATATACTTCCACTGATTTCTGCACCATGAAACTAGCCCGGAGGCCAGATGGAACCCTTAACTCGGTGCCATCTCTCTTGCTCTAACCAGTGGTCTGAAGCTCACCTAGTGTGTGAAGTTGTGGAGAGGAACTTGGGTTCACAGGACAGAACTCTTTCACTAGCCTCCGGACCCAGTATTCTTCACGTGGTATTGAAAATAATTACCTTGATTTGTGAATTGAAACTTAAATTTTTACTTCTGTATTGCAGTACTTGGCAGCATACCAGACATTAAGTTCCACAGAATATCATATGTTCCTGGCTCATAGTAGTCACAAAATAAAAAGCTACTGCATGGATAAAATTAGGTAAATTTTAATAATTCAGAATTTATTTCTTAATTTCCTACAATGTAGACTATTCAGCTTTTTAACTTTTTTTTTTGTCTGTCATGGGGCTTGAACTCAGGGTCTGGGTGCTGTCCCTGAGTTCTTTTGGTCAAGGCTAGTGCTCTACCACTTTGAGCCACAGCACCATTTCCAGTTTTCTGGTGGGTAATTGGAGATAAGAATTTCATGGACTTTCCTGCCTGGGCTGGCTTTGAACAGTAACCCTTAGATCTCAGGCTTCTGAGTAGCTAGGATTACATGTGTGGACCACTGGTGCCCAGTTTATGTTTTATTTTGAATTAAACATCTATTTTTATTTATTACAAGACCAAAATTGAGCCACAGAGAAGTATCTGTTGGTGAGTAAGCATGCATGAATATATGCCAGAGTATATGCATGTGTATGTGCGCATATGTGTATACATGCTTGTACATCAGCTGTAACTCCTAAGTTTTCGTCCCTTGGCTAAGCTGCTCCCCTAAGCTCCACAGTCCTAACTGCCTGTGTGACCTCTCCACTTGAATTTCACTGAACAACTTACACTAAACACATCCAACATAAGTCTCTGCTCTTTCTCCCAAAGCCTGTTCCTCCTTCATATATCCCTCACTCAGTTAAAAGCAGCTTTATGATTCCTGTTTCGCAGATCAGCACTCTGAAGTTATCCTTAGTTATTTGTTCTATTCCACATCCTGTCCTGTCTCTGAACAGATCTATCAAAGCTATTTATGATATATACCCACACTATGCCTACCTCCTCTGACTTCCCAGCTTCTGCTGTCATTCTCTCTCTGCACCATTGCCTTCTTCAGGACTATGGTATGATCCCTTAGAAGTCTGTTTTACTGCTTTCATTCTTGCTCCTATTGTCTTATCTAGAAGTAGATTTTAATAGGTCTTACTTATGTGCACTCAGTAACTCTTTCCCTAGGGTTTATCATCATTCCCAGCTTTTTACTCAGGGAGCTGCATGGCTGCATCTGGTGACTTTAAAAACAATTTTTTTTGGTGCTGGTCTTGGGGCTTGAACTCAGGGCCTGGGTGCTGTCCTTGCACTTTTTCATTCAAGGCTAGCACTCTACCACTCTACCACAGCTTCACCTCTGGCTTTTGGTGGTTAATTGGAGTTTCATGGACTTCCCTGCCTGGGCTGGCTTTGAACTATGATTCTCAGATCTGAACCTCTTGAGTAGCTAGGATTATAGGTGTGAGCCACCAACACCTGGCTTTCTGGTGACTCTTATCAGACTACTGGTCGAGTGAGCTCTGTTAATCATCCTGTGCGAGATACTTGCTCTCCCTACTTTGACAGAATTTTCTTCTTACTGACAACAACCCCTGCATGCAGATTTTTCACCCCTGTCTTCCCATTATAATCTCCCAACTAGGTTACAAGTTCAGTGAGAGGAGAGCACAAACCTTGTTTTAAAACCCAGCACGGTGCTGGGCACATCATAACCATTCATTACTTATTTGATGAATCAGTAAATAGGTGAATAGAAGCTTAGTTGGTAAAATGTGGTGGTGGCAGATGTTTCCTTCACAGAAAGAGAAGAATGAATAAATAGAAGGTTAGACATGGCTCAAAGTGGCTACTCCACTTAGGCTATAGAATAAGGGACTTAGACCCCCCAAAAAAAAGTCAAGATTAGAAAAGTACTTCAGTTTGTGACAAATTTTAGAGGTCTGTGATACCAACTTGTGATTGTGTTTATAAATTAGTAATTTAGATAATTAGAGAAGTTACAGAGGGAATCAGGAAAAGTTCTATATGTTTGAGCTTTCTATGGAACTTATATCACCTTGGACTTTGTCTCAGAAACCAGTTTAGAAAAAAGATACTAATTGGGAATTAAAATGCTAGTTCCTTTGTTCTTTTTTTTTTTCCAGAGCTGAGGACTGAACTCAGGGCCTTGCACGCGCCAGGCAAGCATTGTTCCACTGAGCTAAATCCTCAATCCCTAGTTCCTTTATTCTTAATACAGTTTTTTTTTTTAAATGTAAGCTATGGCCAGGTACCAGTGGTTGACAGCTGTAATTTTAGCTACTTGGTAGACTGAGAGCTGAGGATTTTGGCTCATTGAACAAGCCTGCCAGGGCAGACAAATCTAAGGCACTCTTATCTCCAATTAACCATCAAATAGCCAAAAACGGAGCTGTGGCTCAGGAGGTAGAGCACTATCCTTGAGCAAAAAAGCTCAGGGACATTGCCGAGACACGTGCGCGTGCGCACACGCACGCTTGTGCATGCGCACATACACGTATCTGATTAAGTTGGATAATCCTGCTAGGCATTTGGGAGTTGATTCTTCAGAGGCTTACCTTATGATGGGGAGCAAGCCTGCCTGGCCAAGTAAGCAAGAACCCAACTTTTTGAAGGCCAGGTAATTGGGAAAGAAACAGATGCACAGATATATACATTCTAAATTGCTTCTTCTGGACAGGGGAAAGTGAGGGGTTGAGAGGGGCCAAGTTCCTGGACCTCCCTTGTAAAGATCCTCTCTTCTTTTCTTGCCTTCCTGCCTACAGTGTCCCCTGACATCCTTGGGATCATAGTTCAGGAAATAACAATATAAATTTTGTTCTCTTTGCTCCCTGGTATTGAATGAAAGTGGCTGGAAACAGGCAACTGAGAAAGAAAAATAATGACACATTACTTGAAAGTTTTGTAAATATGTTTCCCCTGGAGCTTTGAAACCCACAAAAACTTTCTGCCATTCTGTATTACGAGGTGGAATTCTGGTAGTAGATTACTAAATGCAGCAAGTACATTTAGTAAATATATGAAATGACATTTGTTTTATTAAGTAACACATTTTTATTTAATCTGATAAGATTTCTCTCAGCATTTCAGTTTAGCAACAAGAATATGGGAGAAAAGACTTTCTGTGGGGCTCTGGAAAATGTGAAAATCACATTTTCAACTATTCTAAATCATTTGATGTGATCTACACTTCCTTCACCCCAGGAAGATTAATTGTGAGTGTTTTTTATTCTCTATATATGTGCATGTTTGAGGAAGTAGGGATTGTCTCCTAAGTCATTACTGTTAATATACTGTACTTTTCAGAATGAACATTTTCTTCCTCCGAAGAGCTAAGCTTCCATTTGTATTCCTGTCTATGTTTAGGAGTTTTTGTTTGTTTGATTTTTTCTTCATTTCATTTAGATGGAGGCCTGGATATTATAACTCTAAATTGCATCAGATTGGTTTTTAGAAAGTTGCCACTGCTCAAACAGGCCAAATCAAGACATTTATTGCCTATTAAGAACAGGATGAGATGCTTAGTGATGTTCTCCGGATGACCTGTTTTATGTTTTCAGTTTATTTTGCTTTGTTTTTGTTTTATAATCATGTTGGCTTTTCCATTAAACAGTAACTTTAATTGAGTTGGCTTCGTTAATAGAACACTGACCAGATCCCTTTCTCTACCCGCCCCCAGTCCTCCTCTAATCCCCCACTCTAGTCTCCTGTTGTGCCCTCAGTCTGAAATGAAAGGAGTTTTCAGTTTTGTGTATTATAAGTGTATGTTTCTAAGACCCAGACTCCTGTATTTCTGTTTGAATTTCCAGACCAGAGCTTCTTGTGACATTTAGGGTAAATCCCTGTGAAAAGTAAATCTGAACAGTAATGTCTATAGTGGGAGGCATTTCATAATGAATAGCCATTGGTGAGGGATGTGTAGATGTCTGCATTACACATGGCTGCCTGGTTTCTACATCTGTTTTGAAGTTCAGCTGCTCCCAGACCACATGTGCATTTCTTAAGGGGGCTGACATCCCTCCCAGAAGCCAGGCATTGTAAAGCTGGTAACTAAAATTGACTTACTCTTTCTGACCTAGAGATTGTTATACTTTGTCTTAGTTTGACTATTGTACTATCAGATCTGGTTCTGTTTAATATTGATGACATTGGAGTCTCTATATAAAGTAGCAACATGGGAAAGAAACAGATATATTTAAACTCATAAATTTTGATTTCCAGATCTCTTAAAAGCTCTATGGTTTAAATAGTCCTTTATAGTAGACATAAGGAGTACTTATAAAAATTCTAGCTATGAGAAGCCTTCTATAGCTCTATTAAACTACAGAATAATCACAGAGGGTCACTCTTTTAAGAATCAGAAAATCTGGATCTGACCTGCCTCTGCTAGTGAGATCATTTGTAAATCATACACTCTTCTTATTTTCATCTGTTAAGAAAAGGATAACAAATATTGTAAAATGCATAGAAACAAAGTTGGATAGATTTTGAGGAAGAAAGAAGGAAGTAGAGAAGTTTCTGATAGATACAATTGGTTTTCTTTTACAAGATGAAATGTTCTAGAGGTCTGTTGTATAATAACGTAAATATGTATAATACTACTGAGTTATTTACTTAAGATGGCTAATATACTACCTATTATGTATATATATTTTTATTGTGAAAATACCGTATAGAGGGGTTATAATTTCATGGGCAAAATAATGAGTACACTATTATATATTTTTGCCACAATTCATTTGGTTTGTAAGATCTGAATTGATGTTAATTGGATATTTAGTACTTGCTGTATTAGCATCATTTCATTCAGTATTCACAACTCTGTGATAGTAGGTATATTACCCTGTTTTAGAGATGAGAGATCTTAAATTTGCCAAAGTAATTTGTTAGCAGGTAAAATGGCAGGCTACTTTAGGATGAGGTATGATGCTAAAGTCATTTGAGAAATACATTATCTCCAGCTAAACTTCATGCCAGAATAATATCTAAGCATTTTAAGCAGTAGAGTTTGAGATTCAATGTTTCTGAGATTTCTAGGGCCCATGGATAGTCCGATTATAGGTGAAGAGAGCTTAAATGTCTAGGTATTCAGAGGCTACTCTAATGTCATTTCTGGTGACTAAAAATTGTCAAACTAGATTTGGTGCATTAATGGCATCAAATGCTGGTTGTGGGAGACCAAGCATTATTCAAATGTCAGAAAAGTGAAGGCATTACTAGGATTATTCCTATGGAATGGCTTTGTGGAGGCTGAAAAGATCCTTTGTTTATTATATTTTTCTGCTTTTTGAATTTTTAATAATGTCTGTATTGCTTCATTATGAATCAAATTTCTGTTTTCCTAAAATTAACATGTTGGAGACTTAACCTGCAGTAACTCAAAATGTGACCCTAATTGTAAATAAGAGTCATTTACATACAAGGTTAATTAAGCTACAATCAGGCTGAATTAGAGTGGACTTCCAGTTCAGCCTGACTGGTGTCCTTTTGAGAAGGGGGCAGTTAAACACAGAGGTATGCACACAGATGTCCATGTAAGATGAAGGCAGAAATAAGGTGATGTTACAAGAACCTAAGGAATACCAGTGATTGCCAGGAAATCTCTGTGAACTGGGGGGAGAATAGAACAGTTTCATATCTCCTGGTGACACCTTGCTTTTAAAATCCCAGCATCCCAAACAGTAAGACAACAAATTGCTGTTGAGTAAGCCCCTTAGTTTTTGGTACTTTCTTACAGCAGCCCCAGCAAATAATACAAATTAAGAAATGAAGAGTTTTGAAAAATAAAAATTATCATAGCTTAGTTTATCTAAGATAAAGCCATATTGAAATTAAAAAAGGATCTTTATATATGAGGATGTTCTTTGTCATGATCATTACAATTGGAATGAAAGATAAACCGTCCAAATGTTTGGACATCATTAGTCAGTAGCCAAATTCTAGCATATCTACTTAATAAAATATTTTGTTTTCATTGTGTATAGCCAAAGAAATGTGAGAAATGTGCATCGCATAAATAGCTAGATGCAGAATTGTTGATGCAAAATCCAAACAGCTATGCAGAAGATATATGCATCAGTTTAAAATTAGCAGGGGACACAGAAACTGAAAAGGCTTCATTAGGATAATGGGGTTCTGAGTTTTTCCTTTCAGAGTTTGTTTTAATGTATTGGTTTTTATTACATTGAATTCTGTAATATTATGGGTACATTATTTTTAACAAATTAACTTTATTGAGGAAACTTACACACAATAAAACACTCCCTTTCTAAGTATAAAATTTTGGTAGTTTTGACAAATGCATAAACCTTATAGCTAACTCTACAATCAAGAAATAAAACATTTCTGTCATCTCCAAAAGTTCTCTATTGCCTTTTATAGCCAACCCTCTCCCTATTCTTGCCTTAGTTCTGCTGATCTGCTTCCTGTCATCACAGATTAACTTTTTCCTTTCTATAATTTCATATAAACAGAATGATATAGTATGTATACTTTTATGTCTGGCTTCTTTAATTCAGCATATTGTTTTTGAGATTTACCTATGGCATACCTTATATGATTTAGTAATTACTTTTTGTTGTTCAAGAATAAGCCAATGACTTTTTCCCCTTCCCTTCCATTCCCTCCCCTCCTCTCCCTTTCATTTTTTAAAATTACACTTTTGATGGGAGACAGGAAGTAATGTAAACCCAAAGAAGAGAAGGTAGCAATGGAAGGAAGAAACAAGAAAGACAGGAAGAAGTAAATTTATGATATGTAATCATTTCTAATCTGCAATGTGTTTCATTTAAACTTGGGATATTATACCATTTGCTCTAATTATTTATCCTAATATACCTTTGAGATTTTATTTCACACTCTAATAAAATTGTTACCTGAGTTAAGCCCCTCTGCCCGCCCCCCACAAAGAATAAACCAGTGAGTCAGTATGCTGGTTTATGTATTCATTGTACTGCAAACAATTAGGACTTTTTCTAATTTTTGGCTATTATGAAAATTTGCTCTAAACATTCTTTGAAATTTTGTATAAACTAGGCACTGATGGCACATGCCTGTAATCCTAGCTACTCAGGAAGCTGAGATCTGAGGATCGTGATTTGAAACCAGCCTTGGAGGAAAGTCCATGAAACTGGTGTCTCTAATAAACGACTCAGAAAAGGCCAGAAGCGGTGCTGTGGCCCACATGGGAGAGCGCTAGCCTTGAACAGAAGAAGCTCAGGGACAGTGCCCAGGCCCTAAGTTTAAGCAAAAAGTAAAAAACAAAATTGTATAGTCATGTGCTTTCTTTAATCTAGTATAAATGCTTACAATTAGAATTGCTGCATAGTATGTTAGTATATTGTTATTATTTCAAGAAACTTCAGTACCTCCATGTGTTCACATAGTATTACCAGTCTGGTTTTAGTTTAGTCATTCTCATGTATATACAGCCCTTCTCACTTGTAGTTTCAATATGGATTTTCCTTATGATATGATATGGAATATCTCTTTATGAGATGCTGTCTTCTTTTATGAAGTACTTACTCCAATACTTTATCCATTAAAATATTTGTCTATTTATTAAGGTTAGGAGTGCCTTCTGCATGCAGATACTGTCCTTTGTTAGTTATGTGTAGTAAGAGAAAAATCATTATTTGGTGGTTCATGCCTATAATCCCAGCACTACTGGGCCTTATACTCAGGAGGTTGAGATAGGAAGATCCTAGATTTGAGACTAGTATGTGCTACATAGTGAGATCCTGTGTACATAAGTTGAATACCTTGATCATCTATATACATTTTATGAATCACACTTTTTTTTGCCCTAAGAAATTTTTATCTATTGATAATCAAGTTTATGAAGATTTTCTTCTGTGTTTTCTTATCAGACTTTTATAGTGTTAGTTTTTACACTTAAATATAGTATCTATTGGAGTTAATTTTTCTAGATGGTCTTTATTTCCTTTAGTTTTTTTTTGATCATGTTAAAGACAGTATTTCTCTTTTTTTCCTTTTTTTTCCCTTCTCCTTTCTTTATTTTTTTTTTTGGAGTATAGCATTGGAGATTGAACTTAGGATGTCACATTTGCTAGGAACCAAATCCCTAGTCCTTTTGTTTTTATGTTATTTTCAATATAGGATCTCACTATATTCATAGGCTTATTCATAGGCTGGCTCTAAACTGCAGTCCTCTTTCTATCTCTGAGTAGTTGAGATCATAGGCATTTGCATCATGCCTGGATAATAGTCTGATTAGGTCAGTTTCTAGAGATATGTTTTGTTCCTTTGAATAGGGCATGTTCCTTTGCATGCTTTGTGATCTTTCATTAAAAATGGATGATTAGTATAATGGATTATGGGAAATTATACAGGACTCTAGGCAGTCACACAGAGTGAAACCCAAAGAGGATATTCTTAGGTACATAGGCCTATGTACCTCTTATCACATAAAATAATATTTATTGAAATGAAGTTCAAGGAATGGTAACAAGAGTTTTTCTTTTATTGTTTTTTGTTCTTGTTTGTTTATCTGCCTTTTAGAGGGCAAGGGGGAGTCACAGAAATGGAGGGAAAAGGTGAATAAATGCAGCAGTTGTACTCATTGGGCAATGTATTAAAAATGAACTATACAACTTGAGGAATGGGCTGGAAGGGAAAAACTGGGAGAGAGTAAGGGAAGGAATGACATTGTCCAAAAAGAAACGTACTCTTTGGCTTACATAACTGTAACCATGCTCTAGATCACCTCTATAATAGCAATAAAAAATTTTAAGACATGTTATTCTTTCTGATGGAAGCATAAAATTCCATTGTGTATATATACCACATTTTTTTAGCCATTCATCTACTGAGGGGCATCTTGGTTGAGCCCATATTTTAGCTATGGTGAATAATGGTTAAAATAGTTGTGCTCATAATTTTAATGTGGCTTGTTTGTGCAATCCCAGGAGTGGGATTGCTGGATCATAGGGTACTTCTATGTTTAGTCTTTTGAGGAACCTCCATACTGCTTTCCACAGTGGTTGGGTAAGTTTACATTCCCACCAACAGTGTAGTAGCATCTCCTTTTGGCCATATCCCTGCCAGCATCTGTTATTACTTGGTTTCTAGATAATAGTCATTCTAACTGGGGTGAGGTGGAATCTCAGTTTTGATTTGCATTTCTTTTATGGCCAGAGATGTTGACCATTTTTTCATGTGTCTACTGGCCATTCTTATTTTTTCTTCAGAGAAGACTCTCTTTAAGCATTATTTACCATAGTTATAATATGGAATCAACCCAGATGCCCCTCAGTAGAAAATGAACTCAAAGAATTGTTTAGGTTTTTTTTTTTAGTGTACTTGCAGTTATTTCTTTTTCCTTTGGTTTATTCCCTGTTGTCACTGTTTTTTTATTTCTGTATCCTTTGTCCTGTATATAAGCTTATCTGATTTGGGGAAGGGAAAGGGAATCACAGAAACAGTAGGACAAAGGGTAAACCAACGCAACAGTGATACTCACTAGACACTATGTTGGAAATGAACTTTACAACTTGGGAAGAATGGGAGTATGAGGGGGGAGTGGGAGAAAATGAGGAGGGGGGTAACACTGTTCAAAAAGAAATGTACTCATTACCTTATTTTTGTAACTGTAACCCCTCTGTACATTACCTTTACAATAAAATTAAAAATATATAAAATGTTAATTACCAATCTCACTTTAATAAAAATGAAAACATTTTAAAAGTTTAAAAAAAATTTTAAAAACTTGATGATTAAAAAAAAAATCAGCCTGGGAATGTGGCTTAGTGTTAAATTAAGCTTACCTAGCATTCATGAAGCCCTAGGTTTGATTTCTCAGTGCCATATCCACAGAAAAACTGGAAGTGGTGCCTGAGGATCAAGTGGTAGACTGCTGCCCTTGAGCCAAAGAAACTCAGGGACAGTGTCCAGGCTCTGAATTCAAGCCTCAGGACTAGCAGAAGGGAAAAAAAGAGTTAAAAGAAAATCTACCACCATTCAAACATTTTTATAGAGTTGTTCCATGTGGGGGAAGACCTTTCAGTATGTTGAAGGCCCAGTGTAAAAGCTTAAGGTCCAAGGCCTTGTCTGGAGATATTTGTGCCCTGTGCCTATATCTATGTTTTTATTTTTTTCTAATTTCCTCATATACACTATTGCTATTATATATAGTCGTAGTTTCTGTAAGAATCTCACACCTTCTCTACAGATTGTTAAGTGTACCAGTTTCTTTTGCCTGTAATATCTGCTGAGAGGCACCTATAGGTCTGGAGTTACCTTCAGTTTTCATGTTCTTCGGCATTCATCAGTTGCCTCTGCAACTTCCAACCGAGGCCATGCTGTGCTGCCATTCCCATCTGATCTCTGAGTCAAGCAGGGAAAAAACCACTCCTTTGGGTAGTTCACAGATCAGAAAACTACAAGTAAGTTTCACTCATTTCCTTCTTTTTTTTTTTTCCGGTCCGGTCGTGGGGTTTGAACTCTGGGCCTGGGCACTGTCCCTCAGCTCTTCAGCTCAAGGCTAGTGCTCTTCCACTTCAGCCACAGCGCCACTTCCGGCTTTTTTCTTTTTGCTTATGTGGTGCTGGGGAATCGAACACAGGGCCTCAGGCTTGCAAGGCAAGCGCTCTACCGCTGAGCCACCTTCTCAGCCCTCATTTCCTTCTGTATGAGGTAGAGAGACAGCTGCTTTATGGAGGCGATAGGTCAAGGGCCAACAAGAAAACCATAGAATGTCCAACCATTTTGAGTGTGAATTTTCCTTTTTCTTTATATTTTGGATAGTTCTGGGGTTTGAACTCAGGAGCTTGTGCTTGCTAGGCAAGGCTCCCACCATTTTTTGTACTATTTTGAAATAAGATCTCACTTTTTGCTTGGGCCTATACCAGAACTGAGATCCTCTTATTTTATACTTTCTGTCATAGCTGGGATGACATGTGAGACCACCACCACACATAGAGTCTTCTGTTGAAATGGAGTCTCGAAAGGTAATTTTTGCACAGTTTAACTCGGAACCATGATCTTCCTGCTCACAGCTTTACACTAAGGTGAGGTGACAGGCAGTCTCCTGCGCACTCAATTATTGGTTGAGAAAATGTCTTTTGAACGTTTTTTGTTTAGTCTGTTTTGGAGCCATGACCCTCGTGATCTTTAACTTTCCATGTTGTAACTTTTTCTTGATATACTTGGTTGCTGAAGATCCTTGGCTGGTTTATAGGACTCCAACAAAATTATGTGAATCAGTCTACAGACTTATGTATACATTATATATATATATAGATAGATAGATATAGATATAGATATGTGTGTGTGTGTGTGTGTGTGTGTATACACATATATATAGTATGTATATGTCAACGTTGCGAATTTCATTGCCAATTCTATATGTTAAAGCTACTTTTCATTATTAAGATAAATCTCATTTAGTCATGTCATTTACCCTTTTTATGTATTATAGTTATTTGCTGAAAGATTTTTTAGGACTTTTAAATCTGTATTCATGAAGAATATTATCCAGAGTTTTCTTACAGTCTTCATTGGTTTAATAGGATAATTGACCCTTATTTTTTAAGTTTAAGTAGGAGTAGTATTTTTTCTTTATTAAATGTTTGATTGAAATCACAAGTAAAACTGATCCTGAAGCTTTTTTTGTTGAAAAGTTTTAAAATTATGGGTCCATTTTCTTTATTGTCTATTTAAGTTTTCTATTACAGTAAGCTTCAAGAACTTGATGGTTCTGTCTGTTTTTCTTGTCCCCTGTGTCCCACAGGGAAGAGGAAGTGACTTCAACATAGATAATATGCACACATAGCTTTCAGTCAAAGCTGAGGAATCTTCTGCTTATAGTGCTCAAACCTTTTCCAGTAGTCTGCAAACTTCTTTTTATCCTGGAGGAAGAACTGCCTTTATTCTTTACTGTATTGGGCAGTAAACAAATCTTTCCTTTGCCCCTGAGCAAGACACTCTCCCAGAGTTCTTGGCTGTATAGATATCCTTGGAAAGATATTCTGGAACAAAGGCAATCAAGGCCTGTGCTCACAGAATGTGCAGAAATGCAGGAGGTTCATGGAATCAATGTCATAATAATATTCAGATCTTCTAGTGTCTTACTATTTTCTAAGTTATTAAGAGATGAAGTCAAACTTTCCCACATGAATTATCCATTTTTCTTCTCAATTCTGTTATTTGTTTGTTGCATTTATTTCAAAGCCTATTATTGGGTGTAAACATACTTAGAAATGTAACGTATTCCTCATGAGTTGGCCATGTTATCATTGTGGAATAATCTTTTCTTTGCTCATAACACATTTTTTGCCTCTCAAACCTGAATTCTGGGCTGGGAAGGTAGCTCAGTGGTAGAGCTCTTGCCTTGCATGCATGAGGCCCTGGGTTCGATTCCTCAGCACCACATAAGCAAAAAGAAAAAGTCCAGAAGTGGCACTGTGCCTCAAGTGGTAGAGCACTAGCCTGGAGCTGAAGAGCTGAGGGATAGCGCCCAGGTACAGAGTTCAGGCCCCACGACCGATCTTCCCCCCCACCCCCAAAAAAAGTTCCTATATCAAACTTGAATTCTACTTGAAATCTTCAGAAGTGTAATGAAGTCTGATGTCAAAAAATGACAGGTTTGTAAAACCAGAGTTGCATAATACATCCTTTTCCATTCTCCAGTGTTTAATCTCTTTATATTTTTTACTTAAAGTGGATTTCTCATAGGTAACTTATATTTGATTTTTGTTCTTGTACAGTCTGACAACTTCCACATTTTTGTGCAATGTTGTAAACATTTCTGCTTAATGTAAGTTGATGTGTCTAATTTAGGTCTCTAATACTAGTTGATTTTGCTAATTCATCTCAGTTTTTTAAAAGTCATCTTATTTTTTAATGCCATTTGTTATATTGCTTCCTGATGTTATGGGCTTCACCTGGGAAGACTTGAATTCTGGTTCACTATCTGAGACTAGAATTACCTCAGTGCTCACTTGCTGCCTGATGGTGGTGGATGTTGGTGGGCAGCTGGTACCTCAAGAGAAGTTATCAGCTGGAACCCATTGTGTCTGCTTGGGCTTCTTGTTTTCCTCAAAGCATGAGCTTCCTGAAAATGCACCACAGAGAACCAAGCAGACACTACAGACCTTTTCTATTCTACTCTCAGATATAACAACATGTCTCTGTATTCTCAGTTGGAGTTGTAGCTCTTTTCAAGATTCAAGGGAAGAGAGCAGAACCACCATTTCTCAATATGATATATATGTGGTGTGTGTGTGTGTGTGTGTGTGTGTGTGTGTGTCTATTTTATTACCACATTTACAGAGTGACACATCTTGCCAGCATCTTGCTTGGTTTCCCTTTTTCTTATCTGGTCTTTTCTCTTATATTCCTACTCACTTGTTTTCTATCTCCAGTCCCCCTCTCTCCTTTCTCTTCCCCACCTCCCAGATAACACTTTTGTCTAGTTATCCCTGCAAACGCAGTGAGTTGGTATGTTAACTCTAGCAAGGTATCTCTGATTTTGAGTTGTTCAGGATTTATTTTTCCAAAATTATTATTAATATGGAACTCTTGAAATTTATTTCAGTTTAATCTCTTTTTAAAATCTTTTTCACTTCCCTCTCTCCCTCCTTCCTTCCTTTTCATTTCTTCTCTTCTTTTCCATTCCTCCCTTCCCTCTCTCTTTTCCTTTTTCCCTTCCTCTTTCTCTTCTTCTAGCAGGGCTTGAATTCAGGGGCTCACACTCGCTAACTTTCTGGTTCATGACTAATGATATATGACTTGATATATGCCTCTATCTTGGTTTTTGCCAATTACTTAGTGATGGAGTCTAGCAGACCTTTTTGCCTACACTGGTTTTGAACTGTAATCAGCCTCCTGAATAGCTAGGAATAATGATGGCATGAACAACCAGCACCCAGCCAATGTTTCTTTTTAATTCTTTTTATTATGCATGCTTATTATGTTGAAATATACATACTATAAAATTTGTCTTAACTGGTTTTATGTGTATGACTCAGTGGTATTCTTACTGTGCAACTCTTGCCATTAACTCTAGAACTTTCTGCATTGAAGAACTGAAACTTCATACCCATTAAACAATAACTTTCCCTCCTTGATACCTAGACAACCAACTTTCTACTTTCTATGATTTTGTCTTCTTTAAGTTCCTCATATAAATGGTTTCAATACATTTATCTTTTTGGTATATGGCTTATTTCACTTCTATAATATTTTCAGTATTTATCTATATTGTAGCACATGTCAGAATCTCCTTACTTTTCATGGATGACTAGTATTTTGTTGTTGGTGTACATCACATTTTGCTTATCTATTTATCTTGTGCATGCTTACCATGCATAAAGCACTGGGTTTGGAGCCCAGCACTCTCCTCTGCACCACCCCCCAATATTTGGAAATGTAATAATGATAATATATAGGAATTCCAAATTACCTACTAGGAAGATATTATAATCAATATTCTGAAAATCTATGATATATATAGTATATATCCTGCATAATATATAGTATAGTATATATCCTATATACTAATGTAAATTACTTAAGGAAGATTTTTATCATAGATTTTTCAGAATATTGATTGATTTCTGGAGCCTTTTTTAGTCTTGTTGCCTTTACTTTCAAATTAAAACTAACTCTCCTACCAGTCTTCACTCTGGTTCCCAGACTTACTGTGACTTCTGTGTTCTACTCATAGAGCGGTCCCACTCCCTTGTTCACAAAGTACATCCAAGCAGAAAGCCTCATTGATTTTTCTACTTTTAGGGATCACAGTTTAGTGCTGCCTATTACAGAGTATCTGGGAACATTTTACTCTTCCTCCCTGCCCTCTGTCCTCCTTTCTCTTCCTCTGTAGTATGAGGATAAATATAGTAGCTTTCTAGTGTTGGAAGTCCTGAAGAGAACTACGTACTTTAAAACCTTATGAATGAATTAGTAGGTGTTCAGGACACTTTCAAGTTAGTTTTAGATTTTCAGATTACAAAGCAGTGTTATAACCTGTCCTGTTAGTATGCATATTAAAAGAGTTTATGGTATATACACAAAGTTGCTTAAGAGTCTTTGTGATGTAATAATTACTATTGAGGTTTAAGTTCAAAGGAACTTTTGGGCATTTAGATCAAATATAAAAGGAGTTCTATCTAGGGCTGAGAAGGTGGCTCAGTGGTAGAGTGCTTGCCTTGCATTCCTGAGGCCCTGGGTTCGATTCCTCAGCACCACATAAGCAAAAAGAAAAAAGCCGGAAGTGGCAGTGTGTCTCAAGTGGTAGAGTGCTAGCCTTGAGCTGAAGACCTGAGGGACAGTGCCCAGGCCCAGAGTTCAGGCCCCACAACCGGACCAAAAAACAAAAAACAAACAAACAAAAAAAAAAAAAACAAAAGGAGTTCTATCTACCATTTGAGGCTGAGTTTTAAAACGCCTATGCACAGGTGCTCTGCTGCACATACTGTCTATGTTCAATCTCTAGTCTGCTACTTGCTTGTCTTTTACTCTGGGCATGCTACATATTTTTCAAGATTATCATATTCCACCTGCAGTTGAAAATAATCTTAGCACCTCATCATATTTTTAGAAGAATTATTAATTACAAACATGGAGTATGATTATATGTATGTTTGTATATATGACTTAGAAGATATTACTAGGTGCTCAATAAGTATTCATTATTATTGTCATTGTGAGTGTTATATCAGGGAGCTGAATTGCTGATTAGATTTTTTTAGCCAGTTTAATCAAAACATCCCTTGCTTAAAAAAAAAAGCCAGGTTATATTATTTTGCAATTTAAAGAACAACTAATAACACATACCTGCTTCTGTTATTAGGAATAGAATAGTAGTGACAGGTTCCATGTCACCCATGTAACTTGCCATCCTCACACATCCTAGCTTGAATTTTGAAGATTGTTGCCATCTATCTTAAAATTACTTTTTAAAGAATATGTATTGATTTAATCATAAACAGTATGCTTTAATTTTTCATGTTTTAAAATTGTTATTGAGGTACAAAGACATATATTCTTCTGCTACTTGCTTGTTTTGCTTACCATTATGTATTTTGTGAGATATTTCCTTACAATACATTGATTTTCACCACAGTGGAGTATGTTTCTTTCCACGTTATTGATGTTATAAACAGTACTCTCTCTGTATTTATATGTATGTTTCAGAGTGTATATGTATAAGAATTTCTCTGGTTATATATCTAAAAATAAATGTTTCAGTTGTAGTCTTCAACTAGCCACTGGCTAGAGCAAGCCTAAGTGGACGTGAAAGTATATTTCATAAAAGGTTAGAGTTTGAGGAAGTAGAAATATCAGGATGACTTAGGATTTTAAATTAATTAATTTACTGAAATGAGAACTGATCTCAACAAGCAGACATGTTTAATTTTGTTTTACCTTACCTAACACTTAGCCTAAAGGGAAATTCTAGGTTCAGCAAAATTGAGTAGAAGGTATGGAGATTTTTTGTATCCTCTGCCCCCTATTTGTGAAGCCTCCCATATTATCAACAGCAGAGTGATATTTTTGTTGCAGTCGATGAACCTACATTGACATGTTATAACCACTTAGTCTTTAGTTAGCAATAAGCTTCATTCTTGGTGTTGTACATTCTATTGGTTTAGAAAAACGTATAATAACATGCACCATACAAAGTACCTTTTGCTCTTAAAAATCCCCTGGGCTCTACCTAGTCATCCATCTTGCTTTCCATTCATCCACTGTAGGGCATCTTGTCTGCTTCCAGGTTTGGCAGTTGCGAACAAAACTCATAAAACATCCATGTGAAGTTGTTTGTATGTACATAAGTTTTCAATTCCTTTTGGTAAATATCAAGAAATGTGATTACAGAATCTTATTGTAAGAATATGTTTCATTCTGTAAGAAACTGCTAGACAGTTTTTCAAAGAGATCAATTATTTTTTATTCCCATCAGAAACACAAGAGTTCCTATTGTTCAATAGAGCATTTGGTGTTCTTATTATTCTTGACTTGGGCCATTCTAAGTCTGTATAATGCTTTCTCATTCTAGTTTCAGTTTTCATTTCCCTTAATGTCTAGGGAATATCTGCCCATATTTGCTTTCTGTATATTCTTTTGGTGTTCAATCTATTTTTTAATTGGATTGTTTTCTTGTTAAATTTTAAGAGTCTTCTGCATATTTGGGGTAAGTTCTTTGTTAGTTAAGTCTTTTACAAATATTTTCTCCCAATATGTTGCCTTTTTTCCTCATACTCTTAATAATGCCCTTGGGTTGTTACCCCTTCCTTTGTTTTCAAACCAGAAAGTCCTCAGACTGCCATGGCTTTTCACAGAGGAGAAACATGTAATTATTTTTTAATGGGTCATGGGGCTTGAACTCTGGGCCTGGGTGCTGTCCCTCAGCTCTTCAGCTCAAGGCTAGTGCTCTACCACTTGAGCCACAGCTCCGCTTCCAGCTTTTTCTGCTTATGTGGTGCTAAGGGCCTCAGGCATGCAAGGCAAGCTCTCTACCACTGAGCCACCTTCCCAGTCCCCAAAACATGTAATTTTAAGCAGTCTGTCTTATCAGTTCTTCTTTCATGGATGGTCCTTTGGTGTTCACTAAACTCAAGGTCATCTAGATATTTCCTACGTTACTTTCTAGGTGTTTCATAGTTTGTGATGTACACTTAGCTCTGCTATCCATTTTGAATGATTTTTTGTGATGGATATAATGTCTCAATTCATTTTTTGGTATGTGATTGCATGGTCTGAATGCATAGTCTGAATGCATGAGCTTGTTAAGGTTTAGCACGTCATCACCTATCATTCTTAATGCCATTATTGAATGCTTCATTTCCTTCTCAATATGTTGCTTTAGATCTAATCTTAGATTAGAATTAAATGATTTGCAATGATATGTAATGGCACTGAACAAGGAATGTCCTGAGATTTCACTTTTAATATGTTTGAATCATTTCTGAGCTGTGTTGGTGGAGGTTGCTAGCTAGCAAAGTTCCAGATAGGAGAGGTTTGATCTTATTAAATAATTTAAATAACAAATACAGCAACATTCAGAAGTAAAAGATCATAATATACCAGGACAGTGAAAAACTGGGGAAATAACAGATCTGAAGATCTGGATTTGAATTTTGACTCTGCCACTGAGGAACTGTTTTGTAATGCTCTTGTAGCAAATTATCACAAATTTAGTGGCATAATAATACAACAGTTTTATTTTTCAAGTCTCAGTGACAGAGTCCAAAATGGGAGCCACTAGGCTAAGGTTAATGGTTCCATAGAGCTGCTGTAAGATGAATCTGTTTTCTTGCTCTTTCTACCTGCTACTTATATTCTTGTCTATGTCCCCTTCTTTTGTTTTCAGAGTGCGAAAGTCTTAAGGCTTCTTGACTCTACCTTTCTCTCTTCTGCCTCCTTTTTCATTGTTAAGGTCCCTTGTGATAACGCTGAGCCCACCTGGATAATTCTGAGTACCTCCTGACTTTAAAGATTAGCAAACAAAGTCTATTGGCAGCCCAGTTTCTTTTTGCTAAGTAAAGTAACGTATTTGCAGTTTCAGGGATTAGGAAACAGACATCTTTAGGGTTATGGGGGCATCATTTTGCCTGCTGTAAATAGTGCTACAAGCCAGTCACTTAGGCCATGTGAACAGCTTTCTTATTTGTGAAATGTGATCATACCACCATCCATGTCCAGAATTAAATGAGTATTGTTTTATGGAGATTTAAAATATACACATTTTACAAGTGTTGAAGGTATTAAAATGTATACTGAATCCAGTAGATGAAGCAATAAGACACTTAAAGGCTTCTAAGTCACTTTAATTGTTTATGTGTCCATAACACAACACTTTTAAGATTCAGGAGATTTCTACAGGTGAGTATATACTATATAATGTGTATAAGTGAGATAAAGTATGTATTACACAGGCTCTCATCCTCATTTCATTTGTTAAGATTACTAGACACAGCCTAGTAACTTAATGGGGCCCTAAGACATGTGGTTCTAATGATAAGTCCTAAACTTAAAATTGTGTCACTTAGGGGCTGGGAAGGTGGCTCAGTGGTAGAGCGCTTGCCTTGCATGCCTGAGGCCCTGGGTTCAGTTCCTCAGTACCACATAAGCAAAAAGAAAAAAGCGGGAAGTGGCGCTGTGGCTTAAGTGGTACAGTGCTAGCCTTGAGCTGAAGAGCTGAGGGACAGCGCCCAGGCTCAGAGTTCAGGCCTCACAACTGGACACCCCCCCAAAAAAATTGTGTCAGGTATGTTAAAAAATAGAGAAAGCAGCTGTTTATAAAATGACATCAGGCATATATAAGAATGTTTATTCTGTTAAGAGGCTTATGGATTCCAGAAGTAATTTAGAGTTTAATACTTTGTCTGTTACCTCTTCTCTGAAAAGTGATTTAGACTGAGGAGATTAAAAGCTGGACTAAAATATTTCTTTCAGAGTCTTGTGTCATATTCACAAGTGTAATCTAATCTATACTAGTGAAATTTATAAATACACACCAAAAAAATTCTCAAACAACTTGAGGACTTTATCTCAAATGCCTAGCTTTCTCTCTCTCTCTCTCTCTCTCTCTCTCTCTCTCTCTCTCTCTCTCTCTCTCTCTCTCTCACTCTCTCTCTCTCTCTCTCTCTATCTCTCTTTCTCTCTTTCTTTGTACCCACACATATATGGACATATATGTGTATGTATATTTTTTTCTGCCTTTCTTTATGAAAGTACATTTGTTCATAAATTAACTCTCTAAATTGCTTCATGGTTGTGAGGTCCGAGAGGTTCAGAGCTCCAAGAACTTTGTGTCATTTCTCTCCTTTGCAGTGTCTTACCATAGGTCAGGTGTATATAAGGTAGGCAAGGATAGCTGGCAAAAAAGGTTGTGACCCTATGAAAGGAGACTGGGATTTGTTCAGTCTCTACCCATTATAGATTAATTGAACCACCCAGAATTCAGGGAGCTTGTTTCTGGAGAGAGACAGGCAAGGTTTGGTCTTCGGGAGGCTAGTAGAGTTCAGAGTTGAGTTTTCTGACTCTTGGCCTTGTGGTTTTAGGGATTTTATGTTTGGGGGAAAAAGAAGTTAACCTAGACAAGTAACCTTTGAGGACTTTGATCATTGTGAGGAAGGGTAGGAGATGGTCATCTGTCCTCCAGATGAAAGGTGCTCAGTAGTGTTGCAGAGTTGAGAGTCCAAAGTGTTTGATTGCTTTTGTTTTATACTTTGCAAAGGATTTTTTTTAAGCTAAGAATTCTTATAGCTGTTGTGTTTTCCTTTCTTCTTTTCTGGTTTCTTTCCTTTTTATTGATAGACACCATTGCCAGCTGTCCTGGTATACTCAGTCACACACCTGCCCATGACAGGGTGTGTGATGTAAACTCATTTAGGTATAGATTTACTTCTTCCTTTATTCACTTTTGGGTCAGCCTGCCTGAAGATTTCTGACTGAGCTGAAGTAGTCTTAGTCTTTTTGTTTTTGTTTTTAAATAAATAAATACACACACACACACACACACACACACACACACACACAGACACACGAAGAACAAACTTGCTATCATCTTGCCTCTGCAGAGAAGGCATGCTGGGCGTTGAGGAAAGTTAGACCCAGATTTTGGTGTGTGCTCATTTATTTTGTTCACTTCCTTTTTTGAAGACCTTTTCTGGTGTCCTGCTGACATTCACATGCCAACTGTGTTAATACTTCTTGGAAAGTATGCACTTGAAGCCATATTATTTGTTGTGAATGACATTGGACAGATTATTAAAAAAATGATGGGAAAAATATTTGAGGGTAAATATACCTGCAGATGTTTACAATTTGACAATTGCTATTTTCATTGGTATTCTCCTGTATGTTTAACACACAGGATAGATGTAAGGGTGAAATTTATTGTTCCCTCAGTACATGTTTAACCTGCATCTTAACTATTTATTAAGGGGATTAACTGAGGTTATATATCTTCATTACAGGGATTGAAAGGAAGTTTGGAGTAGCATATGTGTTTTCATTACAGCATTAGATGTAAAGTTTGCCTATGTTTTTGAAAGTTGAAAATATAGTATTAAAGCTATCCAGGTTTCTAGCCATTTGAGCATATTAACTTGCTGCTCATGTTCAGTGGTTTTCTTGTTAGACAATGTAGGGAACTTGCCACAACACATGTAACATATTATAAAAAAGACTGCAAATTTAATAATTACATGGTACAGACCATGCTGGCAGATACTGGAATATAGCACACTCTTTAATCATCATACTTCCCATAGTGTGGGTGGTTATGGTCCACAGACAGCTCAGCCTGTCCAATCTCCTTACAAGAGGGGTTGTGAAGCAGAACACAAGTAAATAACATTCCCCAGGCTTTTCAGGATTTTTATGTTGAGATAAATAGCATTTCTTTTAGGTTGCTTTTTCTGCTTTCTTTTTTTCTCGAGCCGTCTTTAAATTTTGTTATTTAAATTATTTGCTTTTATCAGGCAAAACTTTATTGTATATATTTTGCTTTCATTATTCAACTTTCTTTTTTCCCAACAAGATAAAACACATTTAACCTTCAGATTTCCATTTTACCACAGAAGCTGAATATGATTAGCTTTACTACATAGTAAATCCAGGCAGTTAAATGTAATCCATTTATTTACTTCATTTAAAAATTAACATCTATCCCTTGTTTTATTTGGTATTTTTTATAATAGTTGGAAATAATGTGTTTCAACATTTGCAATTTTTTGATTATTTTCCCACCAGTAAAATTGATTGTTTGAATGAAAATTTGAGTTGCAAAATTCTACTCCTCTCATTCCCCTCCCCACATAAACATTCTTTCAAAACTCTTGCTTGTCCTTAGCTAGTCATGGTGGCTCAAGCCTATAATCCTAGGTACTTGGGAGGTGAATATCACAGGATCACAATTCCAGGCCAGCCCAAGCAGAAAAGTCCATGAGTATCCATCTATAAAATACCCAGCAAAAAGCTATAGTAGAGGGATGACTAAAGTTGGAAGAGCACCTCCTAGGTGAGCAGACCAAGCAGGTGCAAGACCCAGAGTTCAAATTCAGGTACCAGTAAAAAGAAAATTAGTTAAGATTCCATCTCAACTAATGACTGGTACAATGGCACAGCCACAGCCTGATATTCTCAGGGGAAGCACAAATAGAGGGACCTTAGCTCAGGTCAGCCAGGGCATCAAGCAAGACCTACCCTATCTTGAAAATAACCAAGAACTAAGCTGCAAATATGGCTTAAGTGGCAAAGAACTTGTCCAGCAAGCACGAGCCTCTTAAGTTCAATTTCTAGTACCATATACCTACATGCGTGTATGTGCACGTGCATGCACACACACACACATACACACGAAAAGAAAAGGAAAGAAAAAGAAAACAATGACAAAAAGAAAGAACTTCTGTCTTTGCTAGCCTATTTTGTTCTTCAGCAATCTATTTTTTATTTTTAAGGGGAAGGGAAGGGACAAGACCTCCTGCCTTAGCCTCTTGAGCACTAGGCATATACCATCAGGCTCAGCTTTTTTTTCTTTTTAAAATACTTAAGAATGTTTTTATTGTACTAGTCCTTAATGTTAAAGAATATTGAAATAAAAGAAAAGAGATGGAAAAATTTTAATTTTTGTCCAGTCAGAATTATGGTCTGTCTCTTTAGGGAAGAATTATTTTAAGTAATAAATGTTTACAAATGGAAATGTGGCTATCTGAATCTTTATTTTCTCCTTGAAAGAATGACTTTCCAAGGGTGGATTTGCAAAAAATATCGACTAGTTAATAAAGAGCAGGTGCTATTCCTAATATTTACTATTCCCTCCTATCCTATCCTTATGGATTTTCTTAGAAGGATACTATCTTATGAAAATGAAAGATGAACTCTTTTGATTGTCAGTTAAAAAATAAAATGTGACTTTTAATCATTAACACATAATTGATTTAGATAAAGTAAGTATATAAAAACTAAAAGTTCATAAGATTGTATGTTGTAAGACAGTTGAACTGTGGTTTTTCAAAACAGGTGATAAAACTAATTCAAGTGCAACTATACATTATGATGACATTATCAGAACTGGCTTAAAGAGAAAGAAGAATTGACCTTACATTTGAGAAGGAATAAGTTCCTTTTAAAATCACACCTGTATAAAATAAAATGCTATATGTTGAGTTTTAGAGAGTTTTGTTATTCATGAAAGCATTTTAGAAATGCTTTAGTCATTGTAATTTATGATAAAGTTAATTTAATTCTCCATTCTGATGCTATGTGCCAAGCTTTAGATCACATCAGCTTAATTTAAGAAAAAAAATTACTGGCTAATCCCCTTTGGTATTTGGAGTTATTTTTAGGTCTCCTTTGTTCTGTGGTGTGTTCCCGGCTGTTCATGGAAGCCATGGGGTTGGTTTTTGATGTGGGACTCTCTGGCAGAAGGCATTGGACTACAGTGTCTGGGTGCAATTGGGATAAGTTAAGGACGCTGAGTTTAACTTTCTTTTGAATTTTTCTTTCATCTGTAAATTGAAGGATTACATTTAATTTTAAATGGTGTATGGGTGAGGCAGGTTGATTTTGGTCTTAGAAATCACAATTTGGAGTTTGGTAACCATATCAAAAGCAAGGATATTGACATTTTTAATTTTTGTATTACTGGGTAAGATAGGCTTATGACTCACTGTTTAGCTCTCGCTTTTCCTCATCTTCCTGGTGGGTGACTTGCCTTGAGACACCAGGTTCAACCCTCCTTTTGTGGAAAATATTTCTGAAGATCTTTTGAACCTCATTTCAGGCTCATGTTGTGGTTTCTACAGAACAGGCTATTCCACTGAGGCTCAGTGGAAGTTCAACATGTTCATGTCCACAGAATATTTTCCCAGTTATAGCTACTGACATTTGACTAAGCAGACGATGACTTCATGCTGGGAACCCATGGATTTATATAGAGGTATCCTTGAACCTCTTCTGTAGAAACCTAGCCACAGGAAAGACATGACAAATAGAAGACTGCAAAACTGAGTGTTATATGTAGTATTTTCTGTGAAATTGGTTTAATAGAATTAAGCCATGTATATGTTAGACTATTGTTTTTGAAATTTACTGATTGTAGGTTTATAAAAATAATAAAAAACATACTATCATATTCTAGCAATATTTTCTAACTGAACTTGGTGTTTCTGGTAATATTTATAGTGCTACATACACCTGAAGTGTTCTGGATTATAACCTTTCAAAATTTAGTTCCCTTTGTATTTACCAATAGAGTAAATATCAATATATATAAACAAAAAGGTCTTTGAGATAATAAAACCAGGAAACCTAAGAACTTCTCTTATATGTATTGGCTCTTTTATATGTGTTGGCTTTTCTGAGTTTTATGGAAATGAGCCTGCACAATACAGTGAAAGTAGCCTTTAGTGATGTGGTTTTATTTGACTGTGTCTTACATTTTCAGGCACTTTACATAGTACGTCTTTTTACAAATAATCTTTTGACAACATTTATTAGTGTCCTCTTGTAAACTTACTGAAAAGATATGGATTTATAGTTGTGATCCATTTTACTAAATTAAGTGATACCTCTTGGTTGTTTGACATAATCTGGACCTATCTGTGTTTTAGTACATGGCTTTTGATGGAAAACATAGATAATCAACTTTCATAATGTAATTCCATGCTTTTTTCCTTCAGCAGATATGCTTTGTCCCCAAACATTTGTGCATTGGGAGCTTAGTCATGATTGTTAACTGTGTTAAAAGGTGGTAGAATGCTAGTCATGGTGTAATCCTCGCTACTTAGAAGACAAAGATTGTATTTTTAGGCCAGCCTGGGAGAAAAGTCCATGAGAGTCCAGTTTGACCAATGTTTGGATATGGTGGCATGCATTGCCTCTCATCTAAGTGACAAAGGAAAAATACCAATAGGAAAAATTGCAGTCCAATCTGGCCCAGTCATAAAGGATGCCCCTGTCAGGAAAATAAACAAACAAACAAAAAACACAGAAAGGTCTGGCTGAGTAGCTCAAGAGGTAGTGTGCTAGCCTACCAAGTGTAAGGTCCTGAGTTCAAATGTCAGTATAGCCAAAACCAACAACAACAAAAAAAAAACATACCCAAAGAGGTGATGGACCTTTACAAGGTAGAGTCTAAAGGGAGGTCCTTAGGTTATTTGCCTTAGACTCTCCAAACTGTTTAATATAGGTTTTTTTGGATCCAGTTAGTCTCCAGACCCAGTTTGTCTCCAGTCTATAACTTTGGCTTGTTGTCTTGGCCATATGAACTCTCCTCACAAATGGCTTTGATGCTATGCCATATAGTTCTAGGATACTCACCAAAGCTTGCGCCTTTGTCCTTTTAACTTCCCAGAATGTGAACTAAATAATTCTTTTTTCTTTGCAAGTTACTTAGTCTCAAGTATTTCATTATAGCAATAGAAAATGGGCCATTATACATACCATTCATGGAATACATGGTGATTTTAATAAAGAAAAAAAATCCACATCAATCTTACGTGCTGATGGGATGTTGCTAGTCACATTTACCTCAGTTACCTAATGGTGTATTTTGGTTTTTCTTTGATTTATAATTTGGAGATGAAGAAAAAAAATGTATCTGACAAAATACCTATTGTCTTTATTCTTAAAGCCTTCTTTGTAAATTTATCTTGCTTTGTAAATAATCCTTTAAAATGTAATTACTTCTGATTTGGAAGGGGCTAGATAGATGCCCCATGCAAATTTCTATAATGACAAAATGGAGTCATGTAAGATCTGATTTGAGGTGTCTTTCCCTTATTGCTTCCCTCCTTCCTCTTTTCCTCCTTCCATCCCTTTCCTTTCCCTATATTAAGAAGTACATTTTAAATCTTAGAACAAGTATTTGCTTACTTTCTATGTAAATAAGATCTCTAGAAGCCCAGAGTATTCATGGCTCACTGATCTATGTAGGAGCTATCTTACTTTTGACCCAAGCTGAGAAAGCCTGTTTTATTCTTGAGATGAGCCTCTTTTTCTTCTTAGGCCCTAATCTTTCTGTGCTGGCATCATCATCTCTTCTTGGGTAATTCTCCAGTTCTGTCCATAGCCAGCAGCTTCCCTGGAGTCCTCTATTCAGTCACCAATCACATAGAAGGGAGGAAATTTACTTCTTTCTCTGAGATTAATACAGCAGTTTTAGATTTTTATATTGTAGGCCACTTGTATGATAATGAGCTTATTAAGCTGTTAGTTGAATTCTACAAAATGTTCAGTTGATTTGTTCAGTTTTCATCCAAGATTATCATAGTCAGGAACAATCTGCCTTCTATATTATCGTAGTCAGGAGCAATCTGCCTTCTAAATTCATATATAGCTGGGTATAGCTGCAAATGCTTCTTTGAAGTAAGCAAATATAGATGTGTATCTGATTATAGGAAGCAATGCAGCATCAGTAAGCTGAGGTTTGGAGTATATTAAAGGACTTGGTTTCTGGAAATTCTTTTAGACTTGGAAACCTTTAAACCTGCTATTACCTATCACTTAAAAGTGAATCTATAGCTATCTAGGTGGCCTCCTTTCTTGGCTAGTCTTAGAATGTGGTGTTTGTTTCTTACGCACAAAGGACCAAATTTAAATCAACCCAACAGATTTCAGTTAAAGACTATTGTAAGATTATGTGGTGGTAGAAGTGTTTTTTCTTCCTCATTTAGTTTATGCAGAATCTGTTTTTTCTCGTCATCCATTTTTTTTCCTGCTGAAAAAAGACATAGTAAGTGTGTTAGTGGATTGCTCTGAAGAAAATGTGGAGAGAGAGTGTGAACTGGATTTGATTTGTGATTGCTTTTCATGAGTGTCTTAAGTATGGGCTTCAAGACTTGCCAGAACGTCAGTTCTTTGGCTGGTTTTTATTCCTTCACATTTCCAAAGGTTTTGTTAGTGACTTTCAAATGGAGGTTCAAGCCTTGGAACAGTTTCATTAAAATGTTGTGTTGTCTCTGCCACAGTAGCAGCCTGGTTTATTTTTCTTTTACTAGTTTCATAGAGGTTAATGATGTGCTACTAGCAGTCAGGGAAGTATGTATGTGCTATGTGTAGGCTTTATTCATGAGTTGTGAAGAAAGTATCATGATGAGCGTTAACTTAAAATGCCATTTATAAAGGAAACAACATTATTCTAAAATACTTTGTTATATAATTTAGAACTTTCAAAATTTTTTAATAGTACATAGTTCTAGACTATATTTTAAATTTTTCACAGGTTGGCATAATGTTTGACTTCTTTCAGGGGCTACATTTTGGTTGAGCCTGAATGAAGGAAGACCTTGATTATGTTCGTAATTGGAGCAGGTCTATTCTTGGCCCAAATAAACATCTTGAAGCTAAAATAGATGCCACGTATTCCTTGAGAAGTTGTATTTTTCAGAAAAAATATGCTATTCATATGTTATCATCTCTTCCTATATCTTTAGATTTTTCTCCTTTGTTTAGGGGCCATTGGTGGTAAACTTAGGGCCTGTGATTGCTAGGCAGACATGGTATCACTTGAGCCATGAGCATAGTCCTTTTTTTGTTAAGATTTTTTTTTTTTGGAAAATGAGTTATTCGTTTATTCATTTACCTCTTTTGATCAATTGGAATTTTTTTACTCTGAATTATAGTTGAACTATAAGCTACTCACATTTTTAATGCAAAGAAAGCATTTGTAACTTTTTGAGTCAGGACTCAGAAATAGATATCATTCCAGATTTATATACTTGATTTTATTATAAATATAACTCAATTATGTGTCAACATTTATCCATAAAAGGCATTTTTCTGACAATAAACCAATAACTAGAATAGCTACAGTATCACTATGATATTAAAATAAATCTAAAAATATTTTTTCCTACTCAAATAGTGAAAAGATTGCACAAGACTGCTAAGCCATACAATTCAGTGTATACAAATGATTTAGCTCAACAGAAAGCCCAGAAGAGCAATTATATAAATATCAGAAAGAAAATCAACCATTACTAAGGAATTTTTTTTGCATCTTTTATTTATCTAATTTGGGGAGGGGAAGGGAAATAACAAAATGCTGAAACAAGGACACAGGATGACCCATTGGAACAATGATACTTACAAGACACTATGTTGGAAATGGACCTTATAAGTTGTGGAAGGGAAAAGAGGGGCAGGTAGGGGAGGGAAAGGAAAGTGAGAGAAAAGCAAAGGAGGGGGTAACAATGCCTGACAAGGAATGTACTCATTACCTTATTGATGTAACTGTAACCTCTCTGTACAACATCTTTACAAGAAAATAAAATTTAAATAAAAAAAAATGAAGGCCAGGAACCTTTGTCTCATGCCCTTTACTCTTAGCTATTCTGGAGGCCAAGATCTGAGGAGTGTAGTTCAAAGGAAGCCTGGGCAGACAGAGCTCAGAGACTTTTCTTTTGGCCAGTCCTGGGCTTGAACTCAGGGCCTGGACACTGTCCTTGAGCTTTTTTTGCCCAAGGCTAGCACTCTACCACTTGAGCCACAGCACCACTCCTGGCCTTTTTTGTTTATGTGGTACTGAGGAATAAAACCCAGGGCTTCATGCATGCTAGGCACCCACTCTTCCACTAAGCCACATTCCCAGCCCCTGAGAGATTCTTTATTTCCAATTTACCAGCAAAAAGCTGCAAGTGGAGCTGTGGCCCAAGTGGTAGAGTACCAGCTTTGAGCAAAAAAGCTAGGGACAGTGCCCTTGCCCTGAGACCAAGCCCCAGTACTGTACACACATGCAAACAACAACAACAACAGCAACAAAAATCCAAAGAACCTTTTCACTATGTTATAGTATGAAAACAGGATTTTGCCACATTCCGAGTATATTTCAATGTCTATCTATTGTCTGTGTAAATGAATAGTAGTTGCGCTTAGCATGAAAACTATTGTGTGAGAGAGAAGTAGACTGGCCCAGCATGTATTTAAACTATGACTGATAGGTCTTGCTGATGTGATGGATATGGAGGAGGTAGAGAGTTATGAAAGATGAGTCACAGTGTCTGAAAATTTGACTTGAACAATCATAGGTAACTGCAAAGATGAAAAAAGGTTTTAGGGAAGGCCTAGGAGGCCTAGGATAAAAGGATAAGAGTGAATACACAGTCTAAGATGTCAGGCAAGCCAGTTTCACATAAGCATTTGGAGTATAGGAGAGAGGGCAAGGCTAAAGTTAAGATTTTGGAAAATATCTCACTGTTAAGTTTGGATCTTAAATATTTCTCAAAGGCTTGATGTCCCTAGATGATGGAGGCACTGGAACCTTTAGGAGGTAGGGCCTAGTGGAAAGAAGTTAAACCATTGAAGGAATATTCTTGGAGAGGGCATTGGGAACCTGGCCTCTGCCTGTTTCTCTTTCCCTCCTTCCCTCCTTCCTTCTGGTCTCTCATTTCCTCCCTTCCTCTCATCTTTCCTTCCTTCCTTCTCTCTCATCTTTGCTTCCTAGCCATCTTTTTAAAAATTAACAGCCTCCTCTGTCACATACTCCTACTGTGATGTACTGTGCCCCTGTAGTTTCCAAGCAATGGGGCCAAGTGATCATGGACTGAAAACTTGGAAGCTGTGAGCCAAAATAACTCTTTCTACCTTTTAAGTTGATTATCTCTGGTACTTTGTCACAGCAACAAGAACAACCAAAAAGCTGCCTGAAACACTCACTATACAGAAGTGGGATGGTAGTCTGGGCCTTGCAAGGCTTGAACTCCCCGTGCACCACAGGAAGGAAACCTACACTGTCTTGTCAGTCTCCCCATGGGGTAACCAGATGTGAGGTATAAGGGGGAGACAGACTGTGAATCTGAAAGCTGACAGCCCTCAGACATAATAACTGGGGTGCAAACTCTTTCTGACACAAAATCTTGACATATACATCATGGAATTAGCTGAGAAATCCTCAGGATTGTTGAGGTCTTTAATGTCTAAAAACTGGGTTGAGGAGAAAATGCCAGCAAATAACACTGAATGATGAAAATGCGAGGTGTGATTCATCAGCACCTACAACAGAAGTGTGCCCCACAGCAGAAGGCAGAGGTACTCTGTGAGAGGTATTCAGAAGGCCTGTGGCGGTGCCCCAAGTGGCAGCACAGAGTTTGCTATGTGTGAGGGGCATGTCTGCAAGGACTAATCAAGGATTCACAGCTCCATTTCTGACCATAGAACTGGGAGGGATAGAGGCCAGAGTAGAGCAGTCTGAAGAGTGAATGAATGTGAGGTAGAGATGTTGGAAGATGAGTTTTGACACTTTTCTGAGGACATTGTGCAATATTGAGAGCAAAGAAATGGGTCGAAATTAAGAGGAAGGTGTGAGTCAAGGAGAACATTTTTCTTTGAAGCTACAGAGCTCCTCCTGAATGTTTGTAAGCTTCTGGAGGAAATTCGGTGATGGTGTGGGTGAGTGTGATCTGTGTTGTGAGGGTCCTGAAAGAGGAATTATAGTTGTCAGAGCCCAAGTAGAGCTGTACTTTATGAGAACCAAGACCTTCCTTCCATTAGATCTGGAGGAAAGACAAAACAGGGAGAATATAGGTGCGTTTGTAAATTGGTTGGTGTTGAAATGAGAGTTTATTGCTGTTTTCTCAACTATATATAAGGTGAGGTTCTCTACCTGGTGTCTTAGGGAAGAGTTGATAGTATAACGAGACAGGAAATCGTTGCTCAGGAGGTGAGCAGGCAAATTGAGCGAAGAAGCATAGGAGAGAGCTGGGCTCTTTGCAGTGCTGTGGTCTGAGGCTCTGTTGTGGGATTTCTCCAGCAGTGTTCAACTTTGTGGGTACTGGGAAGAGAAGATGTAGAATGATGGGTTGAGATTCACAAGGCAGGTACTATGGCAAGTGGGAAAGCCGAGGCAGGCAGGAGGTGAGAATACTTGCAAAAGAGAGGAATATTTATGTTGTGTAAACTATCTCAAGCTTGTGACTTGCTCAGGTTAAATATTCTTAGGAAGGCATATATTTCTGGGTCTACCTATCTATGTCTTTTCTTTACAGTCTTAAAACAGGTTTTAACAACATGATTTGAACCCTTCACACTGATACTTAGTCCAGGCTTATTTTCAAAAGCCTTTTGATTTTGGCTTTTGGAAAACCAATGCTATTTCCCTCCCACCCCCCTGGAACTAATGAGTGAGCAAGCAAGAGGTTCTGTAAGCAAAAGTAAAAACGGCAGACTTTGTTATGATTGGATCTGTGTTTGGAAATTCTGTGAATTGCGTTATGTCAGCATCCTGCTCACGGAATAGGCTATGTAAACAGTGGGTGTTAGAAGGTTCTGTGAATGAGCAGCCATCCTTCTCACTTACACACTTAATCACTGCAATTCTCCAGATTTCTGAGTGTTTATTTCATAGTAAAGAGGGCTCTAAAAAATACCAGGCCAGTCAAGTTTTTTATTTTATTTTATTGTAAAGATGCTATACAGAGGCAGTTAACTTTTTATTGTAGATCATTTCATTTAAACTGCAGTGGGACATACAAATTTTTTAAAAAGCCATTGAAGGCAAGATTTTGAAGAAAAAGTTACAAAAACTTGTCTGCAAAACTTGGCCTTGTATATAAAATTACAAAAAAAAGGGGGGGATGGGAATAGGTTTGTTCTGTCTTTTACGTTAAAGCATTTGGTATATTGAGAATTTGAATAGCATACCAGAAAAAAAATGTTGTGCTATTAAGGAAAAAATCCTATATAGACCAACTTTTAAATTAAAAGAAATGTTTTTTGGTCATTACTTAATATATCATTAATAACTTTTTATTTGTAGTATTACTTTTTTAATTATAGGGACATATCATTCTGTTTCTTTGGGAACTTAAGAGTGAGATGAGAAAACCATTAGGATGGATTAGGCCTCAGAATAAGTGTCAGGACTCCATGAGTCAGTCAGGGAAAGGACATAAAACCCCAAGAGAACGTGAAACTTTAGGAAGTAAAAATAGGAAACAAAATTATGAACTATAGGGAAAATAAACTCAATTTTAAATTTTAGACTGCCATGTAACCATCATTGTTAAGAGTATCAGGTTTATTGGTCATGAAGATTGAAAGTATAGATAAAGAAAAATAAATACAAGAGAAAAGAATCTTTGCCTTTTGCCACACAAGGGTGTTTGCCCTGTAGGAACCTCTGACCTCTCATGAGATTATACAGCAAAGGTGCCAGGCCTGATGAGCTTCCCAGAGTTTTGTCTTTTCCCCAAAGGTAATGATGGTGCTGGGCTGTGAAGTAGTGATAGGAACCAGTGACAAGAGCCAAGGAAAAAGTTACATTAAAAAACCACCAGCTGTGTGCATCCTGAAGCCATAACCATAGTGGTTGACTCTGCCTTTCTAGGGATGTGGGAATGAAGAATGAAGGACCCTAGGGAGGAGAACGTAGAGACAAGATCTCTAATCTGTAAAAATGGAAGGCACTTAAACAGTGTAGGCTGCAGAGTTATGAACAGAATGCATGAAAGGCTTCTTTGTGTGTGCTTCTAATGAGGGCAGCTTCTAGACTTGTGGCCTATGTCAGAGAAACTGGATTAGCCCTAGTACTGACCCAAAGAAACAAACATTTATTTAGCACCAAGTATGAACTCCATCTCTTGTTGTGTGAATTATATACATAGTTTCTTTTTGTCTTTGTAATCTTGATAGGTGTTAGCCCATTTCATCGAAAAAGAAACTGAAGGTTGGTGACAGTAAGTGATTTTTTTTCTTTTCACTGCACTCAGTTACTACTGAACTACATATAGTTACTACTGAAACCAAGTGTACCCAATTCCAAGACTTGGGGTGTCAGCATCATAAGAGTATAACTCCGTTTCTCAAGTAACTCTGCTGCACACAGGGTCTATGGCTTATCTGACCCATGGTGAAGGTTTTGTTTGGAACAGTGGAAGATGGCTCCAGCCAAGATAAAGAGGTTGTAGGATAATATAGCAAGTGTCCTCTGTTGTCTTCTCTAAGTTTTTGGGATCTGGCAGAAGGGTGGTGGTTCTCAGACTTGGAGTGCCATGGGGCAGTCAGTTATCCTGTCAGAGAACCTGATTCTAGGATGACCCCAGAGTTTTAATTTTGTGGTCTGGAGTAGGACCAAGGTATTCTGCATGGTATGGAGAGTCAGATTGAGATACCTACTTATGACACCATGAGAAACACTGGCCTAGGTGAGTCAACTATCATACTTACACTCTTAGGTCCCTCTGATATTATTTGGTTGTGAAAAACAATAATGCCAACTATGACAGATAAGAGTATGAAAGAA
Organism: Dipodomys spectabilis; assembly: GCF_019054845.1. Taxonomy (NCBI): domain Eukaryota; kingdom Metazoa; phylum Chordata; class Mammalia; order Rodentia; family Heteromyidae; genus Dipodomys; species Dipodomys spectabilis. Next base: position 5,804,951 of record NW_024870972.1, on the reverse strand, counting down.
CAAGCCTTTGCATTTATGGAAGACAGCAGGAGATGGATTTGACTGTGACAGTAAGAAGGCAGCAGCAGAGAACAGGGCTTATCTGACTGTCAGATTACAGCTATCCTCATCCAAACTGAGGATTCACCTCAGCAGCTGCTGATGAGTGGGGTGTGTGATGAGCCCTAAAACTTTGCTTCTACCTTTTCATGCTTGGGTGTTATTAATTTTGTAACCACTTTATGAAAGCCATTTTATCTTCTGTATTTCATAGAAATGAAAACTGGGGAAGGCCTGGCACTTAAAAAAAAAAAAAGCTGTTTCAAGCTGGGCACTGATGACTCACACCTGTCGTCCTAGCTACTTGAGAAGCTGAGAATGTTGGGATTGTGGTATGAGTTACGAGGCCAGTTTGGGCAGAAAAAAGTCCGTGAGACCCCCCCTTCTTGATGAAGACTGGATGCAGTGGCACACAAAGCTTAGCTTATGAGAAACCTCTCATCGGTGGATGGCACCCAGGCAGGAAGCCAGACCTTATGTCAAAATGAGCAAAACCTAGGGCTAGAAATGTGGGTCAGCAACAAACATTAATGCTTAGCAAAATGCCAGGCCCAACCAAAGTACTGCCAAAAAAGAAAATAAAAGTAAACAAATTCAAGGTTGTTAGGTAAGATACATTTTCTAGTTCCATGACCTTTCTTTCAGTCCTTTTCTTTATTTTTTACTATTTCTATTGTTACTACTACTACTACTACTACATGTATGTATGTATGCATGTGTAGACAGGACCTTGCTGCATAGTCCAGATTGACCCTCAAACTCTCAATCTTCAAGCCTCAGCCTTCCAAGTGTCAGGATTATGTTTTTTTGTTCCACCATGCCTAGTGCCTTCAATTTTAAAAATTAACCATAAAATGCATTAAAAAGACTTATAATAACCCAAGGATATCAGAACCTACCTCCAGTGTCAATTATATGCCACTACAGAAGCAATTACTAATTTCAGTGGGTTTAGTGATCTTTCTGATTTTGTCTTAATATGTGGAAGTTATTTATTTATGTTTGTTTTCACCTAAGTGAAATTATGATGCTATTCTGTGACTTGGTCTCTTTACAGAATAACTCCTATAATTATTTCTGTATGAGCCTCACAAATCTCCCTGTATATTGCTATTTATCTTTTATTCTTTCTTTCTTTTTTGGGGGGGGGGTCCCGTTGTGGGGCCTGAACCCTGGGCCTGGTCACTGTCCCTCAGCTCTTCAGCTCAAGGCTAGTGCTCTACCACTTGAGCCACAGTGCCACTTGCAGCTTTTTTCTTTTTGCTTATGTAGTGCTGAGGAATCGAGCCCAGGGCCTCATGCATTGCAAGACAACCACTGAGCCACCTTCCTAGCCCCTGCTATTTCTTTTTATACCAAAGGTAAGAAGAATATTCAAACCTATAATTCAAACGAATTTTTAAATGTGGATATAGTTTTAAACCAGAGCCTCTCAGCAGAGGCAGTTTTACTCTTAAAGTGACTTGGCAAAGTCTGGAGATATTTTTGGCTGTTACCATGTAGAAGGGTGGGTATCTAGGAGTTACAGAGCAGCAGTGTACTAACCCCCCCCCCCACCCCGCAACAGGCCAAAATCAGTGTCAAAATGGTAAGAATCTGATTGTCTTCAGCATACTCACTTCAATGACATTTCAGCATCCTACTTAAGGAGCTTGATCAATAACACTAGCCTTTTCAATAATACCTCCATTTTAAAAGTGTTAAGATTTCAGTTTCTCGAGCTTTACAACGTTGGTGCGGGGGCGGGGAGGGGGGAGGATTGGGTGATGGGGAGGTAGGGGGGAGGTAGGGAAGGGATGTGAAGGGTAAACAAAGGAGGAGGCTGCAATGCTTGATAAGAAATGTATGCATTATCCTGCCCATGTAATTGTAACCCCTCTGTACAGTATGTTCACAAAAAAAAATTAAATTAAATTTAAAAAAAATTTCAGTTTCTGAGGAAAAAACAATTCTTCTCTGGCTTCTTCCTTGTTCTGAAGTCATATTTGAAATACTTTTATGCATCTCTGAGTTTGGTTTATAGCAATGCAAAATCATTAATAACTACGTATTGAATCTCACTATGAGGAAAAGTATTTCTCAGCTATGTTTTATGTTGTTTCTCTGTAGTTGGAATTGTTCCTCTTATTCTTAAGATGTAGATTCTATAAAACTAGAAATAATTTAAAAGTTTAAATACCAGATTGAAATAAAAGGAACTGTGGAATTTGCAGATGTATTTAGTTGAATAGATTATTCTATAGTAAGACTAAAACACAAGACCATTAACTGTTGGAAGCAAGTTATTGGGTTCTAGGTATGATAGTTGGTTATTGTTAGCTATCTGTGGCCTTGTTTGGGTGAATTTATTCAGATTAAAGAAGCTTAGTCTATCTTCATTCCTAAAGAATCCAACAACTTACTTCTTTGCTAAATAATATATTATCACAGATATTTGTAATGAAAATAATGTCTTTTTTCTTAAAATGATTTTAAAAATAATTTATATATAATGATATTCAGAAAGAATAGAGTAAAATAAATTATACCTTTAAGTTAGAATTTAATTTTCTTTTTTACTTGGGTTATAGATTATATGGTATCATAAGTAGTAGGTACATTTGAAATACCTTTTTCTTAATTCAGGAATCTCCTAAAATGCTACTGTTTTTTTTTAACTTAACAGAATTCAGAAAAACTTTTCAAATAGTTTGAATCTTTTTTTATAGTTCTGTCAGCAGCAATGATTTTTTTAATCTCATAATTTGAAAATACTGTTCTTAATGTCTTCAGATGTTAAAGATTTCAGATTTTAGAAGAGTTTGTCAGACTACTACTAGTGAGCTTCTTGCTGAGAAATCTCAGTATTATAGATGCTATAGACTGACAGGACAGAGTAACTATGAGAATGGGCAATATCTTCACTTCATTCTCTGTTGTATCTTAGAATCTTATGTCGAAGTAATGTCAAGGATTGTTGTTCTTCCACTTGTGCTTGTAGGCATAGACAACAGCTTGTTTAGTGTGCCTGTTTTTGAACTTATGTAAATGGAATCATGCTGCCTTTTTATTTCTGTAATTTTCTACTTTTTTGAGACATACTATGCTTATTAGCCCCTTAAGTGAGTGCAGTACATAGTAAGACAAAGTTTTGTGTAAATTTTAGCAAAGTCTGTGAAGTTATTCTAAAAATCCTATTTAGGATTGTCAGTGATCCTGCATTGGATGTTTGTTAGAGAATGGACATCTTTGTGACATTCATTCCTTCTGGCTAAAATTACATGTAGGTCTTCATTTAAGGTTTTGTGACACTTAACTTATTAGTCATGCAGTGCTATGCAGAGCATTTCAGGTCTACTTAGCTCTCTAGGGGGCAATTTATTTTCCTTAAAATAAATTTAGTGACAGTTATGTATTGGTATATTTTCTAGGTCATCTTTGTTAGCAAGGGGAAGTGATAATTTAAGATTTATTATTAAGAAAATAAGACAGTATGACACTCAGTTTGGAAAATCACTTGCAGGTGACTTAATTAATTTAGGAATTTTAATATTGGTTAAGTAAGCAAACAATTCCAGTATAAAAACATAAATGTTTTACTAGATGTTTACATAAAACGACGTGTGAACATGAAAAAGGAAGTGACTAATTCAGCATTTGGGCACAGATATTTTATATGGTAAAGGAACTGCCAAGTATTCAAAATGGTGGCATTTCTTTTTTCTTTTTTTTGGGGGGGGGGGTCTGGTCGTGGGGCCTGAACTCTGGACCTGGGCACTGTCCCTCAGCTCTTCAGCTCAAGGCTAGCGCTACCACTTGAGCCCAGCGCCACTCTCGGCTTTTTTCTTTCTGCTTATATGGTGCTGAGGAATCGAACCCAGGGCCTCAGGCATGCAAGGCAAGTGCTCTACCACTGAGCCACCTTCCCAGCCCAAATGGTAGCATTTCTTGACCCATTTCTGGACCAGATACCTCTGTTAAAGGCTTGAGAAAAGACAGTTAAACACATAGTGAAATAACCTCAATAATGCCCAAGAAGAGGGATAAAATAATGAAATAAATTGCATTTAGCTAAGAAAAGCTTGGTTTTACTAATCAGATTTTCTGGGAACAAGATTTTCAAAACTGTATGCCTCTGCATAATGCCTTGTATTTGAATGCTGCTGAGACTGCTTTGGACTTTTCCAGGCTCCTTTTTTTAAAAATACATTTCTATTGTGAAAATACTGTACAGAGGGGTTACAATTGCGTGGGTAAGATAATGAGCACATTTCTTATCAAGCATTGTAGCCTCCTGCTTTGTTTCCTCTTCCTGTCCCTTCGTATCCGCCCCTCCTCCGCCCCCTCCTCCAAAGTTGTAATGTTCGTTTTTCGACATAAGGACTTGTACATCTCATTGTTGCAATGGGTCCTCCTGTATCCCTGTTTTAACAATTTGTTTTTTCCCTTCACCTCCACATATACCAACATCATATATAGTGAAAGCAGGGGTTGTACCATGGGGGAGGAACATACAAGGCAACAAAGACATAACATTATAAATATGTTAGAAATAATCGCCTGAAAGATCTCTCTCTCTCTCTCTCTCTCTCTCTCTCTCTCTCTCTCTCTCTCTCTCTCTCTCTCTCTCTCTCTCTTTGTCGTGGGGCTTGAGCTCTAGGCCTGGGAGCTGTCCTTGAACAATTCAGCTCAAGGCTCATGCTCTACCATTTGAGTCCAAGCTCCTTTTAAAAGCACAGAGATGTTTGCTACTGCAACTCCTGCTTGTGAACGTTTTCAGACTGCTTATAGTTACCATAAGCTAGGAAGCTGCAAAGCACCATATTTTCAGTGAAATTATGTCTATATCAGTGTGCAGGTTTTATTCAGCATTACCAGATTGAGTCAGGGTGTTTCAAGTAAAAGTGATAACAAATGTCATTTTTTTCTTCAATATTTTGTAGCCCCTTTATAACCTGAAATTTAGGAAAGAAATTGAGGCAAAGAAAATTCCTTATGCTTTCCTTTAAGGAGATCACAAAGGAAACTTTGAGTGCATACCTTGTTTAGTAGTTTAAAAGACTATGCATTTGGATTCAGCTGGTGTTTATTGAATAACTATTACATAAAATGCTTGAGTCTTGTTCATATTTGCCCTAAGAAATATGAAAAATAATGGGGCTGCCTCTTCTAGATCCCATTGGCTACTGAGTGGAATGAAGAAAGCATGCTTTTAACAACATTGCAAAGCTCCCTGAAAAAAGAATAAATTATAGACCATGGAGATTTCAGGAGGACAGATCAGATTAAGATGGAAACTAGAACAGGAATCTTAAAGATGGTTTTGAAAGAAAAGAGCAACTGGGAGCTAAAGATGAACTGGAAGGTTCCTCAGAAGAAAGAAATGCTAGGGAGTGGGAATGGACTGGGTGGTTTTAACAACCAGAGGGGAGTCTGACTTCACTTGATCACAAGGATCTAGTCAGTGGCTAGAAGGAAGTGTGACCAGATGGGCTGTAATCATGTGGGAGGCAGCCTGTGCTTAGGAACTGTGTGAAAGTTTGGAGCTGTCAGGGTGACAGGAACATTTCCCTGTTGGCCCTGTTTCCACCTCTTTGCTCCCTTCCACATCATGCACTTTTCCTACTTCTCTAGCTGCTCACAGGTCATCACTGTGGGAGTACTCTGAAAACTGCCAATTGGAACTCATCCTTTTTCTTCTGTTCCCACAGTTACTTTCTTACCCCTCATAATAGCACTTTATATCTTGGTGTTTGTATTAGGTCTGTTTCCATCTCCGTAAGGGCTGCTCATCCCAGGAATTCCAGGAGAGTGGCTTGAATACAGTGTGTTTGTTGACAAAATGAATCTGTTTTTACAAATAGTGTATATACACATACACATATAATGTTTAAAGACTCATGTTATACATAGCAAATTGGTAGAAATTCTAAGACCTTAGTGATCAGATGAAAAAAAATATTTGGAGAAGCATAAAATATGTGTTCTGTCTCAGTTCGAGAATATTGACCACAGTTTGGCTCTCCTAGTCCTTTGCCCGAATAAAAAAACACAGCTCATCTTCCACACCCTGACCATGTGCCAAACCATGACCTCTTTGGTCCAATTTTCCTACCCCTCCTGTCACAAGATAGAGCAAACAGAGTAAGCTTAGAAATAAGAATACCTGAAAAACAAGGGCAGTGAGTTTTTCCTAATTTAGTTAAAACTTGACTTAGAAAGTTCACCTTCATAGTATGAGTATTCTCAATGGCTTTTCAAGAATAAGCAGAGTCATTTCATTTCTAAAATTCCTATATGAGTCAACTTTGGACTTGAAATTATTTTGTATATAGCCATATTAGTTTCTAAACCCCCCTACCTTTGAAATATTTTAGATTACAAGTCACGACAGTATGGATACTTAAAAAAATATATCAGAACATGGGGCTGGGATGGTGGCTCAGTGGTGGGGTGCTTGCCTTGCATGCATGAGGCCCTGGGTTCAATTCTTCAGCACTACATAAGCAGAAAAAGCTAGAAGTGGCACTGTGGCTCAAGTGGTAGAGTGCTAGCCTTGAACTGAAGAGCTGTGGGACAGCGCCCAAGCCTAAAGTTCAGACCCCACCACGACCACCAACAAAAAAAAACAACAAAAACCCCAAACTGTCAGAACTTGTTTATTTATATCTACATTGTTTTTGTTGATGCTGGTTTACACCCAGTTCCTCATTAATAAAGTGAATAAGTTGGAGAAGTTTTCTTTGCCAATATTTTAAGAAGAATGTATTCTTACATGAGTAGGAATCTTTCTTTAAGAGCCAAATCATTAGATGGAAGAAAGAGAGCCTCAACAAATGGTTCAGGCAGAATTGGCTATGTACATGTAGAAAACTGAATGTAGATCCTTTCATATCACTCTGCACCAGAATCAACTGAAATCAGAGATTTCAAGGTAAGAGCAGATGCCATGAAAATATTACAGGAAGGGATAGGGGATATACTAGGGTTCCTTGGCACAGGTTGAAACTTCCTAAATAAAGTTCCAAAAACACAACAGATCAAAGAAAGACTGGATAAATGGGATTGTATTAATCTTCTGCATGGCAAAAGACATCACTAGCAAGATAAATAAAAAGTCCACAGATTGGGAGAAGATCTTTACTAGCTATACAACAGACAAGGGCCCCATATAAAAAATATACCTAGAGCTCAAAAAATTAACCCCTCCCATAACAAATCCTCAAAGAAACAACCACCCCATTAATAAGTGGGCTAAAGAATTAAAAAGAGACTTCTCTGGAGAGGAAATAACAATAACCAATAGACACATTAAGAATATTCAACATCTCTAGCCATAAAAGAAATGCAAATCAAAACCACATTGAGATTCCACCTTACTCCAGTTAGAATGGCCATTATCAAGGAAACAATAGTTGATGCTGGCGGAGATGTGACCAAAAGGGAATGCTACTTTACTGTTGATGGGAATGTAAACTTGTTCAACCACTCTGGAAAGCAGTATGGAGGTTCCTCAAAAGACAAACATAGAACTACCCTATGATCCAACTATCCCACTCCTGGACATTTACCCAGAAGAACACAAACAAAATCACACTAAAGCTACCAGCACAACTATGTTCATTTCATTATTATTTACCACAGTTAAGATACCAACCCAGTTGCCCCTCAGTAGATGAAAATGTGGCATATATACACAATGGAATTCTATGCTTCCATCAGAAAGAATGAAATCGCTCCATTCATAAGGAAAATGGAAAGACTTGGAAAAAATCCTATTAAGTGAAGTAAACTAGACCCAAAGAAACATAGGTTACATGGTTTCTCTCATTTATAATAATTAGTATATGTCTAGGATAGTCCTAGCAGAGGATCACAATAGCTCAATAGCTATGTATTCATGACCATATAAAAACAATGCTGATCAAAATGAACTCCAAGATATGGAAATATGAGACTTAAAAAAAATATGGTGAGAAGTTATTTCTTTTCTCCTTTTCTTTGGTTTATCACCCCGTTGTTACTGTTTTTTTTTTTTGGTAACTTGCCTCTCTCTCTCTCTCACTCTCTCTCTTTCTCTCTCTCTCTCTTTCTCTCTCTCTCACACACACACACGTTTATCTGATTTGAGGAAGGTAAGGGGAATAACAAAATGGTGAGAGAAAGAACAAAGGGTGAACCAATGCAACAGCAATACTCACAAGACATTATATTGGAAATAAACTTTGCAGCTTGGGGGAAGTGAGTCAGGAGACGGAACGTGGCAGAAAATGAGGGAGGTGGTAACAGTATTTGACAAGAAATGTACTTATTACCTTACTTATGTAACTGTAATCCCTCTATACATCACATTTTCAATAAAATAAAATGAAAGAAAAAAAAGAACCAAAAACTTGGTCTTTAGAGATTTTGTTTTGACTATATGCCACTAGGTGGCAGTAAAAAAAGTTCTTTGTAATGAGCAATATTTAATCATTTTTATTTATTAATCTTGAGGATCAAATTTAGGGGCTCACACATACTATGCAGACAGTCCTACCCTTAAGCTACAAGCCCAGCCCAGATTGTCAGTTTGTAAGTTTCCTTAAAAGAGAAATTTAGGGGACTAAATTTTGAAGTGTCTGTTTTAAATGCTATATAACCATAGACAGGCCTCATGTTTTTAGTACTTATCTATGTACAAAACTTTTCACCCCTTCTACCCCTTACCAATTCATATATTCATATTAGAGAATCATGGTAAAACAGACATAAATCAAACCATGTAATTTTGTTTTATAAAATATTCTCATGTTTAAAAATTAAAATATAATAATTAAACTTTTGAAATATATATCAATTAAAAGAAAAAATTTAAACACCCTAAAATAACCTATGTTAGCTATTTGTTATATTTCTTCTATGTCCACCACTCTCCCCCAACAATTAAACCTGGGGCCTTATCCACATTAAACAAGAGCTCTTTACCTACAGGCTTTCTGTTTTACCTTTTTTTTTTTATTTTTTTATTGTGAAAATACTGTACAGAGGGGTTACAATTACATGGGCAAGATAACGACTACATTTCTTATCAAGCATTGTAGCCTCCTCCTTTGTTTCCCCTTCCCATCCCTTCCCATCCTCCCCCACTCCCATTTTGTTTTGTTTTTGAGACAGAGTTTTGCAACCACTTGCCTTTGCCTGAGATGACCCCATACTCAAGATCTTCCTGCCTCTTCCTCCTAAGTAGCTAGGATTATGCCTGGTTTCTTCCCAGTAGTTTTTGTACATACAAAACTAAAATCACATTGAATATTTAGTTTTGCTCTTTTACTTTCAATTTTTGTATTTTCTTATATCATTCAATATCTTTTACAACATTATTCAGTCTTGTGTATAAATCACGAGAAATTCTGCCAGTCTAATATCGTGAGTGGCTTTTAGTTTTGTGTTGAGTAATGATGTCATTAACGTAAGTCTTTCCTTAGGATACAATTTTGGAAATTGAATTACTGAGTATTGGACAGGGATTTTAATGATTTAACTATTGTTTTAATCCGTCTTGTACTGTTAGAACAGAATATCTGAGACCTAGTAATTTATAAAGTACAGAAATTTATTTCTTATCATTTTGGAGGTATAAGATCTGGGAACCTGTATCAGGTAACAGCCTTCTTGCTATATCATCCATGGCATAAGATGAAAGCACAGTTCTCATGATTTAATTACTTCTTAGAAGTCCTATCTCTCAATACTGTTTTGTAACAGGCACATTCAAACCATAGCAGTTACAAGTGACTTCACAGAAAGGGTTTACAAATTTGGTTCCCCAACAGTAAGAGTGCCCTTCTCACTACATTTTTTTTCCAATCCTGAGTATTGTGACATAAGGCTTAGTTTTTAAATAATATTTAATATTTGTTTTTCTGGGAATTGAACTTACAGTGCATTTGATTTTTAAAAATCAATTTTTAACTGTCATTTTGGAAATGTAAGTGAGGAGAAATCTGCCAGATATGTTATAGTATTTCCTTCTTATCCAGGGTTTCACTTTCTACGTATTGAGTTACTTATGTCCATCTAAGAACTGAAATAGTAAATGGAAAATTTCAGAAGGAAACAATTTATAAGTTTAAAAGTGCATGTCATTCCGAGTAGTATGAGGAACTCTTAATTCCACCTCAACCAGGCCTCAAATTATCCTTTTGAATCCACTACGTTAGTTACCCAGTAACCATTTTCGTTATAAGACCCACTGTCCTAGTACATGGTTCTTGTGTTCAGATAACCATTATCTTAGTTAATAATGGCCACAAAGCACAAGAGTAGTGATTCTGGCAATTTTATTAAAGTATATTATTATAATTGTTTAATTGTATTATTTGTTATTGTTAACCTCTTAATCTGTTCTAATTTATATGTTAAAACTTAATCATAGATATGTATCATGTGATATATAAATATATTGTATATAATATATACATATATATAATTCAGTGTTATCTGTGTGCACAGGTTTCTAGTAGTGGTCTTGAAATACATTCTTGAACACTCATGTGTTAAAGTCAGCATGTGGAACTACTACAGATAATGGAAATAGTAGCTATTTCTAGTAGTTGCAAATAGAAACCATTTGAAACCATTTTAAACATTACCCAGGAATTATTTACAGTCGGTGGCTGTATTCTGTGGACCTATTGAGTGTCTAGATTTCTTGATTTTTAATTCCCATTGGCTTGACTTATATACTGTTGAGAAGTCAGCCTCCAAGCATGACCCAGGACTCAGGACTGTATCTGGGAAGAACTAGATTAGATGGGAAAACCTGGGCCTTGTTCTCCTTAAGAGAGTTATTTTTTTTTTTATTTGTCAGTATTGTGGATGCCTCCAACCCTTTGCTTTAGTTTGTTTCAATTGGAGTTTTGCCTTTGCCCAAAGTCAGCCTATTCATCTACCCTCCTGTGTATACATATCTCCCCAATAACTGGAAATAGAGGCATGCACCAAAAACCATTGAAGAGTCAGTTAAGATTGATCTGCTACTGTCTTGAAACTAGTTTCCTTCTATTGTACACTGTAGGTTGATAGTAGCTACACTTTAATTTTTTGAGAGTCAAACGTGATGTATAGTGGTTAATAGCTTTAATAGCTTTCTGTTTATGGGTGGCTTAATGGAAACTTTGATAGAATTTAATTAAAAACTGAACTGGGGGCTTTCAATGAGATGTAATACATAGAAAATTAAGCTCAGTGGTCTCATACATAAAAATCACTCAGGAAATTTAAATTGTTGGAACTGCTAGAACTGATTTAAGAAGTGATATTTAACCATGTGAAAGGTAGAGCAAATGAAACACACTAAAGTGTGTTTCATCACAGAGACTGGTTTTTCTGTATCATAAGCATATTACTAATGAGGGAAGATGAACTTAGTGCATAGAATGGGGTACTGTAGAGGGGAAGATCTTTTGGGGATGATACTAGGACTTCATGGATAGGATATCAAACTGAAGTTAATCAGATTTGTATCATTAGACACTATTCCTGCTATCTTGTGGAGAGTAGGTACCCAGCTTTGGGCAGACTACTTAAACTCTGTGTCTCACTGTCCTCATCTTTAAGGTAGATTCAATAAGAACAGCTACTCATAGGCTGAATGTTGAATGAATCACCATTTATAAAGCACTTAGAATGGCTCCTGTGATTTAGAAACTGCTTTAGCTGCTCATTGAATGGATCACAGATGTCTGGTAGCATAAGAGAACCTCAGGTTCTGCTCCTTTTCTACCTACCATGAAAAAAACACTTCATGAAAATCCCAGACTTCCCCTGACCCTAAACTACTAGTGCCTAGACTATAAGACTGCTGAGCCTCCTGCTTTTCTTGCTCGGTCTGACTGGAACATTCTCACATAGATTTGACCTAAGCTTTTCCTTGCCTAGATCACCTGAATTGGACTCCAAATGAGGGAGCAGGCTCCATACTCACTAGCTTGAAAGCACCAAGCACTTCCCTCTGATGTAAACATCACCACTCACCCTTTCAAAGATCTCCCAGTGGTAGCCTGTGTATCACATTCCATTATGTTTGGTTCTTGCAAAGAACTTTGATGTGATCCTCTTGGGGTTGTTGTCACCTCCCGTTTGCGTTCTATTCTTCGAGCAGATTTGAACAGAAAGAAAAAATGCAGTAATATATATGCAAACAGCCTTTTTCATTCTAGTAAGGAGCCTTTGAATTATACTTTATAGAGTTAAGATTACTTGCATCTTGTAAGTTTCTAGATTTTCTCCCTGCTCCAGTGGATTCACTTTTTGTGAATTCTACTATATACATTTTGTCTTTTGTGTTTTTTTTGAACCTTGAATGCCTTCTGAGTAGTACTGTTTCAAAGTTACCTACTAACCTACTAATAATACCTACTTAGCTTTCTTCTACTTTTCTCAGTCGAAAACACTACACTGGATCTCATGTAGGGACAAGAGGTTTCATGCTGGATTTCTTAAGCGTTGCCTGGAATTGTGGTGTGGAGGATTTCAAGGCAGCTTTGAGGTCACAGGGAGAAAGTCCTATGACTTGCACAAAAGGATGCACCAGATTCAAACAGGTTATCATTGTGGAAGAAAGGTTGTAGAATTGAGGTGTGAAAAGTGTAGGGCACAGTCTTTGTCTATGTTTGTAATGCGTTATTAAGTTCATAGTGGATGAAACTTGTCATATTGTCTTCATCTTTTTTTGATATATGGCATCTTTTATGATGAAGTTTAGAACCATGGCAGATGAATGATAAGACCCTGAGTGCCACTGGTATGCATGTCACGGATTTATTGTTCCTGGCATATGGGACAACTGACCTAGCCTTTGCCCTGTATAAGGATGTCATCTCCAAGTATTTGTATATGAATTTACATTAATACATTAAACCATTTATGTACATACATACCATTTGTTTTCTCTGATAATAGTTAAGTGTAGGCTTGTTTAAAAAATGTAAAATGAGCTGGGTATGGTAGTAGTACATACCTGCGGTCCCAGCTGAACAGGAGAATTACTAAAGAAGTCTAGAGAAATATTGGTGGTCAGTAGTTCAAGATCAGTGTAGGCAATGGAGTGAGACCCTGTCTGACAAAACATAACAAAAATTAAATGAAAGTTTCATTGTGAATATTAATATTGAGTTGTATACTTAAAATGGGATGGATTTTATTGCATGTGAATTATCTCTCTTACAGTTCTTATATAATTCTTGTATATTTTTTTCCTGTGATGGTACGTAGGCTTGAACTCAGGGCCTTGTGCTCTTGCTTGGATTTTGTGTGTGTGACTGACACTACTACTACCACTACCAGTCCACCGTATTTAATGGTTAACTGGAGATGGAGTCTGTGGACTGGTTTTAAACAACAGTCCTCAGATCTCAGTCTCCTGAGTAGATAAGATTATAAGCATGAGCTATCAGCACCCAACTTGTATATCTTATTTGAACTGTTGTTAAAAATATAAAAAATTCTAAATAGAAATTTTTTGTTGTTGTTGTTGTTTGGGGATTTTTTGGTACCAATCCTAGGATTTGAATTCAGGGACTGTGCACTGTCTCTGAGCATTTTTATTTATTTACTATTTTCTCTCAAGTCTAGCACTCTACTACTTGAGATATAGCTCTACTTTTTTCTTATGGTCAGTTGTGGGGCTTGAAATCTAGGCCTGGGCACTGTCCTCAGTTCTTAAGCTCAAAGCGAGCGCTTTACACTTGAGCCACAGTGCCACTTCCAGTTTTCTGGTGGTTAATTGGAGATAAGAGTCTCACAAACTTTCCTGCCCAGGCTGGCTTTGAACCACAATCCTTAGATCTCAGCCTCCTGAGTAGCTAGGATTACAGGTGTGAGCCACCAGTGCCAGTCTTGGCTTTTTTTTTCCTGGTTTTGGGGCTTGAACTCTAGGCCTGGGCATTGCCTCTGAGCTCCTTTTTGCTGAAGGCTAGCACTCTACCACTTAAGCCACTGCTCCGCTTCTGGCTTTTTTTGAGTAATTTATTGGAGATAAAAGTCTCACAGACTTTCCTGCCTTAGCTGGCTTTGAACTGCAATCCTCAGATCTTGGCCTCTGAATAGCTAGGATTACAGGCATGAATCACCAGTACCTGGAATACTTCTAGCTTTTGACAGTTAATTGGAAACACAAGTCTCTGGCTTTGTCTCATAAAACAGTTTAAAAATATATTTTCTGGTTATAAAAGTAATATACACAAGTTAGGTGTCAGTGGCTCACACCTATAATCCTAGCTATTTGAGAGGCTGAGATCTGAGGATCGCGGTTTAATGCCAGCCTGGGTAGAAAAGTCCCTGAGACCCTTCTAATTAACGATCAGAAAACAAAAGCTCAGCAACAGCAGCCAGGCCCTGAGTTCAAGCCCTAGGAGCCGCATGTGCACATGCGCGCACGCGTGCGCTCACGCACACATACACATACACAGTAACATACATATATGGAACCGGGATACATTCTAATAGAGAAGGAAGCATTAATGTCCTTTAGTAACTTAACATTTGATGATGTTTTCTTCCACTATTTTTTTACTCCATTGTGTAGATTATTTTTAAGTTATTTCTGAGTATAGAACTTTACTTTGTCTTTCCTTCACTTAATATTCTAACCATTTAAAATGCTGCCAAAGTTTTCTTATAAACATTTTAATTGCATGCATTGAGGCACTGTGTGAAGATATTGTAAATTAATCATTCTCTGTTGTTAGACATTGATAAGAACTAGCACTAAAATGAACACCTTTGAGCATATTCCCCAGTGTCATATTTGGATTTATTTTCTTAAATGTATGACAAATAGATATATCAATGATTCTGAGTGCTGTCAAGTTGCATTCTTCCATGAGGGCCTCTGTTAACCTATAAAATGTCTTCTCTAGGTAATAAATTACTAGGCAGATGTGGGTCTGGGATGCCAAGCTTGAAGTGGATTGTGGGCTGTGTTACCCTGGCTTACACTCCATGGGGCCTCAGTGCAATGTATAACTGCACTTTGAGAGGAAGGCCCCATTTATGTTCTTCCTGTATCTCACAGAGAGCACCTGTTTCATAGATCCTCAATATGTGTGTAAAAAAGTAAAAGCTTTAATTCATAAATGAAAAGTGACATGTTTTTGCTATAGTTTGTTCTTTTCATGATGAAAATTAACATCCATGTGTTTCTCAGATACTTACATTTTTCTTAATTGTTCATAAAGTTATGTTTTTTATTCTTAGCATTTTTAATTTGTTGTATTTTTTATTTGGTATTTTTAATTTGGTTACATGTGATCTAGCTTTACTAATACTCTTCCTATTTATATTTACATTGTTTTCTGAAAAAAAAAGTTTTATTTTTACTTTTATTTTGTTTTACTTTCTGCTTCTGCTCTTTTGATTTTCAGTATGCAAAATTCTTTTTTTGTTTTTTTATTTTATTTTATTTTATTTGAGACCATACTGTACAGAGGGGTTACAATTACATGGGCAGGAAAATGCATACATTTCTTACCACGCATTGCAACCTCCTCCTTTGTTTACCCTTCACCTCCCTTCCCAGCCTCCCCCCTCCCCCCCACCCAATCATACCCCCCCTCCCTCCCCCCCACCGACATTGTAAAGCTGGTTTTGACATGACATTTTGTACTTCTCATTGTTGCAACAGGTCCACCTGAATCCTTAAACGACTTGTTTGTCCCCGTCTCCTCCACATGTTATACTGACATCAAATATAGTGAAAGCGGGGGTTACACTGTGGGGGAGGGACATACAAAGCAACAAAGAAATAATCTTATAAATGCGTTAGAAACACATGCATGAATGAAACAAAAACATTAAAATACATATTTGAGGGTTCGTTTTCCTAACATCACATTCTCTGACTTTTTCCGCTTGACTCATACCTATACTAGATATTGCAAATAAGGGAAACCATGGGACCTATGTTTCTGTGGGCCTGGCTTACTTCACTTAATATAATTTTTTCCAAGCCTTTCCATTTCCTAACAAATGGGGCAATGTCATTCTTTCTGATGGAGGCATAGAATTCCATTGTGTATATATACCACATCTTCTTGATCAGTTCATCTACTGAGGGGCATCTGGGTTGGTTCCATATCTTAGCTATGGTAAATAATGCTGCAATAAACATAGTTGTGCTGGTAGCTTTAGTGTGGCCTTGTTTGTGGTCATTTGGGTAAATGCCCAAAAGTGGGATTGCTGGGTCATTGGGGAGCTCTATATGGAGTCTTTTGAGGAACCTCCATACTGCTTTCCAAAGTGGTTGAACAAGTTTACATTCCCACCAACAATGAAGTAAGGTTCCTTTCTGTCCACATCCCCTCCAGCATCTGTTGTTGTTAGAGTTCTTGATTTTTGCTGTTCTAACTGGAGTGAGGTGATATCTCAATGTTGTTTTGATTTGCATTTCTTTTATGGCTAGGGATGTTGAACATTTCTTCATGTGTCTATTGGCCATCCTTCTTTCTTCTTCAGAGAAGCTTCTCTTTAGGTCTTTCGCAAACTGACTTATTGGGCAGTTGTTTCTTTGAGGATTTGTTGTTGGGTGGTTTAATTTTTTGAGTTCCAAGTATATTTTAGATATGAGACCCTTGTCCGTTGTATGGCTAGTAAAGATCTTCTCCCAATCCGTGGGCTTTCTATTGATCTTGCTAGCTATGTCATTTGCCCTGCAGAAGCTCTGCAACCTTATACAATCCCATTTGTCCACCCTTTCTTTGATTTGTTGTGTTTCCGGGTCTCTATTCAGAAAATCACGGCCTGAGCCGAGGAGACCCAGGGTTTCTCCTATTCCATCCTGTAATGTTTTCAGAGTGTCTGCTTTGAGTTCAAGGTCTTTGATCCATTTGGAGTTGATTCTGGTGCAGGGTGATATATAAGGATCTAGCTTTAGTTTTCTACATGTAGTTAACCAGTTTTGCCAGCACCATTTACTGAAGAGGCTGTCTGTCTTCCATTCTATTGTTTTAGCTCCCTTATCGAAGATTAGATGGCTATAGGTCTGTAGGTTCATTTCTGGGTTTTCAATTCTATTCCATTGGTCCTGAGGTCTGTTCTTATGCCAATACCAAGCTGTTTTGATTACTATGGCTTTATAGTAGAGTTTGAAATTTGGTACTGATATTCCTCCAACAGTGTTCTTTCCGTTGAGGAGCGTTTTTGCTATTCGGGGTCTTTTATTGTTCCATATGAATTTTTGGATTGCCTCTTCTATTTCCTTGAAGAATGAGGGTGGAATTTTGATAGGTATTGCGTTGAATTTGTAGATAGCCTTGGGAAGTATTGCCATTTTCACAGTGTTAATCTTTCCAATCCAGGAACATGGGAGGTTTTGCCATTTTTTAAGTTCTGTGTTGATTTCCTTTTTCAAGATTTTAAAGTTTTCATCATAGAGGTCCTTCACTTCTTTAGTTAAGTTAATTCCTAGGTATTTTATTTTTTGTGGGGCTATTACAAATGGAGTTGCTTTCCTAATTTCAGCCACACTTTTCTCATTGTTGGCATACAGAAAAGCCATTGATTTTGGGGGGTTAATTTTATAACCTGCTACTTTGCCAAAGTTTTGAATCAGCTTGAGTAATTTAGGAGTGGAGTCTATGGGATTCTTTAAATACAAGATCATGTCATCTGCAAAGAGGGAGAGTTTTATTTCTTCTTTCCCTATTTGGATCCCCTTTATGTCTGCATCTTGTCTTATTGCTGTAGCTAGGCATTCTAACACTAGGTTGAAGAGAAGTGGAGAGAGTGGGCATCCTTGTCTTGTTCCTGAGTTAAGAGGAAATGGCTTTAGTTTTTCACCATTGAGTATAATGCTGGCTATAGGTTTGTCATATACAGCCTTTATTGTATTGAGGAATGTTCCATGGATTCCTAATTTTTCCAAAACCTTCATCATAAAGGGGTGTTGGATCTTGTCGAATGCTTTTTCTGCGTCTATTGACATAACCATGTGGTTCTTATTCTTGCTCCTGTTGATGTGATGAATAATATTAATTGATTTGCGTATATTGAACCAGCTTTGCATCCCTGAAATGAATCCTGTTTGATCGTGGTGTATGATTTTTTGGATGAATTGTTGAAGTCAGTTGGCCAAAATTTTGTTGAGAAGTTTTGCATCAATGTTCATTAAAGAAATGGGTCTATAGTTCTCTTTCTTTGATGAGTCCCTGCCTGGTTTTGGGATGAGGGTTATGATGGCTTCATAGAATGTGTTCGGTAGTGAGCTTTCTCTTTCAATTTCATTGAAGAGTTGGAGGAGAATTGGTGTGAGCTCTGCTTTGAAGGCCTTGTAAAATTCCGCTGTAAAACCATCTGGTCCTGGACTTTTCTTAGCTGGGAGGTCTCGTATTGCTTTTTCTATTTCAATGCTTGATATGGGCCTGTTAAGATAGCTTAACTCATCTTGGTTTAGTTTTGGCATGTCAATATTTGCTAGGAAGAGGTCCATTTCTGTCAAGTTCTCAAACTTATTAGCATACAGTTTTGAGAAGTATTCCCTTATACTGTTCTGAATCTTGGTTGTTTCCGTGGTGATGTTTCCATTCTCATCTCTGAGTTTATTAATTTGGGTGTGTTCTCTTCTTTTTCTGATAAGATTTGCTAAGGGTCTGTCAATTTTGTTAAGTTTTTCGAAGAACCAACTCTTTGTTTTGTTGATTCTTTCTATAGTTTTTTTGGATTCTAATTCATTTAATTCTGATTTAATTTTGATTATTTCTTTCCGTCTACTGGATTGGGGTTTATCTTGCTGCTCTTTTTCAAGGAGGTTTAGATGCGTCATTAAATTGCTAGTTTCAGATCTCTCCAATTTGTTGATGTAGGAGCTCAGAGCTATAAACTTGCCTCTGAGTACTGCCTTTGCTGTGTCCCAGAGGAGCTGGTATTTTGTGTGTTCATTTTTGTTGAATAGCATGAACATTTGAATTTCCTTTCTAATCTCTTCCATGACCCACTCATGATTCAGCAGTGTGTTGTTCAGCCTCCATGTGATACCGGACTTTCTTTGGTGGCTTTTGGTGTTGAGTTCTAATTTTATTCCCTTGTGGACAGAGAGAATGCAAGGTATAACTTCAATGTTTCTGAATTTAGACAAGTTTGCTTTGTGGCCTAAAATGTGGTCTATTTTAGAAAACGTTCCATGTGCTGCTGAGAAAAACGTGTATTCTGATGCTGCTGGGTGAAATGTTCGGTAAATGTCTGTTAAGTCTAGTTGATCTATGCAGCTGTTTAGATCTGTGGTTTCTCTCTTGAGTTTTTGCCGAGTTGATCTATCTAGTGGGGAGAGTGGTGTGTTAAAATCCCCAACTATTAACGTCTTTGGATCTATATGGGATTTGAGGGAAAGTAGTGTTTCTTTGATAAATTTGGGTGCTCCATTGTTTGGTGAATAGATATTTAGAATTGTAATATCCTCCTGAAGGAGAGATCGTTTAATTAGTATGTAGTGACCTTCTTTATCTCTTTTCACGAATTTTAATTTGAAGTCTATTTTATCTGATATTAGGATTGCAACTCCCGCCTGTTTATGCGGTCCGTTTGCTTGGTAGATTTTGTTCCAGCCTTTAACATTGAAAATGTGTTTGTTTTTACGGGCAAGATGGGACTCCTGCAGGCAGCAGATAGAAGGGTCTTGTTTTTTAATCCAACTAGACAGTCTATGTCACTTAATTGGAGAGTTCAGTCCGTTAACATTAAGAGATAGGACTGAGAGGTATTTGGGAGTTCCTGCCATGTTATCTACCTTTTTGGGGGCTGCGAAAACTGGGTTCTTCCTATGGTTCTTGGATTCTCAGTTTGGGTGCAGTTTCTTGGCCTTTATTGCGGTCTTGTTGGTTTTCTATGTGTAGGACATCTTTAAGAATCTTTTGTAGGGCTGGTTTGGTGGAGATGTATTGTTTCAATTTTTCTTTGCTATGGAAGGTTTTTATTTGGCCTTCGGCTATGAAGGAGAGTTTAGCTGGGTACAGTATTCTTGGTTGATAGTTGTTTGTTTTTAGGGCATGGCATACATCGTTCCAGGCTCTTCTTGCTTTGATTGTCTCTCCTGAGAAATCTGAGGTGATTCTAATTTGTTTCCCTTTATAAGTGATTACCCTTTTCTCTCTGACAGCTTTAAGGATCTTTTCCTTGTTCTGAGTTGATCCTGTGTGGATTATAATGTGGCAGTGGGATGTCCTATACTGGTCTGGTCTATTTGGGGTTCTAAAGGCTTCTTGTATCTGGACAGGCCTATCTTTTTGCATGTTTGGGAAGTTCTCTGCTAGGATCCTGTTAAACAAATTTCCTAGACCATTATCTTCTGTTTCTAGGTGCTCCTCTACACCCATTATCCTTAGATTAGGCCTTCTGATGGTGTCTTCCAGGTATTGGATAGATCTATCATATTTCTTGGACTTGTCTTGGATGGTTGTATGTTCTTTCTCTATAATATCTAGGCTGTCTTCAATCCCTGAGATTCGATCTTCTGCATGGTCTAACCTGCTGTCAAGACTCTCTACTTTGTTTTTTATCTCTTTTCCTTCTAGTTGGTCAGCTTTGATGGCTTCAAGTTCTTTGTTGAAGCTCAGTTTTAGGTCTTGTATGAATTTCTTTACTTCCTTAATTTGGTGTTCAGTGTTTGTCCTCAAATCACTTAGTTGATTGGTTATGGTTTCTTTGGGCTCCCATTCCTTCTGTTGGGTTCCATTCAGCATTCCCTTTGTGGTCTCCCTGACTTCCTTCAGCTCTTTGTTAATGGATTCCATGAATGCCTTTAGTGATCTTTGTGTGTTCTCTACCTGGTCTCTCAATTCCTGTATTACTCTTTGATTAGCTTCCTCCCGTTCGTGGGATTCCTGCAGATCTCTTTGAGTGTTCTCAGCCTGCTCACGCCATTCCTCCCTTTCTCTTTGAGTATTCTCAAGTTGTTCACGCAAATCCTGTATCAGTTTTTGAGTAGCTTCCTCACGCTTATGATATTCCTGTATAAACTTCTGGGATGCCTCCTCTCTCTCCCTGTCACGCTCATACAGAGTCCTTTGTACATTGTCAAACTTTTCATTTATCATGTTTGCCAGCAGTGTTTGTAGAGCTGTTTGGGAACTCTCCTCTGGATTATTCATTATCTGTTCTAACCCCTGATTATCAAGATTGGGAATTGAGATACCCGAATTTGCCATTTTTCTTGTGTTTTTCCAGCTTACTCTGCCCATTTGAGATGAAGATAGCACCAGTTTTGTGCTAGAACACTATCTTTAGGCAACCATCAACCAAAGTTTGCATTTGTACAGTCAATAGTCTACAGATACAATCTAGTTCAACAGATACATCTATTCGACATCAAACAACTATATGTTAAAGACTTCGAACCGCAGAGAAGAATTTGGAAAACCAGAAATTATTAGGGTTAGGGAGAGATGTGGGTAAAAAATAGGAATAGATTGGTGTGGGGAGGCACAGGGAGAGTTAACTATGTCCTAATCACAGTGCAGGAAATAGGTTGGGTAGGATGCAAGTAGAGAGAGAGAGAGAAAGAAGAAAGGGAAAAGGGAATGAAAAGAGACCAGAAAAAAAAATAGAAACGTAAAAATTAATGTTATTTTAGAGATTAAAAGACCATCTATTTATAGAGGAATATGAATATGTTGAGAGAAATGGAGGGACATAGAGGAGATGTGGAAAACTTTAAAAAAATGCTTAAAATATTATATAGGTATAAAGAGGTAGTACTGCTATTAATGAATTTAAGTCTCAGAGGTTTTGAATTGAGTAATAAGTTTGTGGGTTAAGTGTGTACACAATGGGGGGTAGGGTCTACTGGTTAACTATGGGTTTATCTGAGGATGTGCAGGACAAGAGTTAAGTCACATAAAGAAGAACAAAGAGGAAAAGATGGAAAGGATAGGAAAGTGAGAAGAAAAGATCAGAAGTTCAGTAGAGCTAGACAAAAAACAAAAAGATAATTAAGAATGAAAGAAAAAGAGAAAGAAGACAAGAAAAGAAAGGAAAACACACATTCACGTATTCCTAAAATAAAAATTATAAGAGGAGCATAGAAAAAAAAAAAGTTAATGGAAAAGAATTATTTTTTCAGAAGAGGCAAAAATTAAAGATTAATAAAAGTTTTAGAAAAGCAAAAAAAATTTTTTTTATATATATAAGGTAACAAAAAACGAAGAAAAAAAACAAAACAAAAAAAAAAAGAAAAGAAGAAGAAGAAAAAAAAAAAAAAAAGGTCTTTGATTTTTTTTTTTGGGGGGGAGGGGTGGGAAGAGTCCTGTATCTCCCTTTTGTCTGTAACCAGAGTGTGGTTGGAGTCTCTGGTCAGCTTGAGGTCCTGTGGCTTGATTGGTTTCTTAAGTCAGTTTGTTGGAACAGGCAGAAAAATGCTCTGCTTTACCCAAGATTTGAGATCCCCCTCCCAGGTTAGTTTACTGGGAGGGTGATCTGCTTTGAGAATCACAAAAGAGGGGGATGCAGTGATGAGGCTAGGTTCTGGGTAGAGTTGAGGCCTTTCAACAAACAGTAGCTTTTCCCTGGGGCTATTTTGTGAAAAAAACTCACAGCACCCAGCCTGGAGCCATTCTCAGGGTTTCTGTTTTTCTATTGATTGTGGTGGCTGCTAGAGGGAGGGGCAGCCTCTGGCTCTGGTTACCCGGTGAGGAGAGCCACTCCAATGGCTGGCGCCTGAGCTGGGTGACTTTTCCCTGGATGGAACTGAGTCTGTGAGGTCACTTCGCCGTTAAGTTCTTGTGACCTGCTAAATGACTCGTTTTATTCCAAGGCCTGAGCTGGAGCTAGCCGCTTCTCCGAGCTTTGTCGGTATCCAAGATGGAGATCACCGGTGCTGGGGGGGGGGGAGGGGTGGCCTTCACTCCTCTGCTCCCTGGGAAGGAGTGAGGAAGTGGGGCTACTCACGCCGAGTCTTGGATCCTGGGTCGTCTCTGGTCTGCAAAGTGCAGGATGAAGTTGTCCGCTCCTTGTCGGTTCTTGCTGGTGTTGAGTAGAATCCGCTTGCCCGCTGCTTCTGGCTCCTTCATCCTGGACTCTCTGTGTGAGCGCTCAGGTATGGCCGCGGCTGTGGTCGCCGCTGCGACCCTGCCGCCGCAGCAGCAGCTGCTGGCAGGCGCTCAGATGTGTCTGCTTGGCTTCCCCTCTCTTGGCTAACTCTCTGTCCTGTGATGGCACACTTGGTGTGATTCTCTGGCTTGGGACTGTTCACTGGGACTCTGAAACTGTTTTCTATGCAAGAGCTTGTTCAGATTCCAGCTTCTCCTCCGCCATCTTCCCGGAACCCCCGCAAAATTTTTTTTTTTTTTTTGTCGGTTGTGGGGTTTGAACTCTGGGTATGGCGCTGTCCCTCAGCTCTTCAGCTCAAGGCGAGCACTCTACCACTTGAGCTACAGCCCAACTGCAAAATTCTTCATTCAGGCATTTCTTTTTACTATTTCATTTAATTTCCTACATTAATCTATATTAAATAAGTATATTTTGATAAGCTTTGTAAAGCCAGAATTATATATTTTTTTCTAATAAGTCAGTTTTCCAGTTACTAATTTTTATGTAATTTTTCCTTTCCCTACTGATTCGAGATCCTCTTTGCATGTGCTTAATTCTTGTATCTGCTCTGATTAAAATGTTTTAATGAATTTAAAAATGATCCCATTCATACTATGGCTAAGCATTGTTCATTTCCTGCATATTGTAATTTAAGTTCATTTTGTTTCAGTGTTAACATTTGTTTAAATTGATTTAATTTAAATATATTAATCTTAATTCTAACATTTCTTCTTTGCTCCTTGAATCAGTCACTGAGTGCCTGAAAAAAGTGGGATTACTGGTTTTAGAGGGACTATCCTACTTATAAATGATTCAGATTTTAAGCATGGTCCAAAGCAGGTATTGTCATTCAGTTTTAAGAAGCTAACAATTCTTTCTGTTTGTTTTTTAGGGTTTGTTATGTCAGATACTTTCAGCATTCAGACTTGATACAAAAGAAGTTGTTTTTTTCACTAAAAATCTTGGATATGAGCCTATAAGATTACTATCCCGGATTGCTTAAAAATGTGAGTGTAAATTTATTAGTATTGAAATTTTCTTTGCTGAATGTTTCATCAGCAGGAAGGGTATATGGAAACATTTCACTCCTCCAAGGGAGTTGTTTAACTTTTCTTTGTTTATCTCTTCTTACCTTGAGTGGACTTATGGCCATGTAAGGAAGAACTGTGAGATGGAAGATTCTGAGAAAGAAGAAGGAAACCAGGAAAGTTTTAGTAAATCAACCAATCGCACTCTCTCATAACACATCTTACACACAAAGATTTCAGGGAGAAGAGCATTCCTTACCCACTATAAACACTGCCTTGTACTGTCGAACAAATCTTGTATTTAAAATAACCAGATTTGAAGTTTATGTTGAAGCAAGGCAGAAAGTTCACTAAATAATCTTGCAAATAGTATTACATATTTTGGTATTTGTATGTAATCTATATTTTCTTCTGCCATCTTTAATTTTTGCCAAATTCAAGAAATGTTAACTCTTCTAAAATATTATGAAAATTTTAATGTTTGTTAGACACTTTTGGGGGGAAGCTTTATACATATAAAAAACATTTTTTAAGAAGAACTAAATTTGGAAAGAAGAAACAAATAAACTTTACCTTGTTTTTATGTTTTTAATGGGGTTAGTCTTAAATCTTAGGAAAGTAACCATCTCCCTATTGTCATTGCCTAAAGAGGAATTCAGAACAATAGAAATTAATGTAAAATCCACTTATTGGCTCTACTTTCTTTTTACTCTGACAAAGTAAAACATAAGGAGAGGACAGGGTAGGGAATCCCAACGGAAATATCACTCTCACCAAGAAAAATAGAACTGATGTAATCCTGTTTGTGGTATGAGTTAACCTGCAACTGATTTTGTTTTACAGATGGTTTTATCATTAGTGTCTGAACTCAGAGAGAATCATCTTAACGGATTTAACACTCAAAGTCGGTAGGTGTTAAAGTAAACATCCCTCTTCTCAAGTTTCAAAATGCAGCAGCTCAGTTATGAGAGTACAGTTCTCTAATTCATAGAAAATGCATGTTCATAGTTATGGTTATATTTAGTACAGAGATTATTTTAGTAGAATACATCACAAGTTGATGAGTTCTTTCAAATTTTCTTTTCTTTTTTTTTAATCATCTTTATCTGAACTCTCATGGGTCAGTAAGTAAATCATGTAGTATCTTTTGTGTACCCACCTATTAGGTTAAAAGCCCTACATAGATAGTAAGGGACACAAAAGAAAATAGAGTTGTTAGGCTTACCCTGGGGATACTTACTGTGTAAGAAGAAAACAGGCATGGAAGCTGAATGTATGCTGTATGTTCTGGGCTAGACTTCTTTTGCTCTCCCTCCCTCAAAATTTGCCACTGTAAGTATAATTGTTTGCAGTTATACATATACATACACACAGGATATTCACAAAGCAACAGGTATTTGATGTAAACATATGACATGTTTTAGAAGCAACAAGTATTTGATGTGTACATATGACCTATTTTCAGAAACACAGTAAATTAAAACCTAGACTAAATAAATCAAATAACTTCAGACAAATTCAAAAGCAATTAATCACATTACAAATGTTTGCTTTGCTCTGTGAATGAATTCAGAGTTGTTTTCATTGGTGAGCATCTGTTTTTATCAAATCATTAACCAAAAGAATCTAGATACTTGAGATTTTTGTGAACTTTGTCTCTCTCTTTCTGTCTTCCTTCCTTTTTTTCTTTTTCTTTTTTGATAAAACTGTTGTCAATTAAAGCCTTCTCAGTAATGACCTTTTTTTTAGAAATCTGTTGCATCTAATGCTTAAAGTAAAATATCAAGTTCTATGATACCACAAGTATAAGTAATGAAATAAAAATAGATTCAATTTTAATAAAATTAAAAATCTCGTGACTGTGGGTTTAGCTCAGTGGTACATGCAAAGCATGCTCAGTGCCTTGGGTTTGATCCCAGCACCACAATAAAAAGTAAGATTTTTTTGTTGTTGTTATTTTTTGTGTGAATTGAAGGATACCACCATGAAAACAAAAACAGCCTACTGAGTTGAGTGAAAACTTTTTTAAATAATATCTCTGAGCTCCTTGTGATAGTATACAACTGTAATTTTAGTACTTGGGAGGTTAAGGCAGGGCTTTCATGAATTCAAAGCTTAACTGGGCTACATAAGGAGTTTGAGGCCACCTAGGGTACCTAGCAAAGCTTTATCAAAAAAAAAAACAGAACAAGACAAAAACAAAAATATAAAGAAAAATATTATCTCTGGTGAGAAAATAATATTTACTATATATTATGAATTTTGTTTTACAATGATAGCAATAAAAATTAGTTCAAAATTGAGTTGGGACTAGAGATGTAACTCAGTGGCAGAGTGCCTACCTAGCATGCACAGAGTTCTAGGCTTAGTTCCCAGCCACACAGACACAGGCAAAAGACCCAAGTAGACATTCTTCTGAAGAAGATATATAACAGACCAATAAGCACATGAAACCATGCTCAGCATCATTACTCATTAGGGAACATGTAAATGCAAGCCACAGTGAAATACTTCTTCATACCCACTAATAATAAGAAGAACCAAATGGAAGCTAACAAGTGTTAGTGAGAAATAAAATATGCATCATGTGGAAAGTAGTTTGGTGTTTTCCAAAAACAAATTAGTCTCAAAATTACCAGAATATCTGCTAGGTATATATTTTTTTAAAAAAATTGATGCAGCAATACAAACAGATATCTGTAAGCCAGTTTTAATTTTCACTAATCATCTGAGAATAAACTGATATTACTATGGCTATTACTTCTAAAGCTATTAGAAAACAGAAATGATCACCCACAGACTTGGAAGTTATTTGTAAGGAAGGAAGAAAGGAAGGAAGGAAGGAAGGAAGGAAGAAAGAAAGAAAGAAAGAAAGAAAGAAAGAAAGAAAGAAAGAAAGAAAGAAAGAAAGAAAGAAAGAAAGAAAGAAAGAAGGAAAGAAAGAAAGAAAGAGAAAGAAAGAAAGAAAGAAAGAACGAAAGAAAGAAATAAAGAAAAGCAACGCTCAAAAACAGCACCCAAGCCCTGAGTTCAAGCCCTAAGAATGGCATATGCATGCATCCATACCCCCCCCACAAATGCACACACCAAAAACAAAAAGCCTGTGTGAATAATAAAGATGAAGAAGAAAGAGAGAGGGAAGAAGGGAGAGAGAGAAAAAGAAAAGAGAAAGGAAAGAAAAGGAAAAGTTATTCAGTAGTGATGTCAGAAATGTGAGAAATATGGCAGAACAAAAAGGCTCAGATCTCATTCTCCCACATAGATATCATCTCAACAACATATAGCAAAACAAACAAACAAACAAACAAAAAACAAAAAACTCTCATTAAAACTTTAGAAGCCAAGTAAGAAGTTACTGTCTCACAAACACAAAGTCAAGATCAGCTTGAAATTACTAAGAAAGGCTATTTCATATCTACATCAATATTCCTTCCCCCACACAGGTGCAACTTGATAAGACTGGAAAGAAATGACTAGCTTATGGTTACTTCCTTAGGAGGGAAAGAGTGGAATGTGCATCTAACCTTTCAGCATTTTAGGGATCCGTCTGACAAAGTGGTTTCTGTGTCTCCTGACTCAGCACTGATGGAGAACCGGCATACTTTGCATGCTTAGGGGTCACAGAGAACAAAAGAAAGCTCAGTGAAAGTACCAGAGAAGAGACAATACTGCAAAGAGAGGCTGGCACAGCTCAATAAGCTTGAGCTTTAAGTGCCCAGTTTATGGCTTCTCCTGTGAGAGAAAGAGAACAATAGAATTTGCATGTAATATTTTGATTGTTCTAGGTGCTGCTGGAGATTGGGGTTGGTGGTTTTTTTTGTTTTTGTTTTTATTTTGTGTGTGTGTGGTGTTTTGGGTTTTTGTTTGTTGTTGTTGTTGCCTGACTTGTACTGCTAACAAGAGACTAGGATATACTTTGAATGTCTGGAAGCCACAAACAACAAAGAGTCAAGTGGCTTGTTGCAGCATCTTAGAAATGGTGGTACCACATACAGGCAGCAGAGGAAGCAAAGTATTATATGCTTTTGAAAAATTAGACGAAAAAATCTCTAATTGAGAAATTACATGTACAGACCTAGAGAAGGCACATTCCTAGAAAAGCTCTAGCTGGGCTAATAAATCAACATCGTTCCTTAATAAAAGCTAGTATGGACAGGCTGAAAGAGGTGGCTTGATTTTTGTTTTTATTTTCTGTTCAAATCTGTAAAAATAGTAAGACACACACACAAAGAGGGAATCATGGTCTAATCCAAGGAATAAACATCCCCCTCCAAAAAACCCCTAAAGAAACAGGTCTATGAATTAAAGAATTAAAAAATATTATCTTAAAGAATTAAAAGAATTAAAAAATATTATCTTAAGGAATCTCAGTGCACTACAAATATAGCAAACAAGCAAAATGAGGAAAACAGTGCATGAATAAAAGGAGAATATATACTTATAATGCATGTATGTATATATTATACATATGTATATATACATATATGCACATGTGATATATATATATGTAGAGAGAGAGAGAAAAAGAAGAGAGAGAGAACCAAACAAATTCTATGCTGAAAAATATAGTAAATGAACTAAAAGTTTTACTAGAAGGGGTTCAATACTAATCTTGAGCAGGCAGAAGAAAGAAGTAAGATTCAAAAAGAAGTAATTAGAAATTAACAAGTAAGAGAAAGAAAAAAGATGAAGAAAAACGAAGATAAAGCTAAAGGACTTATAGAATAAATAAAATGAAAACTTACACCCATTACAAGTGTCCCAGAAGATGGGTAAGGAGGAGGCAGAGAGGAAGGGGACAGAGGCAGTGGCAGTCAGAGAGTTTAGTGATCCCTCTCCTCTGCACACACACCCCAAAGAAATCCCAGACTTGAAGAAAGAATTGGAAATCCTGACAGGAGAAGTCTAAAGGACTTCAGATAGGATGAACCTAGAGATCCACACCAAGACATTGCAATAAAACAATCAGAAGTTAAAGCTTCAAAACAGCAAAAAAAAAATATTAGTGTGTCATGTTCAAGGGAACTCACCTAAAACTGTCCTATAATACTAAAAGTATTATAGGCTAGATAGGAGTGAGATGATGTATTTAAAATGTTACAGGGACAATGAACAAAACAACAGCCCTCTGCTAACCAAGAATATTGTGTCCAGCATAACTTCCCTTCAAAAATGAAGAGTTCTGGGAATGATGTTTCACTTCTTCAATCCCAAATGGGGCATCTGAATTTCAAGCCAGTTTGTATTGCATAGTGAGCCCAGCAGCATAAAATCATACAAAAATATAATGTTCTCTTGCAAAGATAAATATGTAGACAAAGATAAAAACTGGTAATATTGAAGGGGTCTTGTGCTCTACCACTTAGGACATGTTCCCAGCCCTATAACTCTTTTTTTTTTTTTATACCAGTACTGAGACTTGAATTCAGAGACTTGTACTCGTGCTTGGTGTGTTTTGCTCAAGGCTGTGCTCAGCTACCTGAGCCACAGATCCATTTCTTGCTTCCTGCTGGTTGATTGGAGATGAGAATCTTAGAGATATATCTGTGCTAGCTGGCTTTGAAACTGTGATCCTCACCTCTCAGTCTCCTGAGTAGCTAGGATTACAGACATGAGCCATTAGTGCCTAGCCACATATCCCTTTTAATTCTGATATAGAAGTTAAAAGATAAAGACAAAAATAACTCCTAAGTTAATGAATATCAAAGTTGTAATTTTTAGCAATGACAAAGTGAAGAAGAGATTTAAATGAATAGTTTTTGCAATTGAGGTTAAATATTATCAGCTTAAATGGGTTATTATAATTCTAAGCTGTTTTATGTGAACCTATGGTAACAGTAAAGAAAACCTCAGGAAGTGCACAAAAGAAAATGAGAAGGAAATCAAAACAGGTCATTGCAAAAAAAAAAAAAAATCAATGAAACACAAGAGAAGGCAGCAAGAAAAGAACAAAATAATGACGAGATAGAAAAAATCCTGGAAAAATGACAGCAAAATTTTATTGAACACTATTTTTCTTTTGGAGCTATTGGGGTTTGACTCAGTTTCATCTTTGCTAGTCCAGCATTCTTCCACTGAGTCACATCTGCAGCCCTTTTTTGCATTGGTTATTTTTGAGATAGGATCTCTCATCCTATTTAGGCCCACGTGTGAACTTTAATATCCCTACTTTTACCTCTTCCATAACTGAGATGAGGCATGCACCACCATGCCCAGCTTCTTCACTTAGATGGAATCTTACAAACTCAGTTTCTGCTCTGGCTGGTTGAGAACTACAGTCTTTCTCATCTTAGCCTCCCATGTATCTGGGAAACAAGCATAAGTCACTGCACCACCTATTGGTTGAGAAAGGTATCATGACTGATCTCTGCCTCTCAAGTAGGTAAGATTATAGATTTGAACTACTGGTTGCCTGATGTCTGTCCCTAATTACTTTAAGTGAGTATGAATTAAGACCAATTCAAAAGATGTACAGTGTCTAGATAATTTAAGTGAATCAGCAAAAAGATCACGCACTATCATCAAGTTGGGTTAATTTCTAGGATGCAAGAATGGTTCAACTACACACAAATCAATAAATGTAAACAGTACCAAGAACTAAAATCACATGATTATCTCAGTCAATATAGAAAAAGCTTTTGACAAATTTCTTTACAGAAGTAAAGGACTTCTACAAGGAAAAGGATAAAACCTTGAAGAAATTGAAGACATCAGCAGATGAAAAGATCTTCCATGTTGATTGATTAGCAGAATTAATAATGTGAAATTGTCCATACTACTAAAAGCAATTTAAAAATTCAGTGCAATACCTATCAGAATCCCAGTATCATTCCTCACTGAATTAAAAAAATCAGTCTAAAAACTTATTTAGAGCCATACAAGACCCCAAATAGGAAAAACATTGAAAAGGGTACACTGGATTTATAACATCTAGACAGATGGCTACTGTTATAGTAGGCCAACATAGCCTTCCTGGCTGCCAAATATTCACCTGCTTCTTGAATTTACCCATAATATAACTAAAAGTATCTTTTATAAACTCTTTGGACTGTGATATTTTCCTTCCAAAAGATCCACTCAACTAATACTTAAAGATTTTGTCATATATGTATTCGTTTGGCAGAACTAGAGTTTTGAACTTAGGGCTTCACAATTGCTGGGCACATACTCTTACCACTGAGCCATGCCTCTAGTCTTGATATCTGCTTGTTCTTTTTTAGATAGGGTTTGTCCTTCTGTTCTGGCTCATGCCTGGGAATAATTCATTGATGTTAGGCTTCCCAGAGCTAGGAAATCAGGAACATGCCACTATGTCCAGCTCTTCATTAACAAAATATTAAACATTTTCTGTCTTAGGCTGCCTTTGATCCACAACCCCAATAATGTCAGCCTCCCAAATATCTAGGATTACAGGCCTGAGCCATCAGCATCTGGCTAATATTATATATTTGGGTATAAAGGCTCACATAATTTCTAGGATTGGGGGTAAAAAGTGCATGCAGAGAATTTGTGTGCTTAGTGCATTATTTGAGTCTCATATTTCTTTCCATCTTACTTTCTCTTGCCATTCTTCATAGGTCTTACACTTTAGTTTTCATGCCCAGTTTCCTGCATTAGTAAAAGCTATTCAAAAGTATGGTCCTCAAGACAGTATTCTCAGCATCCCAGGCACAGGGGCACGGAATCTTTCAATATTTGTAACATTTTTTCAGATTATTCTGAAGTTTGAGGAAAGTTTCTCTGTATTACTTTCTCTGAGAACTCGTGTCAATGTCTTGGAAAACTGTCAGAATAACTTAAAGTGGCATGATAAAATTCTGAAAAGCATTTAATTCTTAAAAGTATTTAATTTGTGTAGCTATAGTTTCTTCTTGATAAATAATGAAGCTCTCCTAGAGACAGTTTTTCGTTGAAATAAACAGTGATCTCTTCTTACATGTGAAGTTTTTCTTCTCAAATGTTTACCTTTTCTAAAATGTGCTTCTTCTTCTTTACCACTTTGCTAAATGGCAGCTGTCCCTTCACCACTTACTTCTACAGAACTCTACCCTTTTATATTAACACATCACCAAGGTGGGTTTTGAATTCCTCTTCCTCCTCCTCCTCCTCCTCCTCCTCCTCCTCCTCCTTCTCCTCCTCCTCCTCCTCTTCCTCCTCCTCTTCCTCCTCCTCTTCCTTCTCTTCCTCCTCCCCCTCTTCTTCCTCCTTCTCCTCCTCCTCTTCCTCCGTCTTTTCTTCTTCTTTTTCCTGCTCCTCGTCTTTCTCCTCCTCTTCCTCTTCCTCCCCTTCCCCCTCCCCCTCATTTTCTTCTTCTTTTTTTGTCGATCGTGGGGCTTGAACTCTGGATCTGGGCACTGTCCCTCAGTTCTTCAGCTCAAGGTGAGCACTCTATCGCTTGAGCCACAGTGTTCTTCCACTTTTCTAGTGTTCTTTTGGAGATAAGAGTCTCACAGACTTTCCTGCTTGGGCTGGCTTTGAATCGTGATCCTCAGATCTCAGCCTCCTGAGTAGCTAGGATTATAGGAGTGAGCCACCAGTGCCCAACTGAACCCCACTTCTAAACTGGTAAACAAAAGGACATTTGGCCTGAGTTGAAAATATCTTAAATTTCTAGAATATATGAGCAAACTGAGTGAGCTGAGAGGGGAGTTATAGATGCATGTTTGTGTATGTCAGTGGATGGTTTTATGTATGTAATTTGGTTATAACTTCAGCGGAATATTTTACAAAGTCAAATGGATGTTTGTGAAATTGAGTAGGGGTATTCAGTGTTCATTCAGAATCAGAAATGCAAAAGCAGAAAAAACAGACATGGAGATCTTGCCCCTCATCCGTGACTCATCTCTCCTATTCCCTGAGAAACTTGTAGTATAAGTTACTCTCATTTTCTGAAAAGAGAGAATGAGGAGAGGTGAAGACAATATCCAGTGACTGAATAGGTGGGAAAGGCATGAGGACAGCACTAAAGATTAAGGGCTGTGGCTGGCCAAAAGAGAATGCTACTACACTGTTGGTGGGTATGTAAACTGGTTCAGCCACTCTCAAAAAGCAGTATGGAGGTTCCTCAAAAGACTAAACATAGAGCTCCCTTATGATTGAGCAGCCCCACTCCTGGACCATTTACCCAAATGATCACAAACAATGCCACACTAAAGCTACCTATATTCATTGCAGCATTATTTACCAAAGCTAAGATATGGAACCAACCCACATGCCCCTCAGTAGATGAATAGATCAAGAAAATGTGATATATAATTCTGTGCTTCCATCAGAAAGAATGACATCGCCTCATTTATAAGGAAATAGAAAGACTTGGAAAAAATAATATTAAATAAAGTAGGCCAGACCCAAAGACATATACCCTCTACAGTTTCCCTCATTTGTAATATTTAGTATAGGTTTAAGGTAGCCCTAGCAGAGGATCTCAATAGCTCAATAGGTATGTCCATACAACCATATAAAATGATGCTAATTGAAATGAGCTCTAAGATATGGAAACAAATTTTTTCTTGTTTTTAGTGTACTATGTGAAGTTATGCCTTTTTTCCCTCGTTTTACCCCCTTTGGTTTATCACCCAGTTGTCACTAT
Organism: Dipodomys spectabilis; assembly: GCF_019054845.1. Lineage (NCBI taxonomy): Eukaryota > Metazoa > Chordata > Mammalia > Rodentia > Heteromyidae > Dipodomys > Dipodomys spectabilis. Next base: position 5,771,258 of record NW_024870972.1, on the reverse strand, counting down.
TTTATTTTGGTATCCTGTGTCGAGAAAATACGTTCATCTGATTTGGGGAAAGAAAGAAGAATAACAAAATGATGAAACAAATAACAAAAGGTGAACCAATGCAACAGTGATACAAGATACTATGTTGGAAATGAACTTTACAACTTGGTGGGGGAGGATGGTGAATGGAGGGGAAAGGCAAATGGGAGACAACGAGGATAGGGGTAACACTGTTTGACAAGAAATGTACTTATTACCTTATGTAACTCTGTACATCACCCTTATAAATAAAGGGGAAAAAAAGATTATGGGCTGTGGGTTGAATCTCCTAACAAGACTGAAAAAGACCAAGATAATTCTCCTGAAAAAAATTTAAAGCCTCCTGTAACTTTGGTAGTGCTTAGTTTACCAAAATGTAGGCATGCCAATTGATAACCTTCTCCAGGGCTTTAAGATGCATACAGTCTTTTCAGCTCCAGCCTGAAACTTGCCAGAGCCTGGAGATCTAAGTTCAGGAAGGAGCCGTGTAGCACTTTCCACACTGCATTATTGTAAGCATTAGACTTTGACTTCCTGGTAGAGCAGCACTCCAAATGATTTCTATATAAGAATTCAGCTGTAGAAGGCTCAACATTAACCATATATTGCTGGAAGCATCCTTCCTGTATAGTGGTACTGTGTGCAGGAACCATGGACGACACAATAAATGGCTTAGAATGCCTCTTTTAGTGCTTTGTAGGAAGGAATCGGATGCTATTTAAACATTCTGTCACTGAATTGTTGATTTTACTTAGTTGCATTTAAGACACTTTGGCAAGACTATTTATCAGGTCTCTAAAAATAATTCAAAAGCAAACCAAATAAGATTTGAGGTTGCTTTTTTTTTCCTGACGGTGTATGCATCCTAAATTATGAGATCAATTTCTATATTTTTATGAGTTATTTAAATCTTTTGAAATGAACTTTACAATTTCCCAAAAGTAAAAAATAAATAATAATAATTCTCCCTCCAGGAACAAGAAAGCAAAAACAAAACTAGATAATCAGCATGGTATAGTTTTGTGGCCTTTTAAGGTTAGAGGTCTTTTTGTTGCTTGAACTTCTAAAGTTCTGAAAGGAAATATCTCACATTTGAGGGTGTATCAGAAATTTGTATACCAGTATAGTTTATTCTGATTCAACTTTAAAAATTTTTATATTAAAAATATGCAGGTAACTTAATATATTTAAGAGAAAGTTATACAGTTTTATACTTTAATTATCATCACTAAAAACAGCAACAACTATACTGGCATGTTTGGAAGCTGTCTTTGAAATATCACAGTGCCATTTTCCCACCTGATGTGAACTCCTGAAGACAGTTGAATACACTTTGTTGGTTTTTCACTAGAGAACCGTGGACTTAAAAGTTCTGTGGTCTTAACACAGAACTAAGTGTTTTTTGTTTTTGTTTTTTTTTGGATGCCAAGCACAACTTTCTGATTTTAGCTCTTAAAAATAAGATTTTGGAAGTTTATCAGACTTCTCAAAAGCATGTAGACATTAAGTTGCTTCATAAGTTAATCTTCTAATAAGTATAAATAGACTCAGTAGAAGAGGTTGAATTTCATGGGGCCTGAACTCTGGGATTTGGCGCTGTCCCTCAGCTCTTCAGCTCAAGGCAAGCATTCTACCACTTGAGCCACAGCGCCACTTCTGGCTTTTTGCTTTTTGCTTATGTGGTGCTGAGGAACCAAACCCAGGGCCTCATGCATGCAAGGCAAGCACTCTACCACTGAGCCACCTTCCCAGCCCCTTCATGAAAAACTTTTATGGTCTCAATATATCCAGCAAGTAACTTGAAAAAAGATATCGTAATGAACTGTAAAATTCTTTGGTAAAAGCAAAAAGATAAAACAAAAGGTAAAAACAAAAAGGGGCTTCTCCCAATCCATGGGCTTTCTATTGATCTTGCTAGCTATGTCCTTTGCCATGCAGAAGCTCTGCAACTTCATTCAATCCATTTGTTCAACCTTTCTTTGATTTGTTGTGCTTCTGGGTCGCTATTAAGAAAATCTGGGTCTGTGCCAAGGAGACCTAGGGTTTCTCCTATTCTGTCCTGTAATGTTTTCAGGCTGTCTGCTTTGACTCCGAGGTCTTTGATCCATTTGGAGTTGATTCTGGTGCAGGGTGATATATAAGGGCCTAGGTTTAGTTTTCTACAAGTAGTTAACCAACTTTTCCAGCACTGAAGAGGCTGTCTTTCTTCCATTCTATTTTTTAGCTCCCTTATCAAATATTAGGTGGCAATAGGTCTGTGGGTTCATTTCTGGGTTTTCAATTCTATTCCATTGGTCCTGAGGTCTCTTCTTGTGTCAGTACCAAGCTGTTTTGATTACTATGGCTTTGTAGTAGAATTTGAACATAGCTAGCAAGATCAATAGAAAGCCTACGGATTGGAAGAAGATCTTCACTAGCCATACAACAGACAAGGGTCTCATATCTAAAATATACCTGGAACTCAAAAAATTAAATCTCCCAACAACAAATTCTCAAAGAAACAACTGCCCAATAAATAAATGGGCTCTGAAGAGGAAAGAAGGGTGGCCAATATACAAATGAAGAAATGCTCAACCTCCCTAACCATAAAAGAAATGCAAATCAAAACAGCTTTGAGATACCACCTCACCCCAATTAGACTGACTAGAATCAAGAACTCTACAACAACAGATGCTGGAGGGGATGTGGACAGAAGGGAACCTTACTTCATTGTTGGTGGGAGATAAACTTGTTCAACCACTTTGGAAAGCAGTATAGAGGTTCCTCAAAAGACTTCACATAGAGCTCCCCTATGACCCAGCAATCCCACTTTGGGGCATTCACCCTAATGATCACAAACAAGACCATATGAAAGCTACCAGCACGACTATGTTTATTGCAGCATTATTTCCCATAGCTAAGATATGGAACCAACCCAAATGTCCCTCAGTAGATGAATGGAGCAAGAAAATGTAGTACATATACACAATGGAATTCTGTGCCTCCATCAGAAAGAATGACATTTCCCCATTTGTTTGGAAATGGAAAGACTTGGAAAAAATTCTATTAAGTGAAGTAGGGCAGGCCCAAAGAAACGTTGGTCCCATGGTTTCCCTTATTTGCAATTACTAGTATATATGTGAGACAAGCAGAAATGTGCAGATAAGATGATGTTAGGTGAAATGAACTCCAAGATAGGGACACAAGTGTTTTTTTTCTTTCTTGCTATTGTTTCTGACATATTTATAAGGTGATTTTTTTTTTGTTTCTTTGTATGTTCCTCCCCCCACCGTATAACCCTTGTTTTCACTGTATTCGATGTTGGTATAATTTGGGGAGGGGAAGGGAAAAAAACAATTTGTTTAAATTGGGATACAGGTTGACCTATTGCAACAATGAGATGAAGATGTTATGTCAAAAAACGAACTTTACAACTTTGGTGGCGGGGGTGGGGGGAGTGTAGTTGTGGAGATGAGAGGGCAGGGACGGTAAGGGAAAAACAAAGGAGGAGGCAACAATGCTTGATAAGAAATGTACTCATTACCTTACTCATGTAACTGTAACCCCTCTGTACTGTATTTTCACAACAAAAAAAAATATTTTAAAAAATCTAAAAAAGAAAACACCCCAAAAAACAAAAAGGAGAAAACACACTCCACAGCAAATTGTGTATGGGACTAATGTGTCAGTCTTCTAGTAAAGGTATCTCATAGGTAGGTCTTAGTAAATTCCATGAAGAATTTTCTAATTATATCGTAACTATATTATAAATTTACATTCACTTAAAATAACCGAAACTATAAACCAAATCCACTTCTATTTCATCCTTTCCTGTGTTTACAGCTTTGGTACTAACATGGACATCCCTTAGTTAACTTGGCTCCATGACAAGAATTTGTCCCTCTGTTTTTAAACAACAAGCATCAAGGAAACAATTATGATGATCAGTCTGGTACAAATGTAGGTTTCCCCCCCCCCAAGATTTGAAGAGTTTGTCAGCTAATATTGTCCTGTAGATTCTAATTACAAGCAAGAGAGTTTAGAGACAGAATGGTTGACAACAACTTCCAAATAATTAATAGCTGGTCAACAGGTAATATCTATATCTACCCAAATCCCGTATTTCCTATTCTAGGAATTTGACCCACAGGTCAAGATCAATTGTGTAATTGTTGTGGAGAAGAATTTGACCCAAAGGAATAAATTATTTGGTCCTCTATTCTTGGACAGGGGAAGAAAGTAGTTCAGAAATGCATTTGAACTTAGTTCAGCTTGGTTCTGCATTCACTCCAGTTCACAGGCTGTATTGAATAATTTTCAGACTCTTATTTCTGACATGCTCAAATCAACCATAAAGATCTTAGTTTCTGGGTTTTTTTGGAGTAGAGATTGCCAGTACTGAGGCCCAAATTTGGCCTTGCACTCTTATGTAATTTGCTTGATCACAAATGGCACTCTTATCACTTGAGTCTTGTCTCCAGCTTTTGTTGCTGGTTATTGGGAGATCGAATTTGTATTTTCTGCCTGGGATGAGCTTGAATCAGGATCCTCATCTCAGCCGCCTAAATAGCTAGGATTATAGGCTTGACCCACCAGCAACCAGCCCAGTTTGTATTTTGTGTCATATCTTGGTATGCATACCCAGAGTATCAAGCTATATAAAAATAAATGTAAAGCCAATTGGCAAGACTGAAGAGTTCTCATGATACACTGGACTTGTATTTGGCCTTATTTATATGGCATAATCAATTTGGAAATAATGATTTCAATTTCTTTTATCAAATATGTAAGAACAATTTCTTTTTTTTTAATCTTAAAAAAAATTTTTTTATGTTAGGTTTTTAGAAAGGTAGTTGAGTAAGAACAGCACCACGCACGTGGTATTCAGGTAAGGGATAGGTTTATTCAGTAGACCTGCTGGAACCTGGCAAGGTTGGAACTCCACGTGGCTGGGAAAGGCCTGGGAAAGAGAAAGAGCTCGGAAAGAGAGAGAAAAGAGTTAGCAAAGAGCAGAGAGAGAGCATCTGAGAAAGGTGGGAAAGAACGAGCTAGGAAAGAGAAGAGAGCTGGGAAAGAGATGAGGAGGAAAGAGCTGAGAAAGAGCTACAAAAGAGCAGAGAGAGAGCAGAGAGAGCTAGAAAAGAGAGCGTCTGGGAAAGGTGGGAAAGAGCGAGCTAGGAAAGAGAAGGGAGCTGGGAAAGAGAAGAGAAGGAAAGAGAGAAAAGAGCTAGAAAAGAGCAGAGAGAGAGCAGAGAGAGCTGTAAGAACAATTTCTTATCAACTCATATTAATATATTTTAAAACAAATGTTCAAGAATAGATTTGACAGTTCAATTCATCTGAGAGATAATAGTTAATCCAGATGATCAAATTAAGAATACAAATAAGCCGGTGCCAGTGGCTCATGCCTGTAATCCTAGCTACTCAGGAGGCTGAGATCTGAGGATCATGGTTTGAAGCCAGCCTGGGCTGGCATGTCTGTGAGACTTTTATTTCCAGTTAATGATCAGAAAACTGTAAGTAGCACTGTGGCCCAAAGTGGTAGAGCACTAGCCTTGAGCAAAAGAGCTCAGGGACAGTGCTCAGGCCCTGAGTTCAAGCCCATGATTGAAAACAAAAAGTGCAAATAGTTCTAAAGAGAGCAATATAATCAAGTTTTACTGGGTAACATTTTAGTTTATTTGAATTTAACTATACACTAATTCTGACATATAAACAATCTGTATGCTCATTGCTCAAACCTTATCATACTATATTTTATTACTATTTAATCACTTTAAGGAATTAAAGTGTTTCTTTTGCTCATTCTGTTTCTTCTTCCTTTTCCCAGTAGTGAGTACTTACAAAGAGTTGATGTAAAATCTTCTGTCATGTTTTAACATTTTACTTTACATATGTGTGTATGTATATGCTGTGACTGTTTCAAATTTTTCTATGGTGTGGATATCTTTTTGCAATTTATGCATTATGATATTGTGAGGTTTGTATATTTGGATAGTATATGTCTAGTTCATTTTAACTGTCATATATTTTCCATTCTGTAAAATAGCTATCATTTATTTGTGATTTCAACTCTGTATAAGTGAGCAAAATAGAATCCTCTTTCTACACTTGTGTTGAAGTCTTTAACCATGCGAAGTAAATCAAGCATGGTGCTACTGATTGTTATACAAGATGCTTGTACCTTTTTATTGTGTCTGTATTAGCAACATCCTCAAATTCTCTTGTCCAAAATCCAATGCATGTCCCATTAACTTTATAGTATCCACTGAATAGCACATTGACCATCTAAAGAAATCATTAGGTTCAAAAATGATTGCCAATTCCAGGCAGTAGTGGTTTATGCCTGAAATCCTAGCTACTCAGAGGCTTAGATCTAAGAATTGTGATTTGAAGCCAGCCCAGGCAAACCCAAGCGACTCTTAACAGCAGTAAACTAGCAAAAAGCCAGAGGTAGATGTTGTGGCTCTAATGGTAGAGCACCAGCTTTGAGTGAAAAAAGCCAGGCAAGATTGTGAGGCTGTTGGTTCAAGCCCCAGAATAAGCATCCAACAAAAACAACAACAAAAAAACAAAACTGTGTAGGAAGGTGATATTCTTTGAGAGAGATTAAGTTAGGAAACATAAGTAGAAAAGCAGGTTACCTAAGCACTCATTTAATTTGGATTTTTAAAAAAAAATTTGTTTTTGGGTCCGGTCGTGGGGCCTGAACTCTGGGCCTGGGCTCTGTCCCTCAGCTCTTCAGCTCAAGGCTAGCACTCTACCACTTGAGCCATAGCACCACTTCCGGCTTTTTTCTTTTTGCTTATGTGGTGCTGAGGAATCGAACCCAGGGCCTCAGGCATGCAAGGCAAGCGCTCTACCACTGAGCCACCTTCCCAGCCCTAATTTGGATTTTATCTTTAGGTTAAGTGAAACCACTTGTTGACTATTAACTTGGAGCAACTCAGATCTAAACAATCTCTTTCACACACACACACAAAAGTGATTGCTTCTTAAAATCAGAAAATGGGAGTGGGTGTACTCTCTATTTTTCATAAATGTTGAGGAGCTATTTAGCTATTTAATGTAGTTGCCTCTATAAATGTTATTAATGTTAAAACTAAGTTAGGATGTTGGGGAAGATGGCGGAGGAGAAGCTGGAATCTGAACAAGCTATTGCATAGAAAACAGTTTCAGAGTTCCAGTGAACAGTCCCAAGCCAGAGAATCACACCAAGTGTGCCATCACAGGACAGAGAGTTAGTCAAGAGAGGGGAAGCCAAGCAGACACATCTGAGCGCCTGCCAGCAGCTGCTGCTGCGGCGGCAGGGTCGCAGTGGCGACCACAGCCGCGGCCATACCTGAGCGCTCACATAGAGAGTCCAGGACGAAGGAGCCAGACGCAGCGGGCAAGAGGATTCTACTCAACACCAGCAAGAACCGACAAGGAGTGGACAATTTCATCCTGCACTTTGCAGACCAGAGACGACCCATTATCCAAGACTCGGCGTGAGTAGAAGCCCCACTTCCTCACTCCTTCCCAGGGAGCAGAGGAGGGAAGACCACCCCTCCCCCCCCCCAGCACCGGTGATCTCCATCTTGGATACCGACAAAGCTCGGAGGAGCGGCTAGCTCCAGCTCAGGCCTTGGAATAAAACGAGTCATTTAGCAGGTCACAAGAACTTAACGGCGAAGTGACCTCACAGACTCAGTTCCATCCAGGGAAAAGTCACCCAGCTCAGGCGCCAGCCATTGGAGTGGCTCTCCTCACCGGGTAACCAGAGCCAGAGGCTGCCCCTCCCTCTAGGAGCCACCACAATCAATTGAAAAACAGAAACCCTGAGAACGGCTCCAGGCTGGGTGCTGTGAGTTTTTTTTCACAAAATAGCCCCAGGGAAAAGCTACTGTTTGTTGAAAGGCCTCAACTCTACCCAGATCCTAGCCTCATCACTGCATCCCCCTCTTTTGTGATTCTCAAAGCAGATCACCCTCCTAGTAAACTAATCTGGGAGGGGGATCTCAAAATCTTGGGTAAAGCAGAGCATTTTTCTGCCTGTTCCAACAAACTGACTTAAGAAACCAATCAAGCCACAGGACCTCAAGCTGACCAGAGACTCCAACCACACTCTGGTTACAGACAAAAGGGAGATACAGGACTCTTCCCACCCCTACCCTCCCAAAAAAAAAAAATCAAAGAACTTTTTTTTTTCTTCTTCTTCTTTTCTTTTTTTCTTTTTTTTTGTTTTGTTTTTTCTTCGTTTTTTTTTTCGTTTTTTGTTACCTTATATATATAAAATTTTTTTTTTTGCTTTTCTAAAACTTTTATTAATCTTTAATTTTTGCCTCTTCTGAAAAAATAATTGTTTCCATTAACTTTTTTTTTTCTTTTCTCCTCTTATAATTTTTATTTTAGGAATACGTGAATGTGTGTTTTCCTTTCTTTTCTTGTCTTCTTTCTCTTTTTCTTTCATTCTTAATTATCTTTTTGTTTTTTGTCTAGCTCTACTGAACTTCTGATCTTTTCTTCTCACTTTCCTATTCTTTCCATCTTTTCCTCTTTGTTCTTCTTTATGTGACTTAACTCTTGTCCTGCACATCCTCAGATAAACCCGTAGTTAACCAGTAGATCCTACCCCCCATTGTGTACACACTTAATCCACAAACTTATTACTCAATTCAAAACCTCTGAGACTTAAATTCATTAATAGCAGTACTACCTCTTTATACCTATATAATATTTTAAGCATTTTTTTAAAGTTTTTCACATCTCCTGTATGTCCCTCCATTTCTGTCAACATATTCATATTCCTCTATAAATAGATGGTCTTTTAATCTCTAAAATAACATTAATTTTTACATTTCTATTTTTTATCTGGTCTCTTTTCGTTCCCCTTTCCCTTTCTTCTTTTTTTCTCTCTCTCTACTTGCATCGTACCCAACCTATTTCCTGCATTGTAATTAGTACATAGTTAACTCTCCCTGTGCCTCCCCACACCAATCTATTCCTATTTTTTACCCACATCTCTCCCTAACCCTAATAATTTCTGGTTTTCCAAATTCTTCTCTGCGGTTTTAACATATAGTTGTTTGATGTTGAATAGATGTATCTGTTGAACTAGATTGTATCTGTAAACTATTGATAGTTAAAATGTAAACTTTGGTTGATGGTTGCCTTAAGATAGTGTTCTAGCACAAAACTGGTGCTATCTTCATCTCAAATGGGCAGAGTAAGCCGGAAAAACACAAGAAAAATGGCAAATTCGGGTATCTCAATTCCCAATCTTGATAATCAGGGGTTAGAACAGATAATGAATAATCCAGAGGAGAGTTCCCAAACAGCTCTACAAACACTGCTGGCAAACATGATAAATGAAAAGTTTGACAATGTACAAAGGACTCTGTATGAGCATGATAGGGAGAGAGAAGAGGCATCCCAGAAGTTTATACAGGAATATCATAAGCGTGAGGAAGCTACTCAAAAACTGATACAGGATTTGCGTGAACAACTTGAGAATACTCAAAGAGAAAGGGAGGAATGGCGTGAGCAGGCTGAGAACACTCAAAGAGATCTGCAGGAATCCCACAAACGGGAGGAAGCTAATCAAAGAGTAATACAGGAATTGAGAGACCAGGTAGAGAACACACAAAGATCATTGAAGGCATTCATGGAATCCATTAACAAAGAGCTGAAGGAAGTCAGGGAGACCACAAAGGGAATGCTGAATGGAACCCAACAGAAGGAATGGGAGCCCAAAGAAACCATAACCAATCAACTAAGTGATTTGAGGACAAACACTGAACACCAAATTAAGGAAGTAAAGAAATTCATACAAGACCTAAAACAGAGCTTCAACAAAGAACTTGAAGCCATCAAAGCTGACCAACTAGAAGGAAAAGAGATAAAAAACAAAGTAGAGAGTCTTGACAGCAGGTTAGACCATACAGAAGATCGAATCTCAGGGATTGAAGACAGCCTAGATATTATAGAGAAAGAACATACAACCATCCAAGACAAGTCCAAGAAATATGATAGATCTATCCAACACCTGGAAGACACCATCAGAAGGCCTAATCTAAGGATAATGGGTGTAGAGGAGCACCTAGAAACAGAAGATAATGGTCTAGGAAATTTGTTTAACAGGATCCTAGCAGAGAACTTCCCAAACATGCAAAAAGATAGGCCTGTCCAGATACAAGAAGCCTTTAGAACCCCAAATAGACCAGACCAGAATAGGGCATCCCACTGCCACATTATAATCCACACAGGATCAACTCAGAACAAGGAAAAGATCCTTAAAGCTGTCAGAGAGAAAAGGGTAATCACTTACAAAGGGAAACCAATTAGAATCACCTCAGATTTCTCAGCAGAGACAATCAAAGCAAGAAGAGCCTGGAATGATGTATGCCACGCCCTAAAAACAAACAACTATCAACCGAGAATACTGTACCCAGCTAAACTCTCCTTGATAACTGAAGGCCAAATAAAAACCTTACAGAGCAAAGAAAAATTGAAACAATACATCTCCACCAAACCAGCCCTACAAAAGATTCTTAAAGATGTCCTACACATAGAAAACCAACACGACCGCAATAAAGGCCAAGAAACTGCACCCAAACTGAGAATCCAAGAACCATAGGAAGAACCCAGTTTTCGCAGCCCCCAAGAAGGTGGATAACATGGCAGGAACTCCCAAATATCTCTCAGTCCTATCTCTTAATGTTAATGGACTGAACTCTCCAATTAAGCGACATAGACTGTCTAGTTGGATTAAAAAACAAGACCCTGGGGTCTGGGAAGGTGGCTCAGTGGTAGAGCGCTTGCCTTGCATGCCTGAGGCCCTGGGTTCGATTCCTCAGCACCACATAAACAAAAAGAAAAAAGCCGGAAGTGGCGCTGTGACTCAAGTGGTAGAGCGCTAGCCTTGAGCTGAAGAGCTGAGGGACAGCGCCCAGTCCCACAGTTCAGGCCCCACGACCGGACCCCCCAAAAAAATAAATAAAAAAAAAAAAAAAAACAAGACCCTTCTATCTGCTGCCTGCAGGAGTCACATCTTGCCCGTAAAAACAAACACATTTTCAATGTTAAAGGCTGGAACAAAATCTACCAAGCAAACGGACCGCATAAACAGGCGGGAGTTGCAATCCTAATATCAGATAAAATAGACTTCAAATTAAAATTCGTGAAAAGAGATAAAGAAGGTCACTACATACTAATTAAAAGATCTCTCCTTCAGGAGGATATTACAATTCTAAATATCTATTCACCAAACAATGGAGCACCCAAATTTATCAAAGAAACACTACTTTCCCTCAAATCCCATATAGATCCAAAGACATTTATTGTTGGGGATTTTAACACACCACTCTCCCCACTAGATAGATCAACTCGGCAAAAACTCAACAGAGAAACCACAGATCTAAACAGCTGCATAGATAAACTAGACCTAACAGACATTTACCGAACATTTCACCCAGCAGCATCAGAATACACGTTTTTCTCAGCAGCACATGGAACGTTTTCTAAAATAGACCACATTTTAGGCCACAAAGCAAACTTGTCTAAATTCAGAAACATTGAAGTTATACCTTGCATTCTCTCTGTCCACAAGGGAATAAAATTAGAACTCAACACCAAAAGCCACCAAAGAAAGTCCGGTATCACATGGAGGCTGAACAACACACTGCTGAATCATGAGTGGGTCATGGAAGAGATTAGAAAGGAAATTCAAATGTTCATGCTATTCAACAAAAATGAACACACAAAATACCAGCTCCTCTGGGACACAGCAAAGGCAGTACTCAGAGGCAAGTTTATAGCTCTGAGCTCCTACATCAACAAATTGGAGAGATCTGAAACTAGCAATTTAATGACGCATCTAAACCTCCTTGAAAAAGAGCAGCAAGATAAACCCCAATCCAGTAGACGGAAAGAAATAATCAAAATTAAATCAGAATTAAATGAATTAGAATCCAAAAAAACTATAGAAAGAATCAACAAAACAAAGAGTTGGTTCTTCGAAAAACTTAACAAAATTGACAGACCCTTAGCAAATCTTATCAGAAAAAGAAGAGAACACACCCAAATTAATAAACTCAGAGATGAGAATGGAAACATCACCACGGAAACAACCAAGATTCAGAACATTATAAGGGAATACTTCTCAAAACTGTATGCTAATAAGTTTGAGAACTTGACAGAAATGGACCTCTTCCTAGCAAATATTGACATGCCAAAACTAAAGCAAGATGAGTTAAACTATCTTAACAGGCCCATATCAAGCATTGAAATAGAAACAGCAATAAGAGACCTCCCAGCTAAGAAAAGTCCAGGACCAGATGATTTTACAGCGGAATTTTACAAGGCCTTCAAAGCAGAGCTCACACCAATACTCCTCCAACTCTTCAATGAAATTGAAAGAGAAAGCTCACTACCGAACACATTCTATGAAGCGATCATAACCCTCATCCCAAAACCAGGCAGGGACTCATCAAAGAAAGAGAACTATAGACCCATTTCTTTGATGAACATTGATGCAAAACTTCTCAACAAAATTTTGGCCAACCGACTTCAACAATTCATCCAAAAAATCATACACCATGATCAAACAGGATTCATTTCAGTGATGCAAAGCTGGTTCAATATACGCAAATCAATTAATATTATTCATCACATCAACAGGAGCAAAAATAAGAACCACATGGTTATCTCAATAGACGCAGAAAAAGCATTCGACAAGATCCAACACCCCTTTATGATGAAGGTTTTGGAAAAATTAGGAATCCATGGAACATTCCTCAATACAATAAAGGCTGTATATGACAAACCTACAGCCAGCATTATACTCAATGGTGAAAAACTAAAGCCATTTCCTCTTAACTCAGGAACAAGACAAGGATGCCCACTCTCTCCACTTCTCTTCAATCTAGTATTAGAATGCCTAGCTACAGCAATAAGACAAGATGCAGACATAAAGGGGATCCAAATAGGGAAAGAAGAAATAAAACTCTCCCTCTTTGCAGATGACATGATCTTGTATTTAAAGAATCCCATAGACTCCACTCCCAAATTACTCAAGCTGATTCAAAACTTTGGCAAAGTAGCAGGTTATAAAATTAACCCCCCAAAATCAATGGCTTTTCTGTATGCCAACAATGTGAAAAGTGTGGCTGAAATTAGGAAAGCAACTCCATTTGTAATAGCCCCACAAAAAATAAAATACCTAGGAATTAACTTAACTAAAGAAGTGAAGGACCTCTATGATGAAAACTTTAAAATCTTGAAAAAGGAAATCAACACAGAACTTAAAAAATGGCAAAACCTCCCATGCTCCTGGATTGGAAAGATTAACATCGTGAAAATGGCAATACTTCCCAAGGCTATCTACAAATTCAACGCAATACCTATCAAAATTCCACCCTCATTCTTCAAGGAAATAGAAGAGGCAATCCAAAAATTCATATGGAACAATAAAAGACCCCGAATAGCAAAAACGCTCCTCAACGGAAAGAACACTGTTGGAGGAATATCAGTACCAAATTTCAAACTCTAGTATAAAGCCATAGTAATCAAAACAGCTTGGTATTGGCATAAGAACAGACCTCAGGACCAATGGAATAGAATTGAAAACCCAGAAATGAACCTACAGACCTATAGCCATCTAATCTTCGATAAGGGAGCTTAAACAATAGAATGGAAGACAGACAGCCTCTTCAGCAAATGGTGCTGGCAAAACTGGTTAACTACATGTAGAAAACTAAAGCTAGATCCTTATATATCACCCTGCACCAGAATCAACTCCAAATGGATCAAAGACCTTGAACTCAAAGCAGACACTCTGAAAACATTACAGGATGGAATAGGAGAAACCCTGGGTCTCCTTGGCTCAGGCCGAAATTTTCTGAATAGAGACCCGGAAACACAACAAATCAAAGAAAGGTTGGACAAATGGGATTGTATAAGGTTGCAGAGCTTCTGCAGGGCAAAGGACATAGCTAGCAAGATCAATAGAAAGCCCACGGATTGGGAGAAGATCTTTACTAGCCATACAATGGACAACGGTCTCATATCTAAAATATACTTGGAACTCAAAAATTAAACCACCCAACAACAAATCCTCAAAGAAACAACTGCCCAATAAGTAAGTGGGCAAAAGACTTAAAGAGAAACTTCTCTGAAGAAGAAAGAAGGATGGCCAATAGACACATGAAGAAATGTTCAACATCCCTAGCCATAAAAGAAATGCAAATCAAAACAACATTGAGATATCACCTCACTCCAGTTAGAACAGCAAAAATCAAGAACTCTAACAACAACAGATGCTGGAGGGGATGTGGACAGAAAGGAACCTTACTTCATTGTTGGTGGGAATGTAAACTTGTTCAACCACTTTGGAAAGCAGTATGGAGGTTCCTCAAAAGACTCCACATAGAGCTCCCTAATGACCCAGCAATCCCACTTTTGGGCATTTACCCAAATGATCACAAACAAGGCCACACTAAAGCTACCAGCACAACTATGTTTATTGCAGCATTATTTACCATAGCTAAGATATGGAACCAACCCAGATGCCCCTCAGTAGAGGAATGGATCAAGAAGATGTGGTATATATACACAATGGAATTCTATGCCTCCATCAGAAAGAATGACATTGCCCCATTTGTTAGGAAATGGAAAGGCTTGGAAAAAATTATATTAAGTGAAGTAAGCCAAGCCCAAAGAAACATAGGTCCCATGGTTTCCCTTATTTGCAATATCTAGTATAGGTATGAGTCAAGTGGAAAAAGTCAGAGAATGTGATGTTAGGAAAACGAACCCTCAAATATGTATTTTAATGTTTTTGTTTCTTTCATGCATGTGTTTCTAACGCATTTATAAGATTATTTCTTTGTTGCTTTGTATGTCCCTCCCCCACAGTGTAACCCCCGCTTTCACTATATTTGATGTCAGTATAACATGTGGAGGAGACGGGGACAAACAAGTCGTTTAAGGATTCAGGTGGACCTGTTGCAACAATGAGAAGTACAAAATGTCATGTCAAAACCAGCTTTACAATGTCGGTGGGGAGGGGAGGGGGGGTATGATCGGGTGGAGGGGAGGGGGGAGGCTGGGAAGGGAGGTGAAGGGTAAACAAAGGAGGAGGCTGCAATGCTTGGTAAGAAATGTATGCATTTTCCTGCCCATGTAATTGTAACCGCTCTGTACAGTATGGTCTCAAATAAAATAAAATAAAATTAAAAAAAAAAAAAACTAAGTTAGAAAAAATGAATTCCAGGAAATGGAAACAAGAAAAAAAAACTAAGTCAAGAAAATGAATATGCAAAGCACTGCAGTAGCCTCCAAGTTTTCTCTAATTTATTCCCCCCCTTCACTATGATACACACATTTGCTTCGTTTTCCTGTTTCAATACTTGAGACTTTTGTATTTATCAGCTTGCAGCATTTTTCTTCCAGCTATGTTCATGGTTTGTCTGTATACTTCTTCTTTGCTTGAGTTTTACTTTCTCATAAATTCCCAGCACTCTTTTATAGGTCATGACACTGTCATGTGGCATTCTATTCTTTTTCTCTCACTAGGCTTTGTTATCTTTGTTTCTCAATTACAAACACCTCAGAGCCTTAAATATAGTAATTGGTCAATATGCATTCATAGGTCAAACATATACTAACTTAAATTCATTGAGCCTTACATGTTATCAGATTAAAGCAATGTAAAAAAAGTTATTTATCAAATCAGCAAGAAATAAAATGGATAATATCACTAGGATAGAAGATTGGAAAAGAAAATTAGGATATCTTTTGGGAAAAGAATTGTTCAAACAAATAGTTATATATAGGCATATGTGAGAATACAGGCTGAGCACCTCTTATAATAGTGGCATATTAGAAACAATGCAACTGCCTATTGATAAACAATTACAGAATATACATATTTTAATAAGAGGCAAGTTCAAAGCAGCAAGGGATAATTAAATGATTAATATTGTAGTACATTTGTGTTTTATAAAACTCAGGTCTAAAGTTTTGTATTTATGATTGTATATGAAAATATTTATAAGGAGATCTAATGTCATATACCCAGGACTTTCATTTCACTAATCTCTAGACATTTGCATAACATCTATTTCCTCTCTCTCTCTGTTCTCTCTGTCCTCTCTGTCTTCTCTCTCTCTTTCTCTCTCTCTCTCTTTTCCTGGTTCTTGTACTCAGGGCCTAGGTGCTGACCTTGAGCTTGAGCTTCTTTTACTCAAGGCTAGCATAGCACTGTACCACTTAAGCCATAGCTCTACTTCTGGCTTTTGTTGTTGTTGTTTGTTTAGAGTCTCACAGACTTTTCTGCCTGGGCTGTTTTCAAATTATAATCCTCAGATCTCAGGCTCCTTGAGTAACTAAGGTTACAAGTATGAGCCACTGGTACCCAGCTCAACATCTAATTCTTTCTTTCTTTCTTCCATTCTTTCTTTCTTTCTTTTCTTTCTTTCTTTCTTCCTTCCTTCCTTCCTTCCTTCCTTCCTTCCTTCCTTCCTTCCTTCCTTCCTTCCTTCCTTCCTTTCTTTCTTTCTTCCTTCCTTCCTTCGTTCTTTCTTTCTTTTTTTGTCGGCCATAGGACTTGAACTCTGGGCTTGGGCGCTATCTCTCAGCTCTTCAGCTCAAGGCGAGTGCTCTACCACTTTTGCCACAGTGCCACTTCCGGTTTTTTAGTGGTTTATTGGAGATAGGAGTCTTACGGACTTTCCTGCCTTGGCTGGCTTTGAACCGTGATTCTCAGATCTCAGCCTCCTGAGTAGCTAGGATTACAGGCTTGAGCCACTGGTGCCCGGCAACATATATTTCTTAAACATACAATATATATGAGGAATTGTCCTTAGGTGCTAAGAACAGAGCGCTGAGCAAGCTAGAAAAAAAAGAAGGCCTTCCACTGAAAACTTCTGTTTAAGCAGTAAGCCTTGGTCCCTAGACAGTGCACAAGTCAATTGGTAGTAGGGACTATGGAGAAAAGTGAAGAAGTTTTTATCAATGGAGCTCTTGATCGTAAAACACATTTTATAAACTTTTACTGCCTACCACTGTACTACTGTACTACTCCTACCACTGGTGTCATGTAGCTTGTGAGCTTTTGAAATATGACTGGTGCAGATGAGATACTGGGTCTTTCCTTGTATTCCTTTCAATGAATTTAAATTGCTATGTATAATATAGTGAACAATCTTAGTACCTGTCGTCAATCAAGGCAGGAGACTTTATATGTCTTTAATTACATATGGATCTCAGATTTGGGTAAGAATTTCTTGTTTCTCTTATAGAATGGCTCCTGACCGAATGACATCTCTGTCACAAGTTTGTGTCCCACTTGTTACTCTGCCTGATTTTGAACCCTTGTTGGAGGCCCTGCTCACTTACCATGGACACATACCTCAGGAAATCCTCCGGCCTGAGTTCTTTGAAGCTGTAAATGAGGCCTTTTTGCAGTAAGTGATGTCCATTATTCTGTCATCTGACTTCATTTTTCCTTTACATAAGATGTTTCAGTATGTGGGACATTTCCCACAAGAATGACTTTCTATCTCTTTATACACTCTTAAGATATTTTTGAAGAACCCATAGGACTTTTTAAGTACGAGTTATGTTTAATCAGTGTTTTCCATAGGTGAAAGTAAAACAAACTTCAAAGATATTTATTGGGCTCTGGTACAGCTTAAATGGTAGAGTACTTGCCTGACATGAGGCATTGGTTTGATCCCCAACACCACACTCACGAAAATTACTTCATTTGAAATAATGGTAAATGTTATATTCCAAGACAGAAGAACTGTTTAGAAAGAACAATGTTGCTTGTATATATTATTAGCAAGTTTTATTGTTTGGCTGAAGAAAGCTGGATTCTCATGTTGGTTTTTGTATTTAGTCTGCTGAGATATGTTCTTCTGGCTGAAATATCCAGCCCCACACAGATATGTGTTTGGAAAAGGTAGCAGTGTTGTAATACATCTCAGATTGTTGTGGTTATTCTGTTTTAATGTTTCACTGGTCAAAAAGAAAAAAAATTACAGTGATCATTTTTAAAAAGTTACTTGGTGTGAAGTATAACTTTTTATAACTTCATATATATATAATATAACTTTTTATAATGTATAATGTAACTTTTCATATTATTACACTTGCCTGTTTTACACTATCTTAGATCTTTTGCTTTTGTATGAATTTGTAGTATCAAGCATGGTTCATCTGGAAAAATCTTCATTCATTAATATATTCAGATCTCCCAAACACCGACATATTTCACTATGCAGCACAAAAACTTGGTCATTGCTATCATCAATTATTTCATCAGACCACTGATCTCATCAGTTTGGAAAGCTGAGAAGCTCATGTTGTTTGACACAAATTTCCCAAGGTTATAATAATCTTAAAATAAGGTCAAATGTATCATGGTCCACAAATTCTGTCACTATGTCACTTTGCTAGTTTTTGAGTATGTGTTTGGTGTTTTTTTTGTGATATTAATCCTGAAATTTGATTTCAGAATTTCACACTTGTTAGGCATGTGTTATTTTCTCTGGTTGTTTTTAAGATAAAGTCTCAGGTTTAACCTGAGCTGGCCTGGATGGATTATTCATGCATCTCACCAAAGCTGGGCTTATAGGCATATATGTCCCAGGCCAGCTTTTTCTGTAAAAAAGGAAAGAGTTTTATTAGTTTTATCAAGACAGGTGCTCTTCTTGAAGATAAATATTTTTCTTTTGCAAACACCTTTATGAACTAATGAGACATTTTACCAAGTGTTTTGTTACAGAATTAGTGTCTTTCTTTAAGCTATTCTTGCCTAGTTCTCAGGGTATAGTAATCATTTAGGTGAGTAGACAAGGTTACAGGAAGAGTTGCCTCTTTACTGAATGCTGTAGCTTAAGTGATGAGTAAGAGACAGGAGAAAAGCACATGAGTTCCTAATCAAGTGAATATTAACAACATGTTTTCCCTTGTTTCTGGTTTTTAATTCTCATGCCTCATTTCTCCTAATCTATCCTGCCTCAAATATTTTATAGTTCTTCATTGAACATTCTTCTGACTAAGTATGTTAGCTTTCCTGTGAGGGTGTGATTGATGGTAAGGGTAAGGGGAGTGAAATGACCTCCTGATGGTGCAACAGTTTTACATGTTGTTGCTTTGGCAGCATCAGTACAGAGTTCACCACAGTTGTCCCAGGAAGTACAGTGAGACTCTAAATACTTATTCAACAACTTAAATTTCAACACATCATCTGATGTGGCCAGTTCTACAGAATAATCTCTCAACAGGTGAACACAATGACAGCAAATCCAACCAGGTTTAGAGATTCTGTTGTAAACCCCGAGTACAGTTCTGTGAATACAGTATTAGTGTGTCACATCTTTTTTTTTTTTTGTCAAAATACCGTACAGAAGGGTTACAATTATTTGGGCAAGGTTACATATTCTTTTAAATGGTTTAATTCTTGTTTGTTCAGACTCTAAATGACTGGTCTCCAGTGGATGCAGCAATCAACAGTATTTAAACTCCTAATAGCATTTAACATATCCTTTTGCATAAGATACAAGAAGGTAAATTATTAACCTCCGTAAAGTTCAGGGAAAGACAACTTCCCTTGTATTTTTGCTTTTACTTATATTTTAGCCCACCTTCTCTGCAGTAGATGTCTTTGCCTCATAAGTCAGAGAATTCTCTGATATGTCGGTTTCATCTTTCCCTGATAAGATAGCTGTAGTATGAGAAAGTGAATCTTTTTTTTTTTAATATCATTGTTGGCAGTGGTAGGGTTTTAGCTTGGGGCCTCTTGGAAGTTGCTGGGCAGATGCTCTACTATGATAGCCACACCCAAAAGTCCTTTTATTTTTTAGTTATATTTTCGATAAGGGTTTATGCTTTTTGTCCAGGCCATGTTTGGTTTATACTTAGTGTTTCTTGTGTATTGGAATGATGGATGTACACCATTATGTCTGACTTGTTTATTGATATTGAGAGGAGGGCAGTCCTGTAAAATTCTTTCTTGGGCTTGCCTTAAAGTCAGTCTCCCAATCTCTGCCTCCAAAATTGCCAGGATTACAGATATGTACCACCATGTCCAGCCTAAGAGAGAGAATATTTTAATCCTCCCTTTTAAAGACAGCAATTCCTTGACAATAAAAAGCTGTTAAATAAAATTCTGATAAATAGTAAACCATCTAAACTATGCATTAAGATATATAATTAAAATATGCATTGTATTTATATAAATATAATATTTAATGTTAAAATTATTTCTATATAACATAAAATTAAAAGAATTCAGATAAAATATAAAAAGCCTTTTAAAAGTTTTAAAACGTTACTAAAAATATGTTTCTTGTTATATTTCCATGTGGGCATAGGAAAAGTAGCAATTTTTAAAGTATTTGCTTTTGAGATAATGGAATTACAGACATGACTTTAGATATAATCAAAGATAGTAGAGACATAGTAAAAGAAAAAAAACTTAATTAAGTCTCTGAAAAATATGCGAAGTTATATCTGTAACATACCTTACAAAAATTTTCTTTTATTTCAATAAATATTTTATGATCAGAGGCACATAGGCATCATGCCTTTGTGTACTCCCCTAAGAGCATCGTTCTTTGGTCTCAGTGTGTGTGAATGCCTAGCGTACCTTTACATTTTTTGAGAACATGAAAACAAACAAGTGTCTGTTTCACTGTCAGAGAAATAAAATTATCAGATGCCATGTTGGCTCTGTGATTCCACTGTGCACAGACGTCTAATAGGAAAGAAAGAAGTGTTGAATGTCATCTTAGTATTTTTATGGAAACAGCTGTGGCCTCACAGAAACCTTGAAGAGTCATCGTTTCCCTGCATCACCACAAGGGTTTTGTGGGCCCCAGAGTAAGAATTGTTATATGTTAGAAAAATATAGTTTCTTTCCTTCATTTCTTCATTTTACCTTATACCTTTTACCTATAGCAATTTCTAGATTCTCTTACATAAGATTTCCAAATTCTGTTAAATCAAAATGAGATTCAAAGTATTAATTCAATTGAGGTAATGTTACTTTCTTTATTGGGAATTTTTTTTTCATTGTGCACATTCATGTGTTAGAGTGTGATATTTGAACTCAGGACCTAGGCTTGCTAGGCAAGAACTCTACCATTTGAGCCATACCACAAGTCCAGGGTGTGATAATTTATTACATATATACAAATGTATGAAGATTACTGATGTGATTCTAAGTTACTTTTTACAAGCCTTAAGTTTTTTGCTAAAATACTATACTTTTAAAATATTTTATTGATGTTGTTTGCATCTTTCAAATCTGACTTTTAAATATTTTGAGAGATAAACTGGAGAATTGCTATGTATATAGACCCTTCCTTATTCTAGTGTGCATCAAAAAAAATAAAAAACAACTATAAGCCAGGTGCTAGTGGCTCATGCCGATAATCCTACCTCCTCAGGAGGCTGAGATCTGAGGATCAAAGTTCAAAGCCAGCCTGGGCAGGAAAGTTTGTGAAACTCTTATCTTCAATGTAAACCACCAGAGAACCAGAAGTGGTGCAGTGGCTCAAGCGGTAGAGCACTAGCCTTGAGCTAAAGAGCTGAAGGATAGCGCTCAGGCCCAGAGTTCAAGCCCCATGACCAAACAAACAAACAAACAAACAAACAAAAAAACAAACCCAACAACTATAATCTCATTAGTACATCTAAAAATTTATGTTAGTTCCTTATCATTCTCCCATATCTCCCAGGGATTAATTTCTCTCAGCTTTTTGACAATTTTTCTTGCAGTTTGTTAGAGTTTAAAGCCCACATACTGCATTTGGTTGTAGATTTTGTAGATTCTTTAGCATCTTCAATCTGTAATCTGGTTTTTGTTGAAAATAATAATGTTGTTTTTATCTTGGGTTGTAGAGCATTTCAACCATCTTGAGTGTGGTGATAGAGTGCATAAACACCCATCTTGCTCCTTGCAGACTTAAGATGCCCCTTTGGTCATAATTGAGGGCCATACAGAAATGCCCCTCAATTTCTTGCTTTTTTTTTTTAATTGTGAAAATACTGTACAGAGGGGTTTCAATTACATAGACAAGGTAATGAGTACAATTCTTATGAAGCATTGTTGCCTCCTCCTTTTTTTCCCCTTCCCATCCCTTCCCACCTCCCCCCCCCCTCACCACACTCCCTCTTTCCTACCCCTTTACCCCCTGCCCCCCGGCGAAAATTGTAAAGTTCGTTTTTCGACATAACATCTTGTACATCTCATTGTTGCAATGGGTCTACCTGTATCCCTTACCTAAACAATTTGCTTTTTCCCTTCCCCTCCACAAATTATGCCAACATCAAATACAGTAAAAACCGGGGTTATACCATGGGGGAGGAACATACAAAGCAACAAATAAATCATCTTATAAATATGTTAGAAACAATCACAAGAAAGAAAAAAAACAGTTGAGTCCTTATCTTGGGGTTCATTTCACCTAACATCATCTTATCTGACCATTTCTGTTTGTCTCAGATATATACTAGTAATTGCAAATAAGGGAAACCATGGGACCTATGCTTCCTTGGGCCTGCCTTACTTCATTTAATATAATATTTTTTCAAGTCTTTCCATTTCCTAACAAATGGGGCAATGTCATTCTTTCTGATGGAGTCATAGAATTCCATTGTGTATATATACTACATTTTCTTGATCCATCATCTACTGAGGGACATCTGGGTTGGTTCCATATCTTAGCTATGGTTAATAATGCTGCAATAAACATAGTTGTCCTGGTAGTTTTAATATGGTCTTGTTTGTGATCATTTGGGTGAATGCCCCAAAGTGGGATTGCTGGGTCATAGGGGAGCTCTATGTGAGTCTTTTGAGGAACCTCCATACTGCTTTCCAAAGTGGTTGAACAAGTTTACACTTGCAGTAAGGATTTCCTTCTGTCCACATCCTCTCCAGCATCTGTTGTTATTAGAGTTCTTGATTCTAGCCATTGTAACTGGGGTGAGGTGGTATCTCAATGTTGTTTTGATTTGCATTTCTTTTATGGCTAGGGAGGTTGAGCATTTCTTCATGTGTCCATTGGCCATCCTTCTTTCTTCTTCAGAGGTTTCTCTTTAAGTCTTTAGCCCACTTATTTATTGGGCAGTTGTTTCTTTGAGAATTTGTTGTTGGGGGATTTAATTTTTTGAGTTCTAGGTATATTTTAGATATGAGACCTTGTCCGTTATATAGCTAGTGAAGATCTTCTCCCAATCCGTGGGCTTTCTATTAATCTTGCTAGCTATGTCCTTTGCCATGCAGAAGCTCTGCAATTTCATGCAGTCCCATTTGCCCAACCTTTCTTTGATTTGTTCTGTTTCTGGGTCTCTATTAAGAAAATTTTGGCCTGTGCCAAGGAGACCTAGGGTTTCTCCTATTCCATCCTGTAGTGTTTTCAGAGTGTCTGCTTTGACTCCAAGGTCTTTGATCCATTAGGAGTTGATTCTGGTGCAGGGTGATATATAAGGATCTAGCTTTAATTTTCTACAAGTGATTAACCAATTTTGCCAGCATCATTTACTGAAGAGGCTGTCTTTCTACCATTCTATTATTTTTAGCTTCCTTATCAAAGATTAGATGGCTATAGGTCTGTGGGTTCATTTCTGGGTTTTCAATTCTATTCTGTTGGTCCTGAGGTCTGTTCTTGTGCCAGTACCAAGCTCTTTTGATTACTATGGCTTTGTAGTAGAGTTTGAAATTTGGTATTGATATTCCTCCAGCACTGTTCTTTCTGTTAAGGATCGTTTTTGCTAGTCGGGGTCTTTTATTGTTCCATATGAATTTTTGGATTGCCTCTTCTATTTCCTCGAAGAATGAGGTTGGAATATTGATAAGTATCACATTGAATTTGTAGATAGCCTTGGGAAGATTGCCATTTTAATGATGTTGATCCTTCCAATCCAGGAGCCTGGGAGATTTTTCCACTTTCTAAGTTCTGTTTTGATTTCCCTTTTAAGGTTTTTAAAGTTTTCATCATAGAAGTCCTTCACTTCTTTGGTTAGATTAATTCTTAGGTATGCCCCTCAATTTCTATATGCAGTTAAGCCTATATTGTTTTTGATTTAGCCTATCATATATCATAGATTCATGTCCTGGTACAGTTGTTTTAGTAATAGAGTCTAAAATGCTTAATATAAAGCTAGGCCTCACTCCTCATTTCTCCACTCTTTTAGTTTAGTATTTATGTGTCTGTGTGCTTTTCCATTTATTTTATGCATTATTGCTTGCTTTATCCTCTATGTAAACTTTGAAACAAATGTGTCTGGCTCCCGGAAAAGACAACTAATGTTATTTGAAAGGAGGCACCTGTTAAGTATATAGAAATACTTACTTAGACCTGCATCTTTATGATGTTGAGGCTTTGTCAACCTGTCCAAAAGCATATCTATCTGCATTTGTTTAGTTTGACTTTTGTGATCTTGAAGAAGCATATATATTTCCCACACAACCATTTTAGATATTTAAAACAAAATCAGACATTTGAAACACAATTTAGATGTTTGCATTTTAGAAATATGAAACAAAACAGTGCAAATCTTTTGGAATTATTATTATTGTTGGAAGTGGTGCTGTGTCTCAAGCCACCAAGTGCTAGCCTTGAGCAAAAGTAGCTCAGGGACAGTGCCCAGGCCCAAAGTTCAAGCCCAGGACTGGCAAAAACAAACAAACAAACTACTCTTTCCTATTACTATTGTCAAGATTTGTAGTGCTTTTGTTTTGTATATTTATTATATGTTAATAATGTTATAATGTTAATATGTTAATATACGTGGGTCTTTTCCATCTTCTAAAGGAGGGCGTGTGTGTGTGTGTGTGTGTGTGTGTGTGTGTGTATGTATATGTGTGCACACACCTATATGTCTAGGGCTTGAACCCAGGGCCTAGATGTTGTCCCTAAGCTTTTTTGCACAAAGCTAGCACTCTACCACTTGAGCCACCACTTCTAGGGTTTTTTTGGTGTTTAATAAGAGTCTCATCGACTTCCCTGCCGAGTCTAGCTTCCAACCATGATCATCAGATCTCAGCCTCCCAAGTAGCTAGGATTTCAAGGCATGGACCAGTAGTGCCTAACTCTAATGGGGTTTTATTCTATCATTATATTTGGGAAATGAATCCTGAAATTCTGACAGTTCAGAGAAGGCAGTTTCTAGTAGAGTGTTTCCATTTCTTATATGTAACTCTTTGAAATTAGAATACATATTTTAATTTCATTTTATGTGAAAACTTGTAACCCATACTTCATTAAAATAAGATTTAGAAAGGAAACATGGCTAAGTCATTTGGTATTTTTAAAAGATTAAAGCATAATTATCATCGTGGATGAAAAAGACTTTTTTTCTATCTTCACTAAACCCTTTGTCAAAATTTATCCAGTAAATCAAGATTTCCTGAAAAATCTACCAATTATCTTTATTATATCTGAGGTAATAATTTAAGAATTTATACTATGTGTTGAGTGCTAACTTTTACATCACTTAACTGAGTATATACTTGAGATTCTAATGGTGTTCTCTACCAGTTTTCACTTTTCTCCACAGCATCTTTACAAAATACTTACTTTGAAGTAAAATGATCTTTGCCTTTCACTATGGCAGCTCCATTTCTGATGCATCTCTGATACATCTCACAGAAGAATAAGGTCTGAGCAATCTGTATGTCCAGTCTTTCTTTTTGGCATTCTCCGTGAAGCCCCAACACACTCAGAAATTACTGGCAAGAAGGCAACATGCTTAAATGTTGTTGCACCCCACCCATGGGGCTCTGAGGAAGCCCAAGCCACAGGTCTGCCAGCCAACCCTTCTGCCTTTCTTTCATCTTACATGTGACAGCATGTTCTCCCTCAACAACTAATAAAACGTATTTGGTTTGGAAAATTACATCTGCTAATCCACAGAGGACAGACTGTCCAGAAGAGTTGGGTGGTCCTCAACATGTCCAATTCTTCCAGCTTCAGCAAAGCAAGTTTGTCCAGGAGTGGCGTAAGAGCTGGAGCCTTTTCATGGGCTCATTCCCATGACTGGAGCATCCCTGCCACATGTTGACACAGGGAGGCTGATTTAGTCAGTGTGAATTGCTACTGCATGCCCCTTGCCCCACTCCCCACACAGTCTTCATGTTCATTTGGAAACCACACACTTGCTTTGACCAGTGTATCTTGCCCTGCATTTAGCCTTCCAACTGTTTGCTTACCACAGTACACCAGTGGAATTTCATCTGTTTTATTATTAGTTGGATGTCTTTGGTCTTGACTTCCAAATACAGGGCTGGGAAGGTGGCTCAGTGGTAAAGCGCTTGCCTTGCATGCCTGAGGTCCTGGGTTTGATTCCTCAGAACCACATAAGCAAAAAAAAAAAAAAAAAAAAACAAATACAGTCATGTATTTTCAAAAGTGAGCTGCCTATCTTCCTTTGAACAGCACATGCTTTCTCACCCCGTGTGGCTGAGATAACCAAAAGGAACGACTTAAGTTTTTGGCCTAAAAGTCAAACCTAGCTGTTCACATCTGTCCCTGAGGGGTACCTTCACAGCCATCTGCAAGCTGCAGATTGCATAAAACCTTTCTGGGAGGGCTGCTGGGGTTCCTTCCTCGGTCTGTGAAGTGTAAGTAATTCAGTATGACATGTCTTCTGAGGTGAATCCAAGTCCATTGGTTCATAAACATTGACAAGTCTTAATGACTGTGTGGAGTGGTTTTGCCAGTGGACAAACTTAAGAATAAATGTACAAATGTGACGTTGGGATGTAAGAAGAAATATGTGGTCTCTGTCCAAGTTTCTAAAACACTTGGAATTTTCTTAATGGCAGAAATGAGAGGAGCATCTTTTGTTATGCTAGGCTCCTCTCAACCACAGCTCAGTTTATGCTATTAGGGTGAGTTCTGGTCTATCCTGAGAGTTTCAGGATGATGGGGGAAGGGTGTTGCAGTAGGGGGGCTGGCAACCTGAGGAAGCAACCACGTGAATGAAGCTTTGGAACTTTCAGCCCTACACTTGATTTCTGGAACTGGACTTAATCATCAGCAGCCAGTATCAATCATGCCTTTGTATTAAGGCTCCATGAAAACTCCATACTGGGCTGGAAATGTAGCTCAGTGGTAGAGTGCTTTCACTAGCACACATGAAGCCCTGGGTTCAATTCCTCAGTACCACATAAATAGAAAAAGCTGGAACTAGTGCTGTGGCTCAGGTGGGAGA
The DNA here is from genome assembly GCF_019054845.1 of Dipodomys spectabilis. Taxonomy (NCBI): domain Eukaryota; kingdom Metazoa; phylum Chordata; class Mammalia; order Rodentia; family Heteromyidae; genus Dipodomys; species Dipodomys spectabilis. The sequence goes on along the minus strand of NW_024870972.1, from coordinate 5,744,051 downwards.
GTGCTGGCCTTGAGCAAAAGAAGCTCAGGGACAGTGCCCAGAACTTGAGTTCAAAGCCCAGGACTGGCAAAAAAAAAAAAAAAAAAACAAAACCAACCTATACAACAGGATTTGAGAGCTTTTGGGTTGGTAAACAATCAAGCTGGTGGGGTACTAGTGCATGTAGAGGGGGCAGGGACAACTGAAACACTTTCTGCACTTTGTTCTATACATCTCTTCCATTTGGCCATTCCTGAGTTGTGTCCTTTATAGGAAACTGGTAGCAGTAAGGGACAGGCTTTCCTGAGTTCTGTGAGCTGTTCTAGCAAATGATCAAACCTGAAGAGGGGGTTATGGGAATCTCCTATTTACAATACAAGGCTCAGAGGCCTTTAATCTCTGGGTTCTGCACAAACCCTGAGTTGCTTGAGTCCAAATAAAATAGAACCATGCAGTACGTAGTTGGGTGTCCTGAGGGATGGAAAATTTTTTCCCCTTAACTTGAAGAAAAATCAATCTGTAAATTTTTTGTCAAATATTATACATGAATGTTCAAATAAATGAAGATTCGTGTGATACCAAGGACAGAAAGGGAGTGAAACAATAATAAAACTTCATTTCTTTTCTTTCACCGATTGAGACTTTCTGACATACATTTGCTCATTTCTTTCTTTCTCATCCTCTATTCCCCCCATCCTTAATAAAATATCATAAATTTAGTCATTGATAAAAGGTTTTCACATAAAAATCTGCTAATACTGATTTCTTTTTTTTTAATTTAATTTTATTTTATTTGTGAACATACTGTACAGAGGAGTTACAGTTACATGGGCAGGATAATGTGTACATTTCTTACCAAGCATTGCAGCCTCCTCCTTTGTTTACCCTTCACATCCCTTCCCAGCCTCCCCCCTCCCCCCCAATCCCAATCCTTCTCCTTCCTCCCCCCCCAGCCCCCCCCCCCCGCACCAACGTTGTAAAGTTCGTTTTGGACATGACAACTTGTACTTCTCATTGTTGCAACAGGTCCACCTGTATCCTTAAACAACTGGTTTTCCCCCATCTCCTCCACAAGTTATACTGACATCAAATATAGTGAAAGCAAGGGTTATACTGTAGGGGAGGGACATACAAAGCAACAAAGAGATAATCTTATAAATGTGTTAGAAACACATGCATGAAAGAAAAAAACATTAAAATACACATCTAAGGGTTCATTTTCCTGACATCACATTATCTGACCTTTTCCGCTTGACTCATACATATACTAGATATTACAAATAAGGGAAACCATGGGACCTACGTTTCTTTGGGCCTGGCTTACTTCACTTAATATAATTTTTTCCAAGTTTTTCCATTTCCTAACAAATGGGGCAATGTCATTCTTTCTGATGGAGGCATAGATTTCCATTGTGTATATATACCACATTTTCTTGATCCATTCATCTACTGAGGGGCATCTGGGTTGGTTCCATGTCTTAGCTATGGTAAATAATGCTGCAATAAACATAGTTGTGCTGGTAGCTTTAGTGTGGTCTTGTTTGTAAACATTAGGGTAAATGCCCAAAAGTGGGATTGCTGGGTCATAGGGGAGCTCTATGTGGAGTCTTTTGAGGAACCTCCATACTGCTTTCCAAAGTGGTTGAACAAGTTTACATTCCCACCAACAATGAAGTAAGGTTCCTTTCTGTCCACATCCCCTCCAGCATCTGTTGTTGTTAGAGTTCTTGATTTTTGCCGTTCTAACTGGAGTGAGGTGATATCTCAATGTTGTTTTGATTTGCATTTCTTTTATGGCTAGGGATGTTGAACATTTCTTCATGTGTCTATTCGCCATCCTTCTTTCTTCTTCAGAGAAGTTTCTCTTTAAGACTTTCGCCCACTTATTTATTGGGCAGTTGTTTCTTTGAGGATTTGTTGTTGGGGGGTTTAATTTTTTGAGTTCCAAGTATATTTTAGATATGAGACCCTTGTCCGTTGTATGGCTAGTAAAGATCTTCTCCCAGTCCGTGGGCTTTCTATTGATCTTGCTAGCTATGTCATTTGCCCTGCAGAAGCTCTGCAACTTTATGCAATCCCATTTGTCCAACCTTTCTTTGATTTGTTGTGTTTCCCGGGTCTCTATTCAGAAAATTTCGGCCTGAGCCAAGGAGACCCAGGGTTTCTCCTATTCCATCCTGTAATGTTTTCAGAGTGTCTGCTTTGAGTTCAAGGTCTTTGATCCATTTGGAGTTGATTCTGGTGCAGGGTGATATATAAGGATCTAGCTTAAGTTTTCTACATGTAGTTAACCAATTTTTTTTTTAATTTTATTTTATTTTATTTGAGAACATACTGTACAGAGGGGTTACAATTACATGGGCAGGATAATGCATACATTTCTTACCAAGCATTGCAGCCTCCTCCTTTGTTTACCCTTCACCTCCCTCCCCGGCCTCCCCCCTCCCTCCCACCCAATCATACCCCCCCTCCCCCCCCCCACCGACATTGTAAAGCTGGTTTTGACATGACATTTTGTACTTCTCATTGTTGCAACAGGTCCACCTGAATCCTTAAACGACTTGTTTGTCCCCATCTCCTCCACATGTTATACTGACATCAAATATAGTGAAAGCGGGGGTTACACTGTGGGAGAGGGACATACAAAGCAACAAAGAAATAATCTTATAAATGCATTAGAAACACATGCATGAAAGAAACAAAAACATTAAAATACATATTTGAGGTTTCGTTTTCCTAACATCACATTATCTGACTTTTTCCGCTTGACTCATACCTATACTAGATATTGCAAATAAGGGAAACCATGGGACCTATGTTTCTTTGGGCCTGGCTTACTTCACTTAATATAATTTTTTCCAAGCCTTTCCATTTCCTAACAAATGGGGAAATGTCATTCTTTCTGATGGAGGCATAGAATTCCATTGTGTATATATACCACATCTTCTTGATCCATTCATCTACTGAGGGGCATCTGGGTTGGTTCCATGTCTTAGCTATGGTAAATAATGCTGCAATAAACATAGTTGTGCTGGTAGCTTTAGTGTGGCCTTGTTTGTGATCATTTGGGTAAATGCCCAAAAGTGGGATTGCTGGGTCGTTGGGGAGCTCTATGTGGAGTCTTTTGAGGAACCTCCATACTGCTTTCCAAAGTGGTTGAACAAGTTTACATTCCCACCAACAATGAAGTAAGGTTCCTTTCTGTCCACATCCCCTCCAGCATCTGTTGTTGTTAGAGTTCTTGATTTTTGCCGTTCTAACTGGAGTGAGGTGATATCTCAATGTTGTTTTGATTTGCATTTCTTTTATGGCTAGGGATGTTGAACATTTCTTCATGTGTCTATTGGCCATCCTTCTTTCTTCTTCAGAGAAGTTTCTCTTTAAGAGTTTCGCCCACTTATTTATTGGGCAGTTGTTTCTTTGAGGATTTGTTGTTGGGGGGTTTAATTTTTTGAGTTCCAAGTATATTTTAGATATGAGACCCTTGTCCGTTGTATGGCTAGTAAAGATCTTCTCCCAGTCCGTGGGCTTTCTATTGATCTTGCTAGCTATGTCATTTGCCCTGCAGAAGCTCTGCAACTTTATGCAATCCCATTTGTCCAACCTTTCTTTGATTTGTTGTGTTTCCGGGTCTCTATTCAGAAAATTTCGGCCTGAGCCAAGGAGACCCAGGGTTTCTCCTATTCCATCCTGTAATGTTTTCAGAGAGTCTGCTTTGAGTTCAAGGTCTTTGATCCATTTGGAGTTGATTCTGGTGCAGGGTGATATATAAGGATCTAGCTTAAGTTTTCTACATGTAGTTAACCAATTTTGCCAGCACCATTTACTGAAGAGGTTGTCTTTCTTCCATTCTATTGTTTTAGCTCCCTTATCGAAGATTAGATGGCTATAGGTCTGTAGGTTCATTTCTGGGGTTTCAATTCTATTCCATTGGTCCTGAGGTCTGTTCTTATGCTAATACCAAGCTGTTTTGATTACTATGGCTTTATAGTAGGGTTTGAAGTTTGGTATTGATATTCCTCCAGCAGTGTTCTTTCCATTTAGGAGCGTTTTTGCTATTCGGGGTCTTTTA